>NC_142043.1:69643456-69965123 GCF_982192425.1 Myodes glareolus | reverse complement strand
TTCCGTGGATGCCTGGAGGAGCAAATGAATGAAAAAGCATGTATACAGATGTAGAGATGCAGGGGAGATGTGGGGTGCGGCCAGAAGAAGAGGGAAGAAGTGAGCAATAATTATGGGGAGACAGCGATGAGGGAGGCGTGAGTGATAAGGAGAGATGAGGGGAGATAACAAGAGACAGGCATGGAAGATGCTCCACAGAGAGATGTTGCATGGTTGGACTGGTGGGTGAACAAAGGATGAGTGGACACAGGGGTAAAGAGAGAGAGCTGGGGGCTTCTCCTTCGTGGGCGACTCCCCAGCGACTGGCTACTAACCTTGTCTTTCTCTTCCTACACAGAAGTTCCCAAACAACCTGCCTATCATCGGCTCCATGGCTCAGACCCTCACCCTCAGTAAGTATCCCCAATTTCTTCTCTTAATTTAGGGTGGGGGCAATGAGACCTGGGATAGAAGCAGTGAGGAGAACTTAAACTTGGTTTTGGAGGAAAGGAAATAGGGGTTCAAGTAGACAGATGCTTGCTGGGACGCCTAAGGGTCTCATCTTTGCCTTTCTTCCTTCCCCTTCAGAGTCATCTTCTCAAAATTCGAGTGACAAACCTGTAGCCCACGTTGTAGGTAAGAGCTCTACTGAGTGTGTGCATCTTGGGGGTGAAGGGGCAGGATCTGGGGGTCGAGCCAGGATGAGAGGAGACAAGAGCTTGGGGTCAGCATGTGAAAGAGTCAGAGGGGAGTGACTCAAAAGGAAGGACTTAGTGGGGGTACCCAGGACCTCGCAACCAATGGGTTGTGGGAACCCAGAGGGTACAGGAACCGGAAGTGAAGCGTGGGTAGAGCGAGGCTCAGGATGTGGAGTGTGAACTAACACAGTCACCCTGACTCAATTCTCCCTCCCTCAGCAAACCCCCAAGTGGAGGAGCAGCTGGAATGGCTGAGCCAGCGTGCCAATGCCCTCCTGGCCAACGGCATGGATCTCAGAGAAAACCAGCTGGTGATACCGGCAGACGGACTGTACCTCGTCTACTCCCAGGTTCTCTTCAAGGGCCAGGGCTGCTCCAGCTACGTGCTCCTCACCCACACCGTCAGCCGCATTGCTGTCGCCTACGAGGACAAAGTCAACCTCCTGTCTGCCATCAAGAGCCCCTGCCCCAAGGAAACCCCTGAGGGGGCGGAGCTCAAGCCCTGGTATGAGCCCATCTACCTGGGAGGGGTCTTCCAGCTGGAGAAGGGCGACCGACTCAGTGCTGAGGTCAACCTGCCCAAATATTTAGACTTTGCAGAGTCCGGGCAGGTCTACTTTGGTGTCATAGCTCTGTGAGGCAGAGGGATGTCCATCTATTCTCTACCCCACCCCCACTTCGATCCCCAAAGCCCTCGTCCAGCTCCTCTTAACTTAGAAAGGGAATTACGCTCAGGGTCAGACTCTGAGCTCGGAATTTTCAACTCTAACACTCAGAAACACAAGCTCCTGGGATAGCAGCCTAGATTGTGGGGTTCCAGAATTCACTGGAGCCTCAAATGTTGATTCCTGAGTTCCGCCAAGGGGGGCTCAGGCTACCTCTGGCTTAGAATGCTGCTGGAGAAGATCTCAGGCCTTCCTGTCTTCGGATGCTCCCCGACCCTTCAGTGTCCAGCCTTCCTCACAGAGCCAGCCCCTCTATTTATGATCGCACTTATGATTATTTATTTATTATTTATTATTTATTTATTTGCTGTTGTATGTATTTATTTGGGAGGCCAGGGTGTCCTGGAGGACCCAGAGTTGGGAGCTATCTTAGGATAGACTTGTTTTCCGTGAAAACAGAGCTGAGCCCATCAGCCACTCCCACCTGGCCTCCTGGCCTCATTGCCTCTTTTTTGCTTATGTTTAAAACAAAGTATTTATCTAACCCAAGTGTCTAAATAATGCTGATTTGGTGACCAGGCTGTCACTACATCGCTGAACCTTTGCTCCCCACGGGAGCCGTGACTGTAATCGCCCTACGGGTCAGTGTCAAAAATAAAGATTGCTTGAAAACGAAATACTGTTTCTTAAGTCTGCATCTGTCTCTCTCTGGAGGTGGGAAACCAACCCCTAATGTCTTCCCTCCGGAGGCATAAGGCCTTTGGGTCCAGATCTGAGACTTTACAATCCTGGCCCTTAAGACCCCATGGAACAAAAGCCAGCCAACATTCCCCACCTGTCCCCGGAAACAGGAGCCTAAACCTAATTACCTTTGCCTATAGGCATGGGAATTTCCCACTCTGGGAATTCCAAATACCTGCTGGGAAAGTACTGCCATTCTTTCCGGCTGTTGAGACTGGGATGAGCTGGGGAGGAGCCACATTCTCAGGTACCTGAATCACAGCCAAGGAAGTTCCAGATTCAGGTGTCTGGGCTCCAAACACTAACTGTGCATCCTGAACCATTCAGCCCGCCCCTCTGCCGCCAAACAGAGACAGAGTGGGCACGGTCTGTGGGGAGAAGGCCTAACCTTCATCTGTGCCCCGTTCTCTACTGGACAGGGCGGGCTCAGCTGCATTCTGTGCTGGACAGAGTTCCTTGCTGGACAGAGTTCCATGCAGGACAGGGCAGGCTCAGCCAGCTCTGCCTCCCTCCCAGGCATTAGCTGCCTGTTCTTTGCATCCTCTGAAGATGAGAGAAAAGTTTTTAAAAGACAAACGGCTGAAAGTGTGGTTCTGCAATGTGTGTGTGTGTGTGTGTGTGTATGTGCACGAGCGCGCATGTGTGTGCTTTGCGTATGGGATGTCCTGAATTCAAACCCGAGACAGCAACAACAAAGAGAGAGGTACTCCGTGGGTGAAGGAGCCATTGCCAGCTTTGGTTTCACCAGTGTTTGGACAAATGATGACTACAGGAGGTGGGTGGGTTAGAAAGAGAAAAACACCTTGTTTAAATACTTTGTTTTTTTTTTTTTTTAAAAAAATACTTAATCATACGTGCAGGGCCTTGGATTAGATCCCAACACCAACAATAATAAGAGTAATGATAATAATAATAATTCATTATTGTTGTTGTTGTTATTCAATAGTACTTGCTGGAGCATGTAGGGCTGACTTTATTCAGAATTACAGTTATCGGAGCAGAGACTTGTGGGAGAGCACGCAGCGAGAGCAAGCGGGTCGTAAGAAGCAGAGCGGGGTGGGCGTTGGGAATGGCGGACGACTAAGAGGAAAGAGAGTGAGGGGTAGGGGGACTCTGTCTAAACAGATCAGACGAGGCGCCTGTTGAGACAGGCCAGGTGATCAGACATCGCTCCAGGGACTGCGGAGGATGACGGGGCTGATAAAATATGGGAGAGGAGCTTGCTAAACTAACTTAATGGGGTTTTTCACTAAAACTAGATTTTACAAGGAAGGCAATGACTGGGTGGAGGAGACTCAGAAGGCTGGTCAGAGCTCAGGCAGGACTGGTCACCCTCTCACCCCCTGGAAGGCCCTTGGGCAGGCAAGCAAAGGCAGAGAAGGAGCGGGTGTGTAGCCATGCCTTTAATCCCAACGCTCAGGAGCAGGTAAGTCTTTGTGAGTTCAAGGCCAGTCTGGTCTACATAGAAAGTTCCAGGCTAGCCAGGGCTGCATACTGAGACCCTCTCTGAAAAAAAAAAAAAAGAAGAAGGAAAGAAGGAAGGAAGGAAGGGAGGGAGGAAGGAGGGAAGAAAAGAAGGAAGGAAGGGAGGAAGGAAGGAAAGAAGGGAGGGAGGGAGGGAGGGAGGAAAGAAAGAAAGAAAGAAAGAAAGAAAGAAAGAAAGAAAGAAAGAAAGAATTAAAAGTGGACCCCCAAGAGTGGCAGCCCTAATTGGGCTCACAGTTGATTGGGCCTTTCTTCACCCTAGTAGCCAGAAAGGGGAAAACCAAGCACGTGGTTTTGTGCAGGGTGTGGGGTGACCCACTAGGGTGACCTACATAGAGCCTTGGGTTCTTCTCGGCCTCCTCCAGCCATGGCGTGGGGGGCTGCAGTTACTCATCTTAGGGGCCACCCACTTGCCCAACTTGGGGGGGGGTGCCTCAAGTGTGAACTCAGGGTGAGGACTTTCCGTTTCTTTCTAGAAAGGACCCCAGGGCATCTCCTTCCTCCGCACAGCTCCTCCTCAGGGACCAGTCTCCACCCACTCCCTTCTCCCCACCGTTCATTTCCTTAGTCTGCCCCGTTAGTGTGCTTGGGACTGGCCTGACCCTTCCTCAAAGAATGAGCTATCGGAGACCCTGGTGGCGCACACTTTTAATTTCAGCACTCAAGATGCAGAGGCAGGTGGATGCCTGTGAGTTTGAGGTCAGCCTGGTCTACTAGTGAGTTCCAGGAGAACCAGGGCTACATATGAGACCCTGTCTCAAAATAAACAAAAACAAATAAAAGCCGTCAGGCAGGTAGCAGCGGTAAGCTAACGGGCCCACAGTGCTTTGTCTTGGGTCTTCTGGGATTTTTCTCTCTGGGAATGAACTTTCTCTGTGTTGATGCCTCTCACAGTGAGGCTGAAGCCAGAAGAAAAGGGGACTGTGAGGGGCTCCTGTAAGAGGAAGTCTCCGGGTTTAACTGTCCCTTCTTCCCTCCACCCGAACCCGTGAAGTTAGAGCCAGGGGGCGGACACAACAGGTGTCCACCGTTCACAGCTAAGCCGTCCACCCCTGCACGGCTACCCAGAATCAAACCACATCTGCATCTCCGTGACGACGCCGGCACGCGCCAGCATAGTTTACATTCTTTATTTCCAAAATCCATGTCCTACAGCCCCCGCCCCCATCATGGGGTCCCAGGCTCCCCGACTCTCCGGACATTGTGATTCACACATTCGCACGGTCAGCCGATCCTCCAGGGCTGCAGTCGGCTGTCACCCCACCATCACCGCCCCGAAGAAGGTCTTCCCTCTCCTGCAGTCCACTTTGTCCGGGTGACTGATGTTGACGTACACCCTCTCGCCGCTCCGGAGCTGCACCAGGCCGCCGAACCCCACGCTCGTGTACCACAGAGACGAGTACCCGCCGGAACTCACGACGGGGGTCACGGTCTCTGCTCCCTCTAGCAGCAGCTCCGGGGAACCCCGCCCGTAGGCGCCCCCCGCGCGGTAAAGGGCGCTGCGCAGTGTGAGCGAGCGAGCGCCGCCTCGGTCGGCAGGGGTCGCTCTGCCCCGGTACCCGACGTGGCAGTAGAGGTAATAGATGCCGTCCTGCGGCAGCGCAAGCCCGTCGGTGCGGGAGAACTGCGCACCGCTCCTCAGAAACGCTTCTTCTTGACTCGCCTCCCAGCCGAGCCCTTGCCCGCTCATCCTAGCGCCTGCAGAGAGAGATACGCGTGAGCTCTCGGGCCGTGATGTCTAGGTTGGGGGACCCGGATTGGGTGAGCCGGGACCCAGAGCGGAGGGGCGGGGTCTTTTTCACTTGGTGGTACTTAGCGGGGAGGGGCAAGGATAAGGAGGCTACCTCCCGAGGGGACTAAGGTGGCCAGATCCTGGCGGGATTTTACTTGTTTCCAGAGAAGTCAGACAGAGGGAAAACTGGGGAGAGTGGACGCTGTAGGGGTAAAGGTGATGGAGGAGTGGGAAAGGGCCCGCCGTGTCTCAGCAGAGCCAAAAGACCCTCGCTCGCTGTGGGGGTGCTTAGCTGGTACTCTTCAGGTCTAACAGATGCTTACCAATGAGATGGGCAGCAGGAAGCTTGGGACTGAGATCAGTTTCTGGCTCCTGCTTTGGCAGCCGTTGAACACCTGAATCCACGACTGGAGACAGGGTGGTTCCCCATGCTGATGCCTCCTGAGGGAACTGTGCAACAGGCCCTTGGGTTGGGGAGCCTGGATTCCTGGAAGAAGAGGGTATCTCGGGACTCAGACGGGGGTCAGGAGTCCCCGAGAGACTGGAAGGTGAGGGCAAGAGGCAAGATGGTTTGCTGTCATCCCGTCTTTTTTGAGCCTGTGCTCCTGAGCCGGTGATCTTCTCAACCTGGATGGCAGGGTCACAATGCCCAGAGTTCAGATTCAGCTGATGGCAGCTCCACACCTCCCAGCATAGAGCCCAGCCCTAGAGCTACCTCCAGCACCCTGCCAGGCATGCATCTTGCTGGAAGGCAGAGCAAACAAAACATATGTTCTTGGGCAGCAAGACAGGCGCTGGGTATCAGGAAGAGACCGCAACCAGGAAGGGGCTTGCAACATCAGGGTAGGACGGCATGGAGAGCAGGCAGAGACAGACCAGACATGCCCTCTAGCGAGAGCCACCAGCTGAGCTAGGGAGGCAAAAGCACAGATGTCAATGAACGTCCACAAGATGCAGCCCTCTGGCGCCTGTTGCAGCCACTCACCGGTCGTCCCTGATCCAGGGGCATCAAGGCCAGCACAGCCAGGACAGTGATGGGCACTGCCAACAGCAGGGTGACCAGGGAAGAAGCTCCTGCCACAGCCAGCAAGAGGCAGCCCCTCCCCTGGGGCCTCCCACCCAGGCCCTGTAGCCCCCGTGTCCCCATCCAGACTCAGCACTAGGAACTGGGGGACAGGGGCTTTCATATCTCAGGGGTAGGGCCACCCCCTCCCTGCAGACCCACACACCTGCCGGGGACTTTCCGAACACCCCTGCTCCCCTCACACAACTTCCTGTTTACCCGGAGCTGGGGTCAGGGTGGGGAGGCTGGATGCCTAGGTTCTCTGAACTGGGGAAGGAGATGTGGTAGAAAGAGGTTTTCAAGGTAAAGGTGAAGGGGGACTTAGCAGCAAGCCCAGGGAAGGAAGGTGGCTTGCAGAAGGCCAGACAATGAGGCTGTAAAGGCCAGGCAGGATTCCAGGTATTTCATGTGGTCTGCATGCTCCTGGACCTCACAGGCCAGTGGTGGACGGAGGGCTGCACACACACACACACACGTTAGGAGATTTAGTAGGAGGCCACATAGGAGCCGCTGCGCGTCTGCATCCCTAAGATGGCCCTGTCTCCATGACTGGCCTCTTGTATTTTCACCACCAGCACTATGTAGGAAAGGCAGGATTCATCCAGTCCACAGTGATAGGACTTTGTGAAGAGGCCTCAGCCTTGCTCTCTCTGGGGAAGGACCGCAGGAACGACGTAATGATAGAGCGATCCAGAGGCACGCTCTGCCTCGAGAGATTCGGTGGAGAATGAGCCTCATCCATTCGGAAGCATTTGCTAAATGGATGAGCAAATTAGCAATTCATTGGATTTAATTAATCAAATTAATAGAAGAGGTGGCGGCTGACTGGAGCCTAAGGATGACTAGGTGTAAGGAAGTTGGCTGGACCAAGATCTCAGGCCATCTCCCCTTCCTGACGGCCCTGGTTCCTGTGTCCCAGCCGGGACTATGTGCTTGGGTGACAATGCCAACACAAACACTAAAGAATATAACTGACAGACCAAGAGCCTGGGAATGCGCTGGCTGCCAGCTACAGTCTTTATTACACTGTGCATTTAATCTCAACACTGGGGCACAGAAAGAGTGAAAGGCTGTGTCTGGGGTGAGAGTGGAGCTCACTGACAGAATGTTTGACTACTGGGTTTCATCCTTTTTTTAAGTAGCAAAACAGTACTAATTTCAGATTTCTGCATTTTACTATATGTAAATTTTATCTTCCTGTGGCAAGGGAAGAAAATGAGGAAACAAATGAGCAGCACAGAGGTAACACGGGGTGATGCTTGCAACTGGGAAAGATGTGAGAAGTAGCCTGGGGATGCGGCTCACTGGGGAGAGTGTTTGCCTAGCATGCAGGAAGCCTGGGTGTGGTTCCCAGCACGGAACAAAGCAGGAGAGGCCCAGCAGGGATGCATTCCCTGTAGGAGATCCTGGTGCAGTAGGGCTGCATTCCCTGCAGGAGATCCTGGTGCAGCAGGCAGGGCCGCATTCCCTGCAGGAGATTCTGGTGCAGCAGGCAGGGCCGCATTCCCTGCAGGAGAACTTGGTGTAGCAGCAGGGCTGCATTCTCTGCGTGAGGATCTGAAATCAAGGTCATCCTTGACTTCTAGTGTGAGGCCAGGGTGGGATGCAGGAGAATGAGCCGACATGGTGGTGCAAGCCTTTAGTCCCAGAACTCAGAAGGCAGAGGCAGGTGGGCAGGTGGATCTCTGCGAGCTAAAGGGCAGCCAGGGCTACATAGAGAAACCCTGTCTAGAAAAACAAAGCAAAGCAAAACAAAAAATTTTAAAAAAGATAGGTGTGTGATTCTGCAAGCAAAATGTTGTTTGTAGATCTAGGTCAGTGATTCTCAACCTTCCTAATGCAGCAACCCTTTAACACAATCCCCATGTTGTGGTGACCCCTAACCATCAAAGTATTTCGTTGCTACTTCATAACAGTAATTTTGCTAGTTATGAGTCATCATGTAAGCATCTGGTATTCAGGCTATCTGATCTGTGACCTTCCGAAGGGGATCACAGCCCGCGGGTTGCGAACCACTGATCTAGGTGATAAGAGCAGCGTGTGGGGGCTGGAGAGGCGACTCAGCAGTGAGGAGCACTGCAGCTCTTCCAGAGGACCTGAGTTCAGCTTCTAGCACCCAGGTCAGGTGACTCACAACCACCTGGAACTCCAGCTCCAAGGGGCCCAATGCCCTCTGCTGGCTTCTGATGAGTCTGCTTGCATTCATGTTTGTACACAGACATGGAAACAAATACAATTAAAAACATAACAAATCTTTTGACATATAGATTTTTTTTGTTGTAGGTTCTCTCTGTATTTCTAGATGTTTGAACTATGCAAGTAAGTGTGTGTGGTGTATGCGTATGGTGTGTATGGTGTGTGTGGTGTGTGCGGTGTGTGTATTGTGTGTGTGATGTATGTGTGTGGTGTGTGTATGTGGGGGGGGGGTGTGTGTATGTGTGTGTGGTGTGTGTGTTCTTGCATGTGAGTGCACTAAGAACAATCCTGGTCAATCAGGTGCCAGTGCTGGCCTCTGCCTTGTTTGAGCCAGGGTCTGGTGGTGTCTTCTCTGCAGACCCCAGACCAGGCGTTCGCTGTGATCTCCCCCTCCAGTCTCACAGTGGCAATATGGAATTTCAGTCACGGCTGCCACACCCATCTTTATGTGGGTTCTGGGGACAAACTCAAGTCTTCAAGCTTGGATGGTGTTTTCACCAATGGGAAATACTTCACCCAGCGTTTGAAATTTTAATAAAAATAAGGTATAATAATGAAATATAAAAAAGAAGAAAAACCACTTAAATTATGTCCTGTTTGTTCTGCGGGGGGAACATTAGGGGAAATAAGTACCACAAAATTCCTGAATTTGGTCACCAAGACGTGCGTGGGGGCCCAGGCACCAGATTTCTCACCCTTTGTCTCCATTTTAGCTGCCACCTTCGCTCTGTCCAAAGACTTGGGGTGCAGCCCTCCGGCACCCCCTCCCTCTCGGTCACAGAGGCCTTCGTCAGGGCCACGACTGCCCTTGGTTCTCTGCTCGATGCCAGAATGCTGGCTCCAGGGTCCCCCAATCTTTGCTGGCTCCAGGGTCCCCCAATCTTTGCTGGATCCAGGGTCCCCCACATCTTTGCTGGCTCCGGGGTTCCCCAATCTTTGCTGGTGCCAGGGTCCCCCAATCTTTGCTGGATCCAGGGTCCCCCACATCTTTGCTGGCTCCAGAGTCCCCCAATCTTTGCTGGCTCCAGGGTTCCCCAATTTTTTCTGGCTCCAGGGTCCCCCAATCTTTGCTGGATCCAGGGTCCCCCACATCTTTGCTGACATCAGCTTGTCATCCACTTCTTGCATCTGCAGAAGCATTGATCTGGTCTGGCTGCCTCTGAATCTTCTGATATCCTACTGCATATGGCTGCCAAGCACCAGGATAAGATAGGTACCCCAAAATGTCCCAGAGCTCCGTCTGACACTGGAGGGGCTGGATATATGTATCTACATACAAATGCCAAGACCATGAACCCTAAACAGACGTAGTTGAAGGGGGATCTGGGTTTGAACTCTCATGGAAGGTCCCAGGAGGAGGCAGACATTAATTCACAGGGTGAAGTGGAAGGCTGGGACTGAGGGGCACCACCCTAGTGGTTGGTAGCCAGGAGTCTCAAAGGAAGGATGTTGTAACCCTTCCCCTGGTCATACTTCCTCTCCTACTGAGGCAGGGGAGAGACACTAGAACTGGAGGAGTGGCACAAAAGTCCGAGATGGGGACGTTTCTTTTCCCTCAGGTGGCTCTGGAGAGTTGAATGTGTCCCCTGTGTAACCCAGAGTCTGAGTGAGCTGGGAGGGTGGCGAGCCTGCATGGGAGGGATGCCTGCTAAAAGAGAGGGAAGCCGGCTGTGGATTTGAGGTTTCCTGAGCCTGAAGCAATCGTCTGTATTCAGAGCCTATCCTTGGAGTTGTCCCCTTCTCCCCACCCCGTGTCTTCACTTTCCAGATGTTAAAAGACTCTATTGCTGAAAATGGTGGTGTGCCCTGTCATGCACTCTGTAGGCTGAGGCAGGAAGACGGGGAGTTCCAGGCCAGCCTGGGCTACATAGCAAAACCCCGCTGAGAATAATCTGTTCCTGATTCATCACAGTTCCTCAGTCCCCTCCCCCTGTGCCTGTCCTCACCACCACCACCACCACCACTACCACCACCACCACCACCACCACCCCTCCGCCAACTCCACAATATTCCTCTTAAAACTAGGAGGTTCTTGGTTTCAAACTGTCTTCCCTGAGTCTGGTTCTTGGGTTATGTTAGGGGCCTCTTTCTGCCCTCAAACAGGAACCAGATTAAAGGGTGTGAAGTACCCAAGGGAACTTAAAGACCTCACACCACTCTTAGTCACTTCCTCACCCCAGCCAAGTATGGCTTTCCAGGGGTGGGTGCCGTCTCTATGCAAACCCTGGCTGCCCTGCCTTAGTCAGCACCCCGGATTGTGCAGTGCTTCTGACCTCCTCCAAGACTCTCCCCACATTCCCCCCAGCTCCCCATCCCCGCCATGCCACCCTGGGGCAGAGGAAATGGGGGGGTTGGGGCCAGTTAAGCACCTCCTTATTACTTCTGGGCCTTCCTTGGCTTTTTGTTTGCTTCCTGTACTGGGTCTCATTGTGTAGCCCAGACTGGCCTGAAACTCACTGTGTAGACCAGGCTGGCCTGAACTCACTGTGTAGACCAGGCTGGCCTGGAACTCACTATGTAGACCAGGCTGGCCTGGAACTCACTGTGTAGCCCTGGCTGGCCTGGAACTCACTGTGTAGACCAGGCTGGCCTGGAACTCACTGTGTAGCCCTGGCTGGCCTGAACTCACTGTGTAGATCAGGCTGGCCTGGAACTCACTGTGTAGATCAGACTGGTCTGGAACTCACTGTGTGGACCAGGCTGGCCTGGAACTCACTGTGTAGACCAGGCTGACCCCTGGCCGGGAAAGTGACACCATAATACATTAGACAAAGGAAACAGCCCAGTGAGGACAAGGATCGTAATGGGGCCCCTTGCCTCAGATGGGGAACTTGGGAGCACGTGACTCACTCAGGCCATTAAGGCCAGCAGAACAGGGGTTAGTTTAGTCTTGACCTTCAGGCTTGGTCTCAGTCCCTGGCTATGTCAGACCCCCCAGAGGGTAAGTAGGGGACGCCTCCATTCTACAAGGGAAGGGATGGGAGTGTGTGTGTGTGTGTGTGTGTGTGTGTGTGTGTGTGTGAAAAGTCAGGTCGTGGTGCTCACGGTTACACTCCCCCCCCCCAGAACTAATCAGTGCAGGTGAGAGTGGGGCTTCCAGAACCCCAGAAACAGCAGGGTGTGGGCATGAAGTCAGGAGGGGTGAGAGGTAACCTGGGGTACGTGAACCTCTAGAGGAAGTGAGAAGTTGAAGTCTCGGTAAAGAACACATCGTGGGCTGGGGATGTAGATCAGAGTGCTCCTTAGCAGGCTTGAAGCCCTGGGTGACAAACTTGGCCTGGTATATGTCTCCTGCAGTCCCAGTGCCAGAGACATGGGGCAGCAGGACTGGGGGTCAAGTTCATGTACTCTCTGTGTAGAGACTTCGGGGACTTTGAAAGCATCTTAGACAATAGGAGACCCTACAAAAAAACAAAAACAAAACAAACAAACAAAAAAACTAAAGTGGTGTAGCAGTGGCGCACACCTTTAACCCCAGCACTCAGGCGGATCTCTGCGAGTTCAAGGACAGACTGTTTTACAGAGTGAATTCCAGGACAGCCAAAGCTACACAGAGAAACCCTGTCTTGAAAACAAAACAAAACAAAAAAATCTCCTAGAGTATCTTTTCCTGCATCTAACAGTGTCAGAGGGTGGTGGAGCCCTGGCTTTGACTCCAGAACCGCATAAAACAGGCATGGTGCACACTAGGCAGCCTAGCCCTCCGAGGGGGAGGCAGGAGGATCAGCAAACTTGAGGCCTCCAGAGACTTTGTCAACAGGAAAGAGGAGACAGAAAGGTGGGGGAAGCACCCGTTGGGAGGGTAGGGGGAGAGGGAGGAGGGAGCTGGGGGCAGATACGATCCAGAGACTCTGTATATATGTATGAAATTGTCAAAGAATGGAAAGGAAGTGAAGGGGGGAAGGAAGAAAAGATGAAAGAAAGAAAAGGGGGGAAAAAGAGAAACTGTGAAATGTACATTTAACCAGGGGCTTGGGAAGCCAGTGGAAGAAAACCCCTCTCACATACACTTCTTCATCCTACAGTTCTCAAGGAGTATGGGGGCTTGGCACTGGGAGGGCTCCTTCTCCCGCTTGTTGTCATTCTGTCCATCTGCCTGTGCCGGATCCATCAGAGAGGTGAGCCCTACCACCACCTCCCACTGCTACCTTCCACCGCCACCTCCCACGCCACCCACAGCTTGCCCCACACACCCCTCCTCCTGCAAAGGCAGAAGTCCCACGGGTCCTGCCAGGCTCGGTTAGGAAGATGAGAACAATGCCCAAAGGGCTGGGCTTTGACTGTGGTTCCCGTGGCAGCTGGCAAGTGGGGAGTGGGGCGGCGGTGTGTTGGGGAAGGCTGTGCTGGGGTAGAGGAGAGAGCTGGGGTGGGGTGCTGTTCTAGGGAGAGGTGCCACTCAGTGTGAGGTTCTGTCCGGGGGTAGACGAGCCACTTTGGGGTGCCGCTCTGGAGTGGGGGACTGGGAAGGGTCTTTCTGAATCCACCCCCCTTTTTTTTCTTCCAGTGAAGAGACTGGAAAGGAATAAGGTGAGTCTGGGGGCTGAGGGGAGGTGAGGGGAAACCCAAGTAGGGAGTGCGGTGGAATGTAGGGGTGGGAACCAAGAGAAAAGGGAAGAGGAAGTTGCAGGGGGAGAGAAAATGAGAGAGGCAGAGAGAGAAATGAAGCAATGAGAGGAGGGGAGGGGCTACTCCAGAACAACGGTCAAGAAAGGAGGATGGGAGAGAGGAGATGAGAGAGACAGAAGGGGTCCAGGACAGTCGGGACTACACAGAGAGACCCTGTCTCAAAGCAACAACAGAGAGGAGGGGAAAGTGGCCAGTCGTGTGACTTAGTTAACGGCGTCTGTGTAGCATGTGCAGAACCCTGGGTTTCATTCCCAGCACAGCATAAAACGAGAGCAGAGCTGCACGCTCGAAATCCCAGGGAGACGCAGGGAGCTTGTCCCCAGCTATATACCCAGTTGAAGGCCAGCCTGAGCTACATGAGACCCAGTCTCGGAGAAGGAAGGGGTTCTATGAAAAGAGCTTCCTGCAGCCTGCTGTGGTGACCTGGGCCTGGAACCCCAGCACTGTGGGGTGCAGACAGGCGGGTCCTAGGGGCTCTCAGGTCAGCCAGTCTAGTGGGAAAGCAAATTCCAGTTCTAGCGAGCGACTCGGTCTTAATAATAAAATAATAATAATAATAATAATAATTAGAAACTGTTAGAAAAACATCTGAGCCTTCTGGCCTACACAAGCACCTACACAGGCAGAGGTAGACACACATATACTATAGATAGATAGATAGATAGATAGATAGATAGATAGATAGATAGATAGATAGATAGATAGATAAAGGAGGAAGGAAGGAGGAAAAGCAAGAGAGAAAAGGCCCAAGACAGACCGGCTGAGAGTCAAGGAGAAACACCGGTGAGAGTAAAGAATGAACACCTGTGTGGGCAAGGGAAGTTTCAGAAAAGGAGACTGAGGCATCAGAGAGAAAGGTGGGAGCTGGGGCAGGGCTCAGGGTAGGACGTGAGTGTGGCACTCTGAGCCCTCATCCCTCCGCTACTCCACCAGGCCCAGTTCCTAGGGCAGGAGCTCCACTATGCATCTCTGCAGAAGCTGCCAGTGTCCAGCAGTGATGTCACAGACAGAGAGGACGGCGAAGGCATGAAGGAGGACCTCAGCTCTGACTATGCCTGCATCGCCAAGAACAAACCCACCTGAGCACCCCCAAGTGCCCCCCTCAACCTGGGCAGATGGTCAAAGATGCTCTGGGGTCACCTAGTAAAGACTGCTCCCCACTTCTGTGTGTCAGGCTTCTCCCTAAACCTCCAGACCATGGCTACCCCTTCCCCCTGCGTAGGGTCAGCTGGCACTGAGTGAGGCAAGGCAGTTAGGAACCCCAGCTCCTCCAAAAGCCAGGAAACCCTAGTGGTCCCCAAGGTACAATTGACAAGGGGTCAAATCGGTTCTGATAATCTTCTTTCTCAGCTGCTGTGGCCATAGCCTCAGGGCCCAGGACAGGTGGGTGCGGCTGGGAGCGACTCTTAGCATTAAGGGCAGCAAGTCTGTCCCCGGACCTTTCAGTGTCAATCCTGGAGGAAGGGACAGCTGGGGGGGGGCGGGGTGAGGGAAGCGTGGGGGTGTCTGGAGAAGGAAGAAAATACATGAGAGCCCTCAGTAGGAGGGAGGAGCAGATTTATTGTTGGTCTTGGCAGTGCTGGGTCATTGAGATACAGACTCACTCCTCACAGGCTGTGGGAGGGGCACCGTGTGTTCCCACGTGACAGGGGCCTGGGAGAAACAGCAAGGGGTGGGGTGGGGAGGAGTTGCTACTCAGAGCTAGCACCAGAAGCTCTCTCCTTGCAGTCCGTTCCTCCCATTTCTGCCACCATTACCCCCCCCCCCCCCGGCTCAGCAACTCACATTTGCCCTGATAATAGAGGGTACTGCCCATGGCCACAGAGAGAAAACTGAAGGCATAGAATCCAGCCCGGAGGAGGAGACTTGTGTGGGCTGCTTGCTCTGAGCTAGAAGCTTGCTGAGGAGTCCCTGTGGCAGAAGGAGCTCGGGAACTCAGAGCTGGGGACAGCCCTTAACTCCCAGGAACATTGCACCTTGGGGTCTCCCACCACCTCACCTTTCCCCACCAACAGCTGGGTCCCGTTTCCTGTTCCGACGCCCAGGCCTAGCACCTCCACCCTGCACACATAGATCCCGGAGTCACGGCTTTGAATGTCCCGTATGATCAGCTCTGCCTTGTGGTCCCTGATGAATTGAGGAACAACAGCAAAAGAGGCCACACGGCCCCTGAACTCTGGGGTCATGTTGCTCACCTGCATGCCCGGGGCCACTTTGTCTTGGTACCATGTGACGGAACCAATGGCCGCTGTCCCTCGGCTGGCATTGAAAGAGCAGGGCAGGAGAGCAGTGGTGCCCTCCTGGACACGAATCTCTGGGGGCTGAGACACCCAGAGAGCACAGGATCCTGGGAAGAAAGCAAATATCCAGAGAACATTACCCAGTTACTCCAAAGAGAAAGGCATCTGGAGGACACCCCAACTTTCCTCGTGGGGTGCGTCAGAACAAGCACCCTGGGGTGTCTCAGCAAGTCCTTTCCTCTTTCTTCACTAATTTCAAATTTTTTCACACACTAACTTCCACCTATATCCAGCCCACCATCTCTAGAAACCGTTTTTCTCAACTTGATCCTCACGGTATACCTGAAGCTCGTGAATAGTTAAGGAACACCACTGTGGCATCTCTCTGATGTTATTATTGGGGAGGGAGTTGGTTTTGCTTTATGTTTGCTGGGGGTTTTGTTTTGATTTTTGTTTTCTGTACACCTGACACACAACACAGATGCAGACAAAACACCAATGCACATAAATTAAGTTTTGTTGGGTTTTTGTTGTTGTTGTTATGTTTTGTTTTGTTTTCGAGACAGCGTTTCTCTGTAGCTTTGGTGCCTACCCTGGTACTAGCTCTTGTAGACTAGGCTGGCCTCGAACTCACTTAGCTGAGGATGCCCTTGAATTTCTGGCTCACCCAAGTGCCAGTTTCTGCAGTGCCTGGGATCAAACCCAGGGCCTTGTGCGCAGTGGGCAAACACTCTACCACTGAGCCACAGCCTCAGCCCAACTTTTTAAATTTTGTTTATTTTTATGTTATGTGCATTGGTATTTTGCCTGCACGTGTATCTGTATCAAGGTGTCAGAACGCCTTCAGTCCCAGCATTCGGGAGGCAGAGGTAGGAGAATCTCTGTGAGTTGAGGCCCATCTGGTCTACATAGACAGTTCCAGGCCAGCCAGGACTACATAGAGAGACCCTGTCTCAACGCCCTCCTCTCAAATTATAGTAACTAGGTGTGGGGATTTATACCTATAATCCCAGCACTTGCGAGGTAGAGGCAGGAGGATCAGGAGTTCAAGGTCATTCTAGGCTACATATTAATTTAATTTTTTGAGATTTTCTTTTAAAGTTAAAAATACTTATTTTTATGCGTATGGGTGTTTTGCCTACATGTATGTCTATGTACCACATGCCTGCCTACAGCCTATGGAGGCCAGAAGAGGGTGCCAGATCCCCTAGAACTGGAGTTATAGGTGGTTGCCAGCCACCATATGGGTCCTGGAAGTTGAACCTGGTTCTCTGGAAGAGCAGCCAGCGCTTCAGCTGCTGCACATCAATTTTAAAGCTAGACTGGGCTATTTGAGAACCTGTCTCCCGATAAACATTAAATCAAAAACTAATTGTGAGCTGACCATGATGATATCGGCCGTCATCCCGGCACTCCGGAGCCTAAGCCTAGGCCGTCATCCCGGCACTCCGGAGCCTAAGCCAGGAGCTCCTCCGGAAGTTCAAAGATCGGCTCAACTACATACAGAGCTGTAGGCAATTTAGGGCAACACGGTGAGACCCTAGTTCAAAACAGAAAAAGCCTAACCAACTAGTAGAACATTAACCAAGGGCCGGCCGACTAGAGACCTGCAGGAGAAGCAGAGAACTTGCCCAGTGGTCCCGCACTGATGGTCCTGGGTCTGTGATCTACGATTTGCCCAGTGGTCCCGCACTGATGATCCTGGGTCTGTGATCTACGATTTGCCCAGTGGTCCCGCACTGATGATCCTGGGTCTGTGATCTACGATTTGCCCAGTGGTCCCGCACTGATGACCCTGGGTCTGTAATCTACGATTTGAAAAGCGCTGTATGTACTCAGCAAACCTAGCTTTTTATGTTCTCTAGATTAATTAAAATCTGTCTCAGAAAAAAAAATTACCTTACACATAAGTCTCTCAAACTCCTAATTGTATATTTGTGCCCTATCTAATAAACTTATAATATATGCAATTGTGGAGCGAGTTCCAGGACAGGCTCCAAAGCTACTCAGACAAACCCTGTCTAAAAAAAAAAAATAAAATAGGGGGTTGGAGAGATGGCTCAGCGGTTAAGAGCAGTGCCTGCTCTTCCAAAGGTCCTGAGTTCAATTCCCGGCAACCACAGGGTGGCTCACAACCATCTGTAATGAGGTCTGGTGCCCTCTTCTGGCCTGCAGACACACACACAGACAGAATATTGTATACATAATAAATAAATAAATAATTTAAAATAAATAATAAAAATAAATAAATAAAACCATCAAAGAAAGAAAGTCAGCTGAGTGTGTTAGTATGAGCCTGTAATCCCTATAATCCCAGCACTCAGGAGGCTAAGGGAAGAGGACCGGAAGGTCAGGGCCAGGCCGGGTTACACAGCCGGGGTAGGGATGGAACTCATTTGACAGCATGCACGAAGCCCTGGCTTTGACCCCAGCCCAGGCATAGTGGTGCACCATTCTAGTCGGTGGGCATGAGGGAACCAGTTCATGGTCCTCCTTCGCTAGATCTATCTGAGACCTAGGCTACTGAGACCCTGTCTCAGAAAACAAACAAGTAAAAATAACATGGATAGCCAAACTCAGAATGCTATCCCACCCTTTTCTCCTGGGGCCTTTCAGGTTTACCCTTTTAGAAAAGAGGCTGAGCAGAAAAGGGGCTTCGGAACGGATGACAGAAATGACCCTTTCAGGTGGAGGCGATCTAGCAAGACTGTCTTCTGAAGAGCCCACGGGCACCAGCTCTCTAAAGTGCTTTCAGCCTCCCTCAGGGCACAGTGTTTGGCCCCCACCAGGCACCCTCTGGAGCATCCAAGTCTGGCCTCTTCCTTTCCTCCCCCACCCCTGGGTCCTGAGAAAACTCCCAGTCACCTGGATAAACCACGATGCAGATCAGCAACAGCACCATGGCCATGTCTCCAGATGGCGAGGCGGACCTCAGCAGTGCACTCTAAAAGGGGAAGAATGACCTGCTACCCGAAGTGAAGCCTAGCACAAGCAGGGCTGGCATATGGCTTGCCAAGGACCCGCACGGCTCGGGGCTTTCGGCATCGTATGGTGTCCTGGCGAGGAGGGAGATGGCATTGGTGGAGGTGCCGGAGCTCTCTGGAGGCAGCTAGTGGTCAGGTGGTGTACCAGGACAGGATGTCCTCCCATCAGACTTTACAAGAGGGGGTGGGTGAGACCAGGATGTGGGTCTCTCACCTTCTGAGGTTTAAGACCATTTCACCCAGAACAAACCTCCAGCCAAGAAGTTAGCCCTCCTCCTTGCCCCCTTTGCTCAGCCATGCCCAGGCCCGCTGTCTCCATGCCTCCTCAGTCTGGCTTTTTCCCTCTGGGCTCCCCTAGGATTTCTATAACTGGAACAGGGGGGAGGTTAGGGGAGCAAGCAGGGGGGAGGTTAGGGGAGCAAGCGAATTGGTGGCGGTGGGTGTGAGGTTACCGCGGACTGTGTCTGGAAGCTTCATGTGTACAAGTGGCCCATTCTCCAGCCGTGCTGACAGAGGAAGCGTCCCGTGTACAAGTGGCCGATTCTCCAGCTGTGCTGACAGAGGAAGCGTCCCGTGTACAAGTGGCCGATTCTCCAGCCGTGCTGACAGAGGAAGCGTCCTGTGTACAAGTGGCCCATTCTCCAGCCGTGCTGACAGAGAAAGCGTCACGTGTACAAGTGGCCGATTCTCCAGCCGTGCTGACAGAGGAAGCGTCACGTGTACAAGTGGCCCATTCTCCAGCCGTGCTGACAGAGGAAGCGTCCCGTGTACAAGGGGACCATTCTCCAGCCGTGCTGACGGAGGACTAACTGCTGTTAATGGATATGTTTGGCTCATTCGTTTTCACGTTTCCTGGAAAGGGACATTCCCTGCAGGTCTGCTTTCCTGTGACCGCTACACAGACTTACCCACTGGGAAATCCAGTCATTTGTCATTTTATTGACGGTTTAACCACATTTATTGGGAACCTACAAAATGCCCATATGTGTTTCACAGGCACAACACGGACATCTTGTTACCTATAACTGAGGTCACACGGTGCCAGTATTCCCTGGAGTGTACTTCACAGACCCACAGATGGCACGGGACCGGGAGGAGAGGCCGTGTAGTATGCTGGCAAACGTGGGTCCAGCCTCGCCATCCACTCTCTGGCTCCCTTTATTTTCTTAATTTTTTTTTTTTTTTTTTTTTTTTTTTTTTGGTTTTTCGAGACAGGGTTTCTCTGTAGCTTTGGTGCCTGTCCTGGAGCTAGCTCTTGTAGACCAGGCTGGCCTCGAACTCACAAAGATCCGCCCGCCTCTGCCTCCTGAGTGCTGGGATTAAAGGCGTGCGCCACCACCGCCCGGCTCTTAAAATTTTTATTGTGTTGCCAGGCAGTGGTGGTGCACACCTCTAATCCCAGTAATCAGGAGGCAGAGGCTGGTAGATCTCTGTGAGTTCAAGGCCAGCCAGGGCTACATAGAGAAACTCTGTCTTGAAAAACCAAAGAAGAAAAAGTGGCTTGGAGATCTTTCGGAGCTCTCTCCCAAACTGCTTGGCCACCTGGATAACCACACATGTCACCCAATCTGGGAAGGACGCACTGGGTCATCTGGCCAAGCGGAGCTGTGGAGGAGCCTCCCTGCTATGGGAGACCCAGGTGCCGAGAGCAGTTGTGTGCTGCCCCCTGCTGGCTGCAGAGCCTGGGATGGAGGCACTTAGGCTATTCTCCACAGAGCCTCAATACCCTGTTCTCTTCATTCCCAGCCCAGAGTCAGTGTGGAGAATACTGTCTTCTTTGCCACAAGACCATGGTTTGGGAAGGGAGGGGAGGTACAACGGCCCTTTGACTTGAGATGAAAGTTGCATTTTCTATCGTTTCCCTTAAGTTTTATTTTTATGTGTAAGGGTGTTTTGTCTGAACTTATGTCAGGCTTCCACGTGTGTGCCAGATGCCCACAGAGACCAGAAGAGGGCACAAGATGCCCTGGGGTTGGAGTTACAGGGGGTTGTGAGGTACCATGTGGGCTCTGGGAGTTGAACCTGGGTCCTTTGGAAAAGCAGCAGGTTTCCTAAGTGTTAAACTGTCCACCCAGACCTCAGACTGTGTCTTCGCAGCGCTCACTCAGACACAGGGCAGCAGTTCATGACTCAGGAATGACGGTTTACGGGTCAAGCTGTTCTGAACTGCACTCTGCATCGACTACTTGTGTGCACAGAACCAAAGCCATGAACTTCCAGACTCCCCCAGGCTAGCTACTTGATTTACATAGGTCTCTTTCCTCCCTCTAGGGCTGGGGTGACCCAGGAGATAGCTGAGCCTAAACATAAGGGGGCTCTGCTCCCCCCTTCTCTTCCGCCAAGGCTTCCGGCCCTTTGCCATGGCTATGGACTCTGGAGACATTACCTGAATGTTTTGTTCATTAGTTCATGTCTTATCAGGGTTACTATTGCTGTCATGAAACACCATGACCAAGGGAAACTTAGGAAGGAAGACTTTATCTGGCTTACACCTCCACATCACTGTTCATGATCCAGGGAAGTTAAGACAGGAACTCACACAGGGTGGGATGCTGGAGGCAGGAGCCGAGGCAGAGGCCTTGGAGGGTGCTGCTTACTGGCTTGCTCCCCATTGCTTGCTCAGCTTGCTTTCCTACAGAACCCGGGATCACCAGCCCAGGATGGCGCCACCCACCATGGGCTGGACTCCCCTATCAATCATTGTTAAGAAAAAGCCCCAGAGGCTTGCCTGCCTACAGGTTGATCTTCTGCAGGGATTTTCTAAGCTCAGGTTCCCTTCTCTCAGATGATTTTTGCTTGTGTCAAGTTGACATAAAACTATCCAGGGCAGCAGGATGGTGGTGGCGCACACCTTTAATCCTAGCACTTGGGAGGCAGAGGCAGGTGGATCTCTGTGAGTTCGAGGCCAGCCTGAGCTACAGAGTTCCAGGCCAGGCTCCAAAGCGACACAGAGAAACCCTGTCTTGAAAAACCAAAAACCAAACCAAACAAATAAAAACAAAAATCAACAACTATCCAGGGCAGCTCATCTAGAATAAACCATGGGTGTGTGTGTATCCAAGAACAATTTTTACTATCTCTGAGACTTTCTAAGGACTTTAATAGTATTTATTTGTTTGTTTGTTTGAGACAGGGTCCTAACCATGTAGTTCTTACTTGGCCTATAGACCAGACTGGCCTTCAACTCACAGAGAGCACAGAGCTCCACCTGCCTCTGATTCCTGACAGCTGAGATTAAAGGTGTGTGCCGCCACCACCACCCAGCTGTCAATTTGATATTTTAATTAATTAAGACACATCTCACTCTGCAGCCCAGGACACTTGAAACTTAAGTATATAGACCAGGTTAGCCTCAAATTTCCAGCAACCTTTTGAATTAAAAAATGAGTTCTTGGGGTTAGAGAGATAGCTCAGTCCTAAGAGCACTGGCTGTTCTTCTGAAGGACCTGGGTGATCCACGGCGGCACACACCCTCATGTAGCTCCTGCTTCGGGGTATCTGATGTCCTCAGTCAGCCTCTAGAACAGATGTGCCACACAGACAGACACACAGACAGCCAGACACGCAGGCAAAGCCCCACACACAGTTTAAAAAAATGTATTTGTCAAACTGAGCAATGGTGCTCTGTCCTGTGTGTCTTTACTAAAACTGATCTTCAATGTCAGACATGGGAGAACCGACTCCAAGTCACAGCACTTGGGGGCTGAGGTGGGAGGATTGGTTGCTCAAGGTCAGCTTCCGGGCAGCTTGAGCGGCGTGAGTCCTGTCTCGAGAGGATGGAAAGAGAAAAGGCTGACGGCTTTCCCGTCACAGGCCAACTGAGATCCACCCAAGGGCTTCAGAGACTGCGGAGAAACCTCGGCGGAGCAGGTGTCTAAAGAGGAGTGCTGGTCTTGGAGGAGGTTTGGGCCACTGTGGAAATGAAGCCACGGCGACAGACACGCAGTGTCCTCCATCCTACTGTCTTCCTGTGGCCTGCACCGGGCAGCCTCCCTAGCAAAGAGCAGAGCTGGAGAGATAATGAAGACCAGTGGAAGATCCTCAGGGAGCTACACACACGCGCGCACGCACGGACGTGCACACGTGCGCGCGCACACACGCATGGACACATACACGCACACGCACGTGCACACGTACGTAGGCACGCACGCACGCACCTTGCACTTTCTGACCAGTGCGTTCTTTTCCAGGCAGCATAGTCAACAGTCCTGGGGCCTAACACTAGACTTTCCCCTTGGAGAGCCCTAACAAAGGCCCTTAGCAACAGAGCGCCCTTAGCAACAGAGGGCCCTCAGCAACAGAGGGCCCTCAGCAACAGAGGTCTCTAACCTCACAGGGTTCTAACAGATCCTTCACCATCTCCATCTTTTCTGGTACATTCTGTTTTGGAGGTTTTCTCTTCGTTTTATTTATTCTTTGTGTGTGTGTGAGAGAGAGGGCATGCCTGGAGGGGTCAGAGGTTAATTTGCGGAGGTTTGTTCTTTCCTTCCTTCCGCCAGGCAGGTTTTAGGCTTCCCACTCAGGCTTTGGAGCTTGGCAGCCCTGTAACTCTCTGAGCCATTTCTCTTGCCCTTGCTTTCGTTTCCAGAGCAAGTCCCAGGCTGGCCTAGAACTCTTTTAAGGCTTCTTCCCTCAACCTTTGACACTCCCGACTCAGCCTCCTTGGTGCTGGGAAATACAACCTGCACCTCGGCTAGCTTTTTAAAAATCCCTTTAATCTTTCGTTACATGCCCCGCCCCCAAGCTTTCGTCCAGCTCCATCTGCACCTGACCTCTGAGCCGCGGTGTGCATACTCCAGCCAGGCTGACTGCTCTTGCTTCAAGGCCTGAATTTGCTGCTCCTCATAGTCTTCCCCATATTACACTAAGATATACAACCTCCAATACCCCTGCTATCTCCTAAGTGACAATGGTTTAAAAGGCACCTTCTGTGTTTTATAACAAGACTCTTTCAATTGGGCTTATGTTAATAGGGAAACTTCTGGAAAGTCCCTAAAGGGAGAAGTCTTGTTGACAAGGGCAGGGATGGGTAAGGAGCTATATAACTTTAAACTCAACTTGTCCTTAGCCAATAGCTAATGATTTAATGGCTCATCCCAGCATGCTGACTTGTCCTTAATACCCCAAAAGATTGGGGTCAGAGAGCTGTCAGGGAGGGTGGTGCCCAAGGGCATGGAAGCGCCAGACCATCTCCCCAGGACCTTGTCTCATCTGTTCCCTCTGGGTCACTGCTGGGTACTCTGTAAGGAACCAGCACGTGTGGGCAAGGTTCTCAACCTCAGCCCTGGGAGCCGGTCTGGCCAGTGACCAAAGCAGAAGAGGGGTGTATAGTATTCTTGATTTATATAGCTGTCTGTCCGGAAATACAAGAGGCCTGGTCTCAAGGCCCACATCTTAACCTGGAGGGGTCTTGTTGGATAGAGCCCCTTCACATGGAGGCCTGGCAGGCTGTGTCAGACATGAATTACACTGTCGGAACTCATTGGTGTGGGAAGAACCTTCCCATGAGGTGCTAACTGCTGGATCCAACTCCTGCACGCTGTTTGACCTCCACACACATCCTGAGGCACGTGTGTCTGCACACAGACACATCAACTAATTAGAAGAATCAAAAGAAAAACAGCGTGTTTCTTATCCACGTATCTCTTGCATCCCTGAGAGTCAGTTTCTCGGAGGCATCTCCCCCGACGGTGACATGGAGGTCGGATCTACCCTCTACACGGAGCTCTGTAGACCGCAGGAACAGACTTCTCATTTGCTGGTTCACCAGGCCTAGCACTGCTGCATGAACACGACTAGAAAAGTGTCCCCGCCGGACACTGAGCGTGCTGGAGGGCAGGTTTGCATTGCTCTCTGCAGGGGGAGAGGCCACTATCTCCCCACCACCTGGTCAAGGAGAAGCAGAGTGGATCCTGCCTGCAGTGGAAGGAAAGACAGCCTGGGGAGGAGAGAGCAAGAGCCAAGGGGTCAGAGTGAATTAGAGGCAAAGCCCCGGCCTCCCTTGGTGACCCAGTAACTGAATGAGAAAAACTATTCCTGGGGAGGGCATTTCCGTAAGGGTTAGATGCTGCTAGCCCGTGGCCCCGTGGCGGGGTGGGACCCATTCGGTCTGCTGTCCTCTCAGCCTCACTTTCTGCCCTCCCAGAACATCTCCCTAAACACTCCTATGCCTTTGTATTCTCTACTAATGATTTCAAAGTAGGTGAGGCGGGAGGGCAGTGCTGCAGATCCTGAAGCGCACAAACCGAAGTCCTGGAACACGTTTCCACGTGTCCCAATGCTCCTCTGGAGCCTGAGAGAGACATCTTTCTTTTTCCAGACCCTGGCCTCAGCTCACCCCACTCCTGGGTCGGACTGCAGCCTTCAGCTTCTCTCCTGCACACGGGAGAGAGCCAGTCAGCTCTCCTCAGCTGTATGTCTTGACCTGCATCATGAAGCCTGAGGAAATTTCAAGTAAACCCCACCCCCACCCCACTCCCCAGTATCTGGGAAAAGCCACTGTTTCTCTCTTCTTTGGCTCTGGTTTTCATTTAAGACAGGTTCCTACTGTGTAGGCCAGGCTGGTCTCCAACTCCCAGGATCCTCCAGCCTCTACTTCTCAGGTGCTGGGATTGCAGGCCTGGGGTACCATGCTTGGTCCCCTCAGATCCCTCCAGGAGCTGGCCAGTCTTTACCCCATGGAGGAACTGTGTGGAGCAGGGCTGCAGGTCCAGCCATTTGGGAGGCCGAGGCAGGACGGCTGCCTAAACTTGGGTATCTGGACATGTGAGACCCTGCCAAAAAAAAAAGAAAAAAGAAAAAAGAAAAAAAAAAGCAATTTACCAACGTGTTATTTTAAACCCTCTCTGCCTTCCTTTTTTACTTACAAGGTCTAGTGTCAGCAGAAGTGATGGGGAAGTGATGCCTGGGAGCTAGCAGAGGAGGGAATGAGTAGAAAGGGGAAGTAGGAGAGAGGAGACTGGTGGAGAGACAGAGAGACCGGCAGGCTGGTCATCTCCCACCTAACGCCACCAGCATCTGCTGAGCTATGAGCCAAAGCAGGAATTTGCAGGGTAGGGTAGGTGGACCACATAGCATCAGGAGCCAGGAGCCGGGGTGGGTCAGACCTGGGCTGGGGAGTCAGGAAGGCTGCTGAAGGATCTCAGAGAGCAGAACTTGGGTAACCCTTGGGATGGGCATGGGAGGCAGGAAAGGGAGGGAGGGGTGGTTAACCTCTGTGCCCCTCAGGAGGAAAAGCTTTTGGATTGCTGAAGGCCCAGCAGGAGGAGGGGCTGGATGAGATCAACAAGGTAAGAGAAATAAGGAAGAGGGTAGAGTCTGGAGGCTTCCCGGGCCGAGAGGGATGACCCGGGCGCTGATCTGCCAACAGCAATTCCTGGACAATCCCAAATACAGCGGTGATGAGGACCTGCCCTCCAAACTGGAAACCTTCAAGAGTGAGGAGACGTGTGGGTGGAGAGGGAATTTGGGATCAGGGGTGTTGGGGGACATGGTGGTTCTCAAGACCTCGGCAAGGCCAGCAAGATCAGTTGTTTTTTTGTGGTGGAAGAGGGGCCCACTTGAGGTCCTTCTCCCTGCTCATCCATCTTACACCCCTATAGGTTCCCTCCACCTTCACAGGACCTCGCGATCCCCACTTCCTCTGCCTGCCCCTCCTCCTCCTTCCACATCTCCTACACTACCCTAACATTGGTTAATTGCCTCTTCCTTAAACCCTCATAACCAGCATTTTTTTTTTAACCTAGAGAAGTACATGGAGTTTGATCTGAATGGAAATGGAGATATTGGTGAGGAAAAAGGGGTGTGTGGGGGGGAGTGTGCAGACCTAGGCAAGCAGAGGTCTCTTCTGCCTGCCCTGTCCCCTGTGGACGGGCAAAGGTCCAGCCACAATTAATAATACAAAGAAGGGTCAGGGATGGGTGCAGAGAGAGGGGAACCCTCCTTTTCCACCTTGATTTTCCACCTTCAGATATTATGTCCTTGAAGCGAATGCTGGAGAAACTCGGGGTCCCCAAGACCCACCTAGAGCTAAAGAAATTAATTAGAGAGGTGTCCAGCGGCTCCGAGGAGACGTTCAGCTACTCCGACTTCCTCACCATGATGCTGGGGAAGCGATCCGCCATCCTGAGAGTGTGAGCATCCAGTTCCAACCCCCCTGAACTCCTTGTCTTCTCCGTCCCCAGCCCTAACCTTGTTCCCAACAGCCACCCTTCCTTCTCAGATGGACTCTCACAAGATCCTTCACTGTCCCCACCTGTCCGCAGCTCTGGTCCCCACAGCCCCCACCTGTCCGCAGCTCTGGTCCCCACTGTCCCCACCTGTCCGCAGCTCTGGTCCCCGCGGTCCCCACCCTGTCCGCAGCTCTGGTCCCCGCTGTCCCCAGCACTGCTTTCCTGCTCTTATTCTTCCCCCTTCTGAACTCTTACGGACACCTCAGATTTACTACTCTGAGAGATGTGTCCTGATGCCCGTGTCTCTTCCAGGATTCTGATGTATGAGGAAAAGAGCAAAGAACACCAGAAGCCAACTGGTACCCCAGCCAAGAAAGCCATTTCTGAGTTGCCCTAATTGGAGGTGGATGTGGTGCCACTGAAGGGGCGGCTGATGACGGCAGCATGGGCAGATAAAAGAAGAAGCTGTGAGCCAGAGTCAAAATAAATAAATAACGTTCCCCTCCCAGCTCAAGTCAGTTCCGCTTTTATTGGGGGGGGGGGCACCTGGCTTGGATCTGGGGAGGAAGGAAGCGTCTTTGCCCCAAAGTCTATCCATCCAGTATGGAGTGGGTTTGCCGTAGCAGACTACTCTTTGGACGGAGGGAGATTCCAGACTTCCAACACAACTTTATGCTCAAAGAATAGAGGTTACACACCTGGTGGTGGTGGCGCACATCTTTAATCCCAGCACTTGGGAGGCAGAGGCAGGTGGATCTCTGTGAGTTCAAGGCCAGCCTGGTCTACAGAGAAGTGCCAGGACAGTCAGGACTACAACAGAAACCCTGTCTTGAATAAAAACAACAAAGCAAGAAGTAACGCTAACCTTGACCGAGTCTTCACCTCCACCTTGGTGACTCCAACAAATCACAGTCTCTCAGCCTTTGCTTTGAAAATGGGACTGAGTAAGAAAAGGAGCTAAACTGTTTTTTGATCCAGTGTAAAAGAGAAACAGAACCAAGCAGTGGTGACTCACACCTTTAATCCCAGTATTTAGGCATCACATGCCTTTAATCCCAGCACTAAGGAGGTGGAGACAGGAAGGGATATAGCTGGGCAGAGAGAGGAATATAAGGCCGGAGGAAACAGGAGCTCACATCACTCAGGCTGAGGATTCATAGACACAGCATCACCCATTCCGTCCGAGGATTTGGTAGAGGTAAGAACTAGTGACTGGCTGCTCTGGTTTTCTATCTCTCAGTTTTTAACTCCTTATATCTTACTCGGGGGTTTTTATTATTAAAACCAATTAGACTTCCCACTACACCCAGTTCAGATTAATTCATTCTTTGTTCCTTCCTTCAAGGCTAGGTTGAAGCCAGGGCTTCCCCATACTGAGAAAACACTCTATCGCTGAAATATATCCCCAACTCAGGTTTCTTTACACCCTGAAAAAGCATTTCTTATACATCAGCCGCAGCATGCAAAGCTTCCCAGAGGTTCTTCCCAGTGGCGAAACAAGGGAGATACCCTTTTCAGTAATTCCCATAGAGGGATACAGTAACTGCAAAACTTCAGTGAGGGGTGAAGGGCTAGAGAGGGGCTCAGCAGTTAAGAGCATACACTGCTCTCGAAGACCAGAGGCCTGGCATACACGAGTCTTTGAGTTCAATCCCTAGACCAAAAATAAAAAGACCCGAAGACCCGAATTTGGTTCCTCACACTGTAGAGTCCTGTTCCGGAGGTTCTGGTGTCTTCCGCTGTCTGTGGGCACTGCACTCATGCACCCCCACACATATACACACAATTGAAACAAAAAGAATAAGCCGGGCATGGGTGGTGTACACCTTTAATCCCTCAGGAGGCAAGGGCAGGTATAGCTTCTGTGGGTTTGGGGCCAGTCTGGTCTATATAGTGAGTTCCAGGACGATGAAGTAGCTCAAACGTATACTACACACACACACATACACACACACATTTTATTTGGTGCTGGGAATTAAACTGAGGAACTCCAGCACATTCTTTATCACAATGCTACACTTCTAAGGCTAAAATTTTTTAAAATTAATTTTTGATTGTGTATGTGTGTGTGCGCACACGAGTGTCTAGGACACCAAAGGCTGGAGCTACAGGAGGTTTGTGAGCCACCTGACTGGGTGCTGGGAACTGAGCTCTGGACCTTTGTAAGATCAGTCCCACTCAAAAGGCTGTCATTGCTCCAGGGCCCAACCCGCTTCTCTCCCTCCCTCCAAGGTTTCAATTTGTAATGTATGCTGGCCTGTTGTGGAATACTTTTTTAAGGTGTGTTACTTTTATTTATGCTGTGAATAGTTTGTTTAATGATGTAAAGATGTGTTGCTTTTGTTTATGTGGCATTTGTTTAACTCTGTGAAGCTGTGACTGCCTAAAACACCTGATGGTCCTAATAAAGAGCTGATTAGCCAATAGCGAGGCAGGAGCAAGGATGGGCGGGCTTGGCAGACAGAGAGGATAAATAGGAGGAGGACTCTAGCGAAAAGGAGCAAGAGAACAAGAAGAGGAGGATCCTAGGGGCCAGCCAGCCAGCCAGCCAGGGAGTAAGGGTGAAAGTAAGATACGCAGAATTAAGAGAAGGGTAAAAGCTCAGAGGCAAAAGGTAGTCGGGAATAATTGAAATCAAGAAAAGTTGGCAAGAAATAAACCAATCTAAGGTTGGGCATTTATAAGTAAGAATAAGCCTCCAGGGGGCTGGAGAGATGGCTCAGCGGTTAAGAGCACTGACTGCTCTTCCAGAGGACCCAGGTTCAATTCCCAGCACCCACATGGCAGCTCACAACTGTCTGAAAATCCAGTTCACGGGATCTGAAACCTTCACACCAATGCACATAAAACAAAGTTAAATAAATCATAAAAAAAAAGAATAAGCCTCCATGTATGACTTATCTGGGAGCTGGGTGGCAGGCCCCCCAAAAGAGTAAAAGTAAAAACAACACTTGGTGGCGGTGCAATGTGGGGTTAGAGAAAAAGAAAATCCAACAACATTGGCTCAGACTCACTAGCACAGGCTGGCCTCAAACTCATGAAAGCTCTCTCTGCTTCAGTCTGGAAGCGCTGGGATTGTGGTACCAACCAGCAGTCCTTTTGTTCTACCTAGATAATTATTAGCTGGCAGAAGCCCTTTTAGTACAGGGTTTGGCTGATTTTGTCTCACTCCTTGCTGTTAGCAAGTGGCGCCCTCTAGTGCAAAACTCTCATGTGGCTCCTGTGTAGGCAGGGATAGGAATCGGGATTCTTCACTCTTCCCAACACCTGGAATTGCAGCTTCCTGGCAGCCGAGCCTAGGATCCACCAGTTCTTGAGACCAGGCAGCATTACAGCTGTTGGCAAGGGGTGTCCAGGACCCATCCTGAAAACCTGACAACTCTGGAACTCTTACAGCAACTGGGCTGAAGAAGTTTCTCCTCTCTGGTTCATTCATTCATTTACTTATTTATGTTTTGTTTTTTGAGACAAGGTTTCTCTGTGTAGCCCTGACTGTCCTGGAACTCACTCTGTAGACCAGGCTGGCTTTGAACTCGTAGAGATCCGCCTGCCTCTGCCTCCCCAGTGCTGGGATTAAACACGTGCGCCACCACCACCCACTCCATATATGAATGTTTTGTCCCCTCGTAGTCTGTGCACCACATATGTGCCTGGAGGCCAGAAGAGGGCACTGGACCCCCTGGAACTGGACTTACAGACTGCTGTGAGCCACCATGTGGGTGCTGAGAGTTGAACCCTGGTCCTTCATAAGAGTGTGGCAGGTGTTCTTAACTTCTGAGACATCTTCCCAGCTTTTCTTTTTCTTTCTTTCTTTCTTTCTTTTTTCTTTTTCTTTTTTGAGGCAGCATCTTACTATGTACCAGCCTGGCCTGGAACTTACAAAGATCTGCCTGCCTCTGCTGGGATTCATGGGGTGTGTCACCAGCTCCTCTCTGCTTGGCTACAGATTCCTATCCTTTGGTCTCCGCTCTCCATCCTTTATCCTTGTCCCTGGCTACACGCTCCCTCACGCTCCCTCACGCTCCCTCAGACTGATCCGCTGCTCCTCTTCAGTTGTCAGGCAGCTTGCCTCTGCCACCTCGGTGCTGTTCACACTGCCAGCTCAGCCCACACTACTGAAAGCGACAAGAGATCACCAGAGAGGCGTCTAATTGGGCCCTGTTCTAGCACCGAGGGAGGCAGCACAGGAGGCTGCCCAGGCAGCTCAAGGGAGCCAACCGTCTCTGGACATCCCTGGGGTGGGCTATCACCACTCACAGCAGAGCTCCCATGGAAATGCTGGAGCTGTAAAACTCCCCACCAGGCCACGTGGAAATGGCGGAAGATCATCTAGAATTCACGAATGCCTGTGAGAGCAGAATGGTCAATGCAAACCATCTGAGCTGTGCCTTCAGGGGCTGGAGCTCAAACCGCATTATTGTTTCTTCAACACTGTGGAGTGTTCAAAAGAAAGGACGTAGGGCAAAGTGGTCTGGCAAGCTTCTAACAGACCTCGCTCTCCAGGAAGCCTGGGAAGGCAGGGAGAACCCAACAAGTGCCACTGGGGAGGCAAATTGTTCCATGTTCCAGCGTCTTTGCTTGTGTACAGGAAGTGAGGAGAAGGGGTGCTTACAATAAAACTTAAAGAACTTATTGTAAGCACTTAATTCAAACAGTGGTTAGCACCCAGTGCCCCAAGTAGGGTGTTTAAAGATTACAAGCATGTGTTCATTCTTAACTGTGCCCTGCTAACTTTTTGTCTTCACTGTCTGCATTGGACAAGTGATTCCTTTACTTACCTACATCAGCTAGGCACAGGCCTGCAGACCTTTGTATAGATGTTTGTCTTTGTTTAGAGTGTTGGTTACAAGTTGTTATGATGATGGTCAGGAATAAAGCTAAACAAAGGAGAATACATTCAGAGTGTTTGTTTTGAAAAGAAAAAAAGGGGGGAAATGCTGTAAATATTTGTCAGTTGTATTGGTTTAATATAATGCTGATTGGCCAGTAGCCAGGCAGAAAGTGGGGGGGGGGTACCTGAACAGGGGAATTCTGGGAAGAGAAAAGCTCAGTCTGTAGTCATGATCCAGACGCAGAGGAAGCAGGATGAGAATGCCTCACTGATAAAGACACAATCCACATGACTAACACAGACAAGAATTATGGGTTACTGTAAGATGTAAGGATTAGTTAATAAGAAAGCCTGAGCTAATAAGCACACCAGTTTATAATTAATGTAGGCCACTGTGTGTTTCTTTGGGACTGAATGGCTGTGGGACTGGGTGGGACAGAAACCTCTGTCAACACCTCTGCTTATCTACATCAGCTAGAGAGAGAGAGAGAGATGTTGGTGCTAATGGAGGCCAGAGGACAACCCTGGCTGGCTGTCATCCCTCAAATGATGTCCACCAGGCTAGGCTGGCAGGCAGTGAGCCCCAGGGGATCCACCTGTCCCGGCCTCTGCAGCACTGGGATCCCAAGTGGATGCCAAGTTCTATGTTTCCACCTCCCCCTCTTGTTTCTCTCTGTCTGTCTCTCCATGTTTCTTGAGGTTTGCTAGAGTGCTCTTTACCCTGCTCTTACCAGCATAGGCAGAGTATCTTCACCTCCACAATATTCCATGTTGACTTTGGCACTTCAAACGGTTGTTGGAGAGATAGCTCAGTTAACAGCACTTTTCTTTCAGAGAACCTGGACTTCATTCCTAACACCTACATCTGGGGGTCCACAACCACCTGTGACTCCAGTTCTAGGGGTTCCAACATCGTTTTCTGAGATCCACCCAGGAACCCATGTGGTGCATATGTATACATGTATCCATACACAAAAATAAAAATAAATCTAAAAAAAATCAATTCTGGGGTTGGGGAAATGGCTCAGTGGATGAAATACTTGCTATGCAGTCAGGATCCTCCTAAGTTTGGGTCTCGTGTACTCAGATACAGGCTGGGCAGATCACAAATGTCTAACTCCAGCACAAGGGTGCAGAGACACGAAGATCTGGAATCCCTGCTCACCCAACCAACTATCCAAATTCACTGAAAGACTATGTTTCAAAAAATGAAATTACGGGGCACACCTCCGGATGTCAACCTCCATAAAGGCCAGTGCACCGCTCATACACATCAAAAAATTAACAAGAAAATGTTGACTGAGTAGGCCTGGTGAGAGGCAAAGATTTTACAGTCAAGCGCTAAGAAACAAAGAGGGGGATGCAATGCTACCTTTAAAACTAAATCTCATTGTTGAAAGAACACAAATCGCTAATAAACTATAAAATATTTTTTGAAAGTTACTAAATGTCCACCTTGATTATTCACTGCTAAAATTCGGACGAGTGGGTCAATCCTCGTCTTTGTTCAAGTGATTTGCATATATTATGCAAATACCGAGAACCACTCGAAGAACGCCTCCTCGCAGAAAGTCAACGATACAGTTCTCCAGGCCCTTTCATTGGCTTGCCTAGCCGCTCATTTGCATGACGTGATTGACAGGTTAAAAGCCCGCCTCCCTGAAGCGTTTCACCCCCTCCCCCGAATGGACGCCAGCCCTGAGTCTCTTCCAGGACCTACGTAAACTCCTCCCTCCACTAAGTGATCCCTTCCGCTCGTCGCAGTTCTTTCCGTCCTCAGGCCCGAAAGCGTCGGGCCCCGAGCACCCTCTTCCTGCGCCCCTCGGCTCCCAGCCCGTCCGCGGACACAGCACGCATGCGCAGCCTTTTCCTCCCACCATCCGCCGTGTAAATTCTGCGCCCAACGGCCCGTCATTCCTCCGGGCCGACGCGTCCCAACCGCCGACGCCGAGGCGCCACCCTAGCCAACCGGCGTCCTAGTGTCCGTAAGTCCCTCCCCTTTATGCAAATAGCCGCCGCACACTGCCTTCATTTTTAAAGTAGAGGGACGGCCCTGCGGCGCGGAGGGGTCGGGGAGACAGGGGCCCGCCCTCTATGCAAATAAGGGGGCGTGTCCAGCCGCGGAGGGAGGCGGGAGGCGAGGGGGGGTGCTCCCGGGGGCGGCGGTTGCCCGGATGGGCCGTTAGTCGGAGCCCAGCCGCGGAGTGAGCGAGGGAGACGGGAGGAGCTGAGCGCGGCGCCATCCGCCGCCATCCGCCCCCGCCCCGCCGCCATCCGCGCCGGGGAGCCTCTGAACCCGGGTTCCGGACCCCCGCGCACCCGGCCAGGTGAGTCTGGGCGAGCCGGGCGCTGACGCCCTTTCCGGCGCGGGGCGGCGGCGGCGGCGGCGGGCCGGGGGAGAAGCTGCCATCAGCCGCCGCCATCTTGTCCTCCTGCCGCCGGCCCGCCCCTCCCCCTCGGCCTGCGCCGGCCGCTCCCAGGCCTCTGTGGAGGGACGAGGGGCCGACGGCAGCGCGGCCGCCGCGTCCCGGGTTCACTATCCCGTTGCGGGCCTCAGTGCCCGTCCGGCGCCCCGGGCCCCCCGGCCCATTCGGGGCCCCTTGGCCGCCTTGGAGGGTCTCTCCGCACTGTCGCCTGGCGCCATGGTTCCTCTCCTTATACGTCTCGGGCAGAGTCACCACCGTTCCGGAGCCCTGCTTTCGTCCAGCATCTCTGCGTTCCCCGAGTCTCTGCTCTCTCCATTTTTTCTGCTAGCCGGATCTCCGCTCACCCCCTTTATTCCCGGCTGTCTTGAGGCTGCCCCCTTCACAGCCATTCTTGCTCCCATATAGTATTTCCCTCCCTCCTTTCTCGTTGATTCTCTTTTATTAGTTTAAATTCTTCTGCTCTGCGGTTTTTCTGCTCCCCGTTTTTCACCGTAGATGTCATTGGTTTCCTTCTGTGCCTGTAGAGCAGCCCCCATCTCCTTGTCTCGGGCTTATGGTAAAGTTCTTTTCCCGGTTTGGGCTTTGATCCTGTGCCTGCCTGCTTTCTTCCTATCTTCCATCTCTCCTTCACACCGTTCCCACCCACAAATGACTGCCTGGTCGCTCTAGAATGGACCGAGATGGAGCGTTTGGCCTGCCTGGGGAGTAAGGGTTATTAAGAAAAGAACTGACTGCCTATGGGAGATTTCATGAGGATAGAAAATGAAGTTGGTTCTGATTTGGGCTCTCTGGGCCCATGGTTACACGGTATTTTTAGGTTAGCTCCGTAATGCTTTGTTTTTCCTCGGTTTTACATAGAAGACACCGGTGTCCGCTAGTGCTATTTCTGCGAGCAGCATTGTTTCCAAGACCCAAGATGGGGGCAAGTTAAGGAATGATAGATGGAGTATTGTGCTTACAGTGGGTTTTGTTTAGCCTGGCAGTGTGTAGAGCCCCTGTTGTTTAGTAAGGCTTATTCTGGCACCAGCTTCCAGTCTGGCATAGCAAGCTCATAAAAATCCTTAACCTCCCAGCACACCTTCCTTCAAACCTCCCCAGATGGGACTTAAGGCTGCTGGGAATGGAACCTGGGACACAGGGCCCTGGGGCGTGATTAGGGAGCTGGTGTCTAATAGGTTGGCAGTCCTAAGTTCTCTTACATGCTCGATGGAACTGTGTGCCTCCTTCTGGTTTTCTCTGGGGCTTGGACTTGGTTGTCCAATTTTATCATGTAGCTCTGATTATTGGAGAAGTGGAAGGCAATTGCTTTTCGGATAGCAAGAGAGGCTGCTGCCATTTCTGTTTTGTTTTTCGGGACAGGGTTTCTCTGTAGCTTTGGAGCCTGACCTGGAACTCCCTCTGTAGACCAGGCTGGCCTCGAACTCAGAGATTTACCTCCCAAGTGCTGGGATTAAAGGTGTGTGCCACCGTCGCCCAGCTGCTGCTGCCATTTCTAAAGTGGCCCAAAGGGTAGCGCGTTTATATCAGGAAGATACTATTGTTTTATTTCTTTTCTTTGTCAGGATGTGTCAGGGAGAAAGGAGGACTGGCTATGGGGGCTGAGTGGATTGTGGTCACTTAAGGGACTGTAGTAGTTTACTCAAGCTAGAGAGCCACGGATCTGGTCCTTAAAGAGAATGAAGAGAGCTTCTAGGCTTTTGTTTGTGAAGGGGGCAGAATCTGAGCTGCCTACTGTCTGACCCACAGGCACCGGCTCGTTTTGGGGGAGGTGCCTGCAGGACCCAACGTACTCAATGAGCTTCCAGCGCAATGTCCGATCGCTCGGGGCCGACTGCCAAGGGGAAGGATGGAAAGAAGTATTCCTCGCTCAACCTGTTTGATACGTATAAGGGCAAGTCCTTAGAGATCCAGAAACCCGCCGGTGAGGGTCCTGCAAAGATACTGTTAGTGTTTGAAGGCTGAGCATGTGTCAGATGTAGACTCCTTGAACAAAAGCAGCAAATAGACCAGGGGAACACTGGAGAGTTCCCGGTCTCATCTTCAGTGTTGAGTGGGGGTGCTGGGCTCTGGGTAAAACACCAGTCGTCCTCCCGCAAAGGCGTGTTTTTGGTTCCTTGTCCATGAACACGTAAGAGTCGGAGGCAAAGAAATGTGGATGTGCAGAGATCTGGGACCTGCTTGCTCCCCGCAGGCTCCGGATCAACTGTCCCACAGAGAAGCAGTGATTATAATGTGTTCACCTTTGTCGGGAAAGCTTGGAGATTATTGAGTAGTGGAATGGCTTCTGAGAGAAATCTGTAGTGAAAAGGTAGTAGAATACTGAGGGTAGTCTAAGTGGGATCTGAATGGGGGACTGTTCGGTCTTCCCTGTGAGACATTGTTGACCCTTCTCCACCTTTTCTTCAGTTGCCCCTCGACATGGCCTGCAGAGCCTCGGAAAAGTTGCCATTGCCCGGCGTATGCCACCCCCAGCCAACCTTCCAAGCCTGAAAGCCGAGAACAAAGGCAATGACCCCAATGTCTCACTAGTGCCGAAAGACGGAACAGGATGGGCAAGCAAACAGGAGCAGTCCGACCCCAAGAGGTAGAGACCTGGGGGACCTAGAATGATGAGTCTTTAGCTTCAAATTTGAGAAAATATTAAAACGTGGTCTGTTTCAGACACATGAGAACCAGATACAGAGAGAAGCACATCTTGCACCTAGTTGGTTAGATGACAAAGGAATGGAATGGAGCTTTAAGCTTCGACAGATGGGGAGAGAGCAGGAAGAAACAGCCTGTCTGAAAGCTAGCTTGTCCTAGTATCTGTAGACGGTAGTGATGGTTCTGGGGTTAGCTCCAACTATGTACCAGTGGGAGAATGAAGGGAGAGGCATCTCACAGTCTGGATAACCTTTCCGTCCTGCTATTCCCCTAGTTCCGATGCCTCAACCGCTCAGCCGCCGGAATCGCAGCCACTGCCGGCTTCACAGACGCCTGCCTCCAACCAGCCGAAACGACCCCCAACAGCCCCAGAGGTACTTGGAAAACTGGAGGGGTTGAAGGAAGAATGATACTTACTCTTCCCTCCTCATGACCATTTATTACCTTTGCTTTTCCAGAACACTCCTTCGGTTCCAAGCGGGGTAAAGTCCTGGGCACAAGCCAGTGTCACCCATGGAGCACATGGGGATGGTGAGTTCAAGGGTGTTGGAGGTCACCGGGAGGCAGAGGCAGGCGGATCTATGTGAGTTCGAGGCCAGCCTGGTTTGCAAGAGCTAGTTCCAGGATAGGCACCAAAGCTACAGACAAACCCTGTCTTGAAAACTCAGAAAGTGTGAGAGCCCTGCATTCTGCACTCCGGCAGTAAAGCTCCTGGGTCTTTGTCTAACTCTCATTCTCTCAGGATCCAGAGCCTTCCACTTGTATGTGCATGCTCAGGAAGTGAACTGTCTGATTCATGCCCTCATTTCAACAGGTGGAAGGGCATCAAGCCTACTGTCGCGATTCTCTCGAGAGGAATTTCCGACCCTGCAGGCGGCTGGCGACCAGGACAAGGCTGCCAAGGAAAGGGAGTCTGCCGAACAGTCGTCTGGGCCCGGACCAAGCCTCCGCCCCCAAAGTGAGTGGCCGCCTAGCATAGCCAGGCTAGTGTCTGGTCCATGGAGGAGCTAAATGTTGTGTTACTAACATTCCTCCTCATCGTTTTTGATGCATCTACTTGCCCCCAATTGGTAATAACTTATCTCTTCTCCCCGTCTTTGCATTTTTCAAAATACAGATTCTACAACTTGGAGGGACGGAGGTGGGCGTGGCCCTGATGAACTGGAGGGCCCGGACTCCAAACTTCATCATGGTCATGATCCCCGGGGTGGGCTGCAGCCTTCGGGTCCACCCCAGTTCCCTCCCTACCGCGGAATGATGCCGCCCTTTGTGAGTTTGGCTATCCAGTCTTGGAGTGGTTTCACTAAAAGCCTGAGGGTTAAAGAGTCAAGATTTAGGCAGGGTATTGGTGGTTCACACCTTTAATCCCAGCACTTTAGAGGCAAAGGTAGGCGGATTGCTGTGAGTTTAAGACCATCTTGGTCTGTAGAAGGAATTACAGGACAGCCAGGGCTATACAGAAACTCTGTCTGGTGTTGGGGAGTCAGGATTTAGTCTCTAGAAGACAGAGAGTAAACCCCAGTTGGGGGGGTGGTAGGGAGTGGTGTATGCCTTTAATTCCAGCACTCCGGAGGAAGAGGATGGCAGAGCTCTGTGAGTTCAAGGCCAGCCTGGTCTACAGAGTGGGTTCTTGGATAGCCAGGCTTACACAGAGAAACCTTGTCTTGAAGAAGAAAAAAAGACCCCAGTGAGATGGATTTGGGAGGAGGATGTGTTTAAAGGGCTGGCAGCTATCTATCTTCTTAGCAGCAATTGTTGGGCCCTTTTGCAGATGTATCCCCCATATCTCCCATTCCCTCCGCCCTACGGACCCCAGGGGCCTTATCGATACCCGACTCCAGATGGGCCTGGGTAAGCAATCAGATTCTGAGTTTGTTCCTGGGGACAGTGTTAAGCTGCTTGGGAAGAGGTTTTGTACCCAGGAGGTTCAGTTTGTATGCATTTCTACTACACACTGTATTTAATATTGTCCCCCCCCCCTTTTTTCTCTCCCCATACACAGCCGTTTCCCCCGCGTGGCAGGCCCCCGGGGCTCAGGGCCGCCAATGCGCCTTGTAGAGCCTGTGGGTCGGCCTTCTATTCTTAAAGAGGATAATCTCAAAGAATTTGACCAATTGGACCAGGAAAATGATGATGGTTGGGCAGGTAAATTTGGATATTTGGATCTTAAAAAGTAAAATCTGACAAAGAAATGGTGGGTCGTCTGAGAGAGCAGCAGACATGAAAGGGATGCACGCTAGAAGCCAAATGCTGCACAGCGCTGAGAGGAGTGAGGGTGCTAGGGCTTAGGCAGCAGCTGAAGGCTGGCTGGGTGGGCGTGGTTAGCGTTGGTTCATTTTGCTGTTGTAGTTCCAGACGGTTGGTTTTGTTTGGGGAAAGTATCTGAGATTGGAGCACAGACTGCTTGGTTTACTTACTGTCAGCTTTTTTTCACCTCAGGGGCCCATGAGGAGGTCGACTACACTGAAAAACTCAAGTTCAGCGATGAGGAAGATGGGCGAGACTCTGATGAGGAGGGAGCTGAGTCCAAGTGAGTTAAGGCACCAGAGGAAAGAAGGGGGCTCATTTTTCTGTTATAATAGACTCCTGGAGGGCTGAGTTTAAACACACTGGTTTATCAACAGCAAGGATTCCCAGTCAGCTGCTGCTGAGGAACCTGAAGCAGATGTCAAAAAGGGCACTTCCCCTGGCAGTGAGCCACCCCCTCCCAAGACGGCCTGGACAGAGAACTCAAGGCCCCCAGAACCGGAGCCTGCTCCTGCTACCCCCAAAACCTCCCCCACCTCCACCTCACCGGGCACCTGTGGGAAACTGGGGCCCCCCTGGGGAATACTCAGTGAGTATCTGCAGTGAGGGCTTTGAGAGGGTCAGTTGTGGGAGGCATCAGAGGAATGGTGAATAAGCAGTAATAACAAGCGAGGAGACTGTGCAGTATCTCAGGAAAGCTTGGGAACGTTTGGTTCTGGGGGTGGGGGATGAGTTGGGATGCTGGGAAGAAAGGCCTGTGTGTTGAGGTCTCTAAAGGAACAGTTCACCTCCATCCACAGAGACCGATAACTTCATGGCCTGCTGCTTCCTGTTGATTGGTCTTTGAAAGAGGTAGTAGAAGGTAGAATGACTGACACCTGGCCTGATGGGTCTGCCCTTTGCAGGACCGTGGGGGTCCTCCCTGCAAACCCCCAGCTCCCGAAGATGAGGATGAGGCGTGGCGGCAGCGTCGGAAGCAGTCTTCCTCAGAGATTTCCCTGGCAGTGGAGCGGGCCCGGAGGCGACGAGAAGAGGAAGAGCGCCGCATGCAGGAGGAGCGCCGGGCAGCCTGTGCTGAGAAGCTTAAGCGGCTCGATGAAAAGTTTGGGGCGCCTGACAAGCGGCTCAAAGCAGAGCCTGCAGCCCCACCTGCTACCCCTCCTGCCCCAGCTCTACCACCTGCAGTCCCCAAAGAACTCCCTGCTCCTCCAGCTCAGACATCAGCATCAGCCCCAGCACCAGAGAAAGAACCTGCCGAGCCAGCACAAGTCCCTCCTGTGCAGTCCACCCCCAGTCCAGGTGTGGCTCCAGCTCCCACTCTGGTGAGTGGTGGTGGCACTGCCAGTAGCACCAGCAGTGGCAGCTTCGAAGCCAGCTCAGGTATGCAGAAAGGAATAGGCTCTGCTAGGTGCACGTCCTGTGAGGATACTGAGTAGTAAAGATGGTGTCCTGGGAAGAGAGCTGTGGGTGGTGGGGAAAGAAGGGGTTCTGTTTGGGGTATCTGGGAGGAGGATCTAAAGTGTTTTTGTGGCACCCAAAGTGGTGCAGAGCTCCCTGTGTTTTCTGGTTGTTTCACAGAAGTATTTGAGGCCTTGAAGTGTTTTCCCAGGTCTTAGATAGGATGGGCTTTAATATGGTTGGTATTTGGTTGAAAACTCAATGGGGGTTGGAATTTCTGGGATATTTTTTAGCTGTTTTAATGAACCTACTCACTCTGTTCTTCAATGCAGTGGAACCCCAACTGCCTTCAAAAGAGGGCCCTGAACCACCAGAAGAGGTTCCTCCACCCACCACACCCCCAGCCCCAAAGATTGAACCCAAGGGTGATGGGGTTGGTCCTACTCGTCAGCCTCCCAGCCAGGGCTTGGGCTACCCAAAATACCAGAAGTCATTGCCACCTCGCTTCCAGCGGCAGCAACAGGTGAGGTCAAGTTCTTCCCTCTTGGGCTATTGTTTGTCTCTTTCTCTGCCGTCTTCAGGCTGTGTTCACCTTTTGACTTTGTTCCTGGTCCACCCACCCGTGTTTGTCATGCTCTTACCTTGACTTTCACTACTGACGCCTTTGGCTATAAACTGGTACCTCTCTCCTGTCTTGTTCTTGGCAGGAGCAGCTCCTGAAGCAGCAGCAGCAGCAACAGCAGTGGCAGCAGCAACAACAAGGCACTGCCCCTCCTGCCCCAGTGCCCCCATCACCACCACAGCCTGTGACCCTGGGAGCTGTACCTGCCCCACAGGCACCACCCCCACCCCCCAAAGCCCTGTACCCAGGTGCTCTGGGCCGGCCCCCACCAATGCCTCCAATGAACTTTGATCCCCGCTGGATGATGATTCCTCCTTATGTGGACCCTCGACTTCTTCAGGGCCGGCCCCCTCTGGACTTCTACCCTCCTGGTGTGCATCCCTCTGGTAAGGGTCCATTGGAGTGGTGGGGAGCTCCCTGTTCCAGGAGAAGATACTTCTCTGTATGACAGATTACTGCGATGGTGTGTCTGCTTAGTACTTCTGAGGGTCTTGTGAGAATAAGCTTGGGGAAGAGGTAAACCAAGGTCCTTCATTGGGCATGGTTTTTGTGGGGTTGATTACTTCATAGGGGAGCTGAGTGCTTGACTGTTTTCACAAGAAAAGAGAAAACCCAGACTTAGAAAACAGGAGGTGGAGGTGCTGCCTGCGTGCAAAGGGAAGATCTTGGTGTGGAAGGCCCATGACAGGGTAGTTTCTTTGTTTCCTTAGGTCTGGTTCCCCGGGAACGGTCAGACAGTGGAGGCTCAAGCTCAGAGCCATTTGAACGCCATGCACCCCCTCTATTACGGGAACGAGGCACCCCACCAGTAGACCCCAAGTTGGCCTGGGTAGGAGACGTCTTTACCACCACACCTACTGACCCTCGCCCTCTGACCTCACCTCTGCGCCAGGCAGCAGATGAGGACGACAAGAGTATGAGGTGAGTTGTTAGGGGAGAGCTACGGCCTGAGCAGACAGGGAGTCCCAGGGAAGGAGTGTCTAGGTTAGAACGCACTGCGTGTGTGCTCATCCTCATCCTGACTTCTGTTTCTCCTCAGGAGCGAGACTCCTCCAGTACCTCCGCCCCCACCTTATCTGGCTAATTATCCTGGTTTTCCTGAGAATGGAGCCCCTGGGCCCCCAATCTCTCGCTTCCCTCTGGAGGAGCCAGCTCCTCCAGGACCCCGTCCACTACCTTGGGCCCCAGGCAGTGATGAGGCTGCCAAGATACAAGCTGCACCACCCAAGAAGGAACCCCCCAAGGAGGAACCACCACAGGTGTCAGGACCAGAAGCAGGCAGAAAGCCTGTCCGTGGAGCTGGAGGTGGAGGCCAAGGACCACCACCACCACGCAGAGAAAATCGTACGGAGACTCGATGGGGCCCTCGACCAGGCAGCTGTCGTCGTGGGATCCCTCCAGAGGAGCCAGGTGTCCCTCCTCGCCGAGCTGGGCCTATAAAGAAACCACCACAACCTGTCAAAGTCGATGAACTGCCTCCTAAATCCCTAGAACAGGGGGATGAGACCCCCAAGGTTCCAAAACCAGATCCACTCAAGACAGCTAAAGGGAAGGTGGGCCCCAAGGAGACCCCACCGGGTGGGAATCTTTCTCCTGCTCCTAGGCTTCGGAGGGACTATTCCTATGAAAGACTAGGCCCTACGTCTTGCCGGGGTCGTGGCCGAGGCGAGTATTTTGCCAGAGGAAGGGGCTTTCGGGGGACCTATGGAGGCCGAGGTCGGGGAGCCCGGAGCCGAGAATTCCGAAGTTACCGGGAATTCCGAGGAGATGACGGGCGTGGTGGTGGTGCAGGGGGACCAAACCACCCTTCTGCTCCCCGAGGTCGCACTGCCAGTGAGACGCGAAGTGAGGGTTCAGAGTATGAAGAAATACCCAAACGACGCCGCCAGCGTGGTTCTGAAACAGGCAGTGAGACGCATGAGAGTGACCTGGCCCCCTCTGACAAGGAGGCCCCCCCACCCAAGGAGGGAGCGCTTGCTCAGGTCCCCCTTGCCCCCCCACCATCAGGAGCTTCCCCATCGCCAGCCCCAGCCCGATTCTCTACTGCCCGGGGTGGTCGTGTCTTCACTCCAAGAGGAGTGCCATCACGTCGAGGCCGAGGTGGGGGGCGGCCTCCTCCTCCTGTTTGCTCAGGCTGGAGCCCTCCAGCCAAGTCCATGGTTCCAAAGAAGCCTCCGACAGGTCCTTTGCCCCCAAGTAAGGACCCCTTGAAAGAGAAGCTGATTTCAGGGCCTCTGTCTCCAATGTCTCGAGCCGGCAACATGGGTGTAGGCATGGAAGATGGGGAGCGACCCCGACGGAGGCGACATGGCAGGGCTCAGCAGCAGGACAAACCCCCTCGTTTCCGGAGGCTGAAACAAGAACGTGAAAATGCAGCCAGGGGAGCTGATGTCAAGCCCCCTTCCCTAGCCCTTCCAAGCTCTACCCCTGGACCCGAGGAGACTCTGGCAACAGTCACTGCTCCCCCGCCCCCTCGCCGCACAGCTGCTAAATCTCCTGATCTGTCAAACCAGAACTCTGACCAAGCCAATGAGGAATGGGAGACTGCATCAGAGAGCAGCGACTTTGCCAGTGAGCGCCGGGGTGACAAGGAGACTCCCCCAGCAGCACTTATGACCTCTAAAGCTGTGGGGACTCCTGGGGGCAGTGCAGGTGGGTCTGGCCCAGGCATTTCAACCATGTCTCGCGGAGAGCTGAGCCAGCGAGCCAAGGATTTGAGCAAGCGGAGCTTCTCAAGTCAGCGGCCAGGCATGGATCGTCAAAACCGGCGCCCAGGCCCTGGGGGCAAGACTGGCAGTGGTGGTGGCAGTAGTGGTGGTGGTTCAGGCCCTGGGGGACGGACCGGCCCAGGACGAGGGGATAAGAGGAGCTGGCCCTCTCCAAAGAACCGAAGGTGGGTAAGGGTAGATTGCTAACTGTGTTATAGTTGCTGGGGTGAGGGGGTGTCAGGTGAGGGTGGGTGCCAGGGAGTTGGGGATGTATGGATATGTCAGGCATCAAGAGGTGCCATAGTTCCTCTACCTTGCTAAGGGTAGTTAGTAAGTGGAAGAGTTGGCAGTCCTCATGCTTGTTTTCCCGCTCTGGTTTTCTCAGTGCACTTCTGTAAACAAAACTTGGAAAGGGTTTTATAGGGAGAGAGCAGGGTACCAGTGGAGAAGCTGGAAAACATGCTTGACTTGTAGGACAGAATAAGACTTTAGTGAGCCCTGGAGCTGATGCTCTGCTTTCTCCAGCCGGCCTCCCGAGGAACGAGCCCCGGGGCTTCCTCTTCCTCCACCGCCCCCCAGCAGTTCTGCTGTCTTCCGCTTGGACCAAGTTATCCACAGCAATCCGGCTGGCATCCAACAGGCTCTGGCCCAACTTAGCAGCCGCCAAGGAAATGTAACTGCACCAGGGGGGCACCCAAGGCCTAAGCCTGGGCCTCCCCAAGCCCCTCAGGGCTCCTCCCCTCGGCCCCCAACCCGTTATGACCCCCCAAGGGCCAGCAACGTCATCGCTTCTGGTAAGCTGGAGGCAAGCAGGTGGGAATGACTCCATCCCCAAAGGTCAGGTGCTGGAGTGGGGAGCATAAGTTTGGCCTTGGGGCCCTGTTACTGGGTTCGGCAGTGAACAGAGCTGGAAGGACTGGGAGGTGGAGTTGGGAGAGCAAGCTAGGGTCAGTGGTAGAATGAGGTAGATGCTGACAGTTTTCCCCTTTTCCCCAGACCCCCACTTCGAGGAGCCAGGGCCGATGGTGAGGGGGGTGGGCGGGACTCCCCGGGACTCTGCCGGGGTTAATCCCTTCCCCCCGAAACGGCGGGAGCGGCCTCCCCGAAAACCGGAGCTGCTGCAGGAGGTGAGGGATGGGGCTGGAGATTGGGTTTCATTGCACTCCCACCTTTGAAGATTCTTGGTTATGCTTTCTGTACACTTTTGCATCCTGTTGTTAAGTCCTCACCCCAGATTCTCATTAGCGATAACCACTTGTCTCCCATGTACCTGTCTCCCCTGGTGCTGCTGCTCCTCACTCAGCTCCAGCTCATCTGTGTTTTCTCTCCTTAGGAGTCTGTGCCAGCTTCTCATAGCTCTGGATTCTTAGGCTCTAAGCCTGAGGTCCCAGGCCCTCAGGGAGAGTCCAGAGATTCAGGCGCAGAGGCCCTGACTCCCCACATCTGGAATCGTTTACATAATGGTGGGTAAAGCTGGTGGAGGGGAAAGACTGGAATTGGGGGCAGGGGTGTGAGGTGGGCCTTAGAACTGTTTTCTCACTGCCTGTTTCATGGTTGATGTTCTCCAGCCACAAGCCGAAAGAGTTACCAGCCTGGCTCCATAGAGCCCTGGATGGAGCCCCTGAGCCCCTTTGAGGATGTGGCAGGCACAGAGGTGAGTGGGTTAGGAGGTGACAGTGTTTTTGTTGAGTGTTGTTCATGTCTCCCCAACTGTCCTGAATCTCCTTTTCTCAGTGTGTTGATGTACATGCACGTGTTGGGCGTCAGGTGCTTTCTGCTCTAACCTGACCTCTCCTCCACTTCTTAGATGAGTCAGTCTGACAGTGGGGTGGACCTCAGTGGAGATTCCCAAGTGTCATCAGGTCCCTGCAGCCAGCGAAGTTCCCCTGATGGAGGACTTAAGGGGTCAGCAGAGGGTCCCCCTAAGCGACCTGGAGGACCCTCGCCCCTGAATACTGTTGCTGGTGAGGGTGCATCTGGCTCTGAATCCTCTGAACCTCCTAGGAGACGGCCACCTGCTCCCCATGATGGGGACAGAAAGGTAAAAGACTTACTTGGCCCTGTCTGTCCGTCAGCCTTTCTTTGTCAGTGTGTAGTGGGGTTTCTTGTTTTTTTTTTCTCTCACCCACCAACTGTACTTTGTTGTTTCCCAATCTAGGAGCTGTCCCGGGAGCAACCTCTGCCCCCCGGTCCCATAGGAACAGAACGATCGCAACGCACAGACCGAGGCCCAGAGCCAGGCCCCCTCCGGCCAGCCCACCGATCTGGCTCTCAAGTTGAGTTTGGCACTACCAACAAGGTCTGAATGGGCTGAACTTGGGTGTATCTTGGGTTGGGTATGGAGAGTGATGACAGGTGGGATGGGGGTTTGAATTGTGGGACTATCCTGTATCTCTCCTCCTGTCCTCATGTTACAGGACTCAGACTTGTGCCTAGTGGTCGGAGACACTTTAAAAGGAGAGAAGGAGTTGGCGACATCAGTTTCTGAGGTAGGTGGACTGTGAGTTTGGTGGGAAAGCCCGTGAACTCTGATGAAGATAGACGAGAGTGATGATAAGCGTCTAGACCAGTGGTCCTCTACCTTACTAGTGCTACAGCCCTCCCTTCAATGCAGTTCATGTGGTGGGGCTTCCACAGAACATTATCTTGTTGCTACTTAGTAACTAATTTTGCTATTGTTAAGAATTGTAGTGTGGGAGCTCATAGGTTAAGAGCACTGACTGTTCTTCAGAGGTCCTCAGTTTAATTCTCAGCAACCATATAACAGCTTACAGCTATCTAGAATGAGATCTCTTCCAGGGTGCAAGAATGCACCCAGACAAACACTGTATATGAAATAAATCTTAAGAGAATAGTAATGTAAATATCAGGTATGGAACTCAAGTGGAAAGGTCATTCAACCCTCAAAGGGATCACAACCCACAGGTTGAGAACTGCTAGTCTAGAATGTCAGACTTCCTTCTTGACAAGACTTTTTTTGGCCAGGCCATTCCCATATCCAGAGACTGGGAGCTGCTCCCCAGCGCATCTCCTTCTACTGAGCCACAGGCCAAGAGCCTGGGTTCTGGGCACTGTGGTCCAGAGCCCAGCCCTTCAGGTCAGCGCCTGTACACTGAGGTCTTCTATGGCAGCCCTGGACCTCCCAGTTCTCAAGTAAGCACCGTTTTTCATCATTTGCCCCCTTTCTACCCTTTTTTCCCCGTTGTTGGTGTTTTCCACATGCCTGCCATATGCTGGGCATATGCCCAACATGCCCAGCAGATGTGTGTGTGCCCATGCATGTGCTGCGTCAGCCAGCAGAGTTCAGAGGACAACTTTGTGCAGTTCTCCCTTCACCAGGTCACCAGGGTCAGCAGCAGGTGCATTACCTGCCGAGCCGGGTCTCTTGCCCTGAAGTTGGTTAATTATAAAACATTTTGGTGTATCTGTTTTTCTTTTTCCTGCAGTGGATAGGGTGGTTAAGGCTTTTGCTCAGGAATTTGTTTGTTTTTGATGGCATGTGTTAGATTTTTCCATTGCTTTGGCAATACCTAAGACCTGTGGTTTTGAAGGTTCTTTGTGGTGGAAGGACCATGGTGGTCGAGTGGCATGTTGGGACAGATCAGCTGCCTGCTGGAAACTTGATGCAGAGGTTAAGAGCCTGTTTCCCAGAGGTCCTGAGTTCAATTCTAGCAACTACCCAGTGGCTCACACCATCTGTAATGAGATCTGCTGCCCTCCCTGTGTGCAGGCAGCACTGAGAAGAGCAGAGGCAGGTAGATCTACAAGAGCAAGTTCCAAGCCTGCCAGGGCTACATAGAGAAACCTTGTTTCGAAAAAAGATTTTTGTTTTGCCTGCATTTGTCTGCACTGTGTGTCTACAGTACTCACAGAGGCCAGAGGAAGACATTGATCCCCTTTGAACTGGAGTTACAGGTGGTTGTAAGCCGCCATGTGGGTGCTAAGGATAGACCAGATCTTCTGGAAGAGCAGCCAGTATGCAGCCAGTATAGATAACCAGTGAGGCATTTCTCCAGCCTTACGTGTATTCAGTGGGTATGTGCAGTTGACCACAGGTGCCCATGGAGGCCAGTGGTGTCTGATCTCCCTGGAGCTGGAGCTGTAGATGCTGTCGTGCCTGTTCTAGCAGCTGAGCCATCTCTGCAGCCCCCACTCCTGCCCTCTTCTCATATTTGTGAGGCAGGGTCTGGCCAAGTTACCCAAACTGGCCTTGCACTTACTCTGTAGTACAAGATGGCCTTGAACTTGATGGTTGTCCCCTTTCCATCAGCCTTCCTAGGAACTGAGATTCCACCAGGCTCCTCTATTACCTTTTCACTTTGATTCTATGCAGGCCCTGGCCTGTGGGATGGTGCTACCCACTTTCAGGTGGAAAGTGCGCTTCTCTGTCGCCTATGTGTTTCTCAGTCCTGCTGACAACCAGGGTTACCCACCACACTGCTAGAGCACAGACCTGGTGCTCGGGTGGCAGTGAAGCCCACTCTCTACCACTGTGCTGTGTGTATCCAGCCCCAGGTTACCTTTTCTTGATCAAAGATATTGGAACTGCTTCTGCCTTGCTGTTCTCCATCAGGTCTCTGGGGGTGCCATCGACTCTCAGTTACATCCCAACAATGGAGGCTTCCGTCCTGGGACATCCTCATTGCACCAGTACAGGTAAAACTAGATTTCTACAGACCTCTGAAGGAAATAGAGATGGATTCCAGGGGCGAGGGTACCAAACAATAGGTTAAGGTATCACTCACACAAGAGAATAACATCTCCCTAACTTCTTTTCAGGTCACAGCCCCTGTATCTACCCCCAGGTCCAGCCCCTCCCTCGGCACTGCTCTCTGGGGTAGCTCTCAAGGGCCAGTTTGTGGATTTCTCAGCACTGCAAACTACAGAGCTGGGGAAGTTACCTGCTGGAGGAGTTCTCTACCCTCCACCTTCCTTCTTCTACTCTGCAGCTTTCTGCCCCAGCCCCTTGCCTGACCCACCCTTGCTTCAGGTATGAGGTGGGCAGCAGAGAGGATGCTCATGGGGGACTTGACCTGACCTGGTTCAACTCTTGTAGTCCAGTTTACAACCTGGGGGTGACTTTCCCTCCCTGTCTCCCAACAGGTACGCCAGGACCTCCCATCCCCGTCAGATTTCTACTCCACTCCTCTGCAGCCTGGTGGTCAGAGTGGCTTCCTTCCCTCAGGGGCCCCTGCTCAGCAGGTATCTGTGATCTCCACTCCTGCGCCTGCCTGTTTGAATTTCCCCATGTGCCTTCCTGCCCTAATGGGCTCCCTGGGTTCTTGTTACAGATGCTTCTGCCTGTGGTGGACTCACAGCTGCCAGTGGTGAACTTGGGCTCCCTGCCACCAGCGCCACCTCCTGCTCCACCCCCTCTTTCTCTGTTACCTGTGGGTCCTGCTCTGCAGCCCCCACCTGCTCCTGCTACTCGGGTGTTGCCTTCATCTGCCAGGCCCTTCCCCCCTAGCTTGGGGCGAGCAGAGGTGAGGTGTAGGGAATAGCGGCTGAGAAGTGAGGCAGATGTTGGGTGGAAGGACTTAGTAGTCCATGTTGAGTGGATTTTGAAAGATGGCAAGGTGGAGAGATTCAGGATCTGTCCTCCCCCACCCCACCCACCCCCCAAAAAAAAAGAAGGAAAAGGGTGAATTGATCAGACTGGAAGGTTCATAGGGTGAATCATCTTTTATCTTCAGCTGCACCCAGTAGAACTAAAGCCTTTCCAGGATTATCGAAAGCTCAGCAGTAACCTTGGTGGTCCTGGGTCATCTCGGACTCCCCCAACTGGAAGGTAAATAGGAATATATAGACTCTGCATCCTCAGGAATTTTCTTTGAAACCAGGACAGGTCTTGGGCTTGCCTTGACCAAATTTCTTCCCTTAGGCCCTTCTCTGGTCTCAATTCCCGTCTCAAGGCCCCACCTTCCACCTACAGTGGAGTATTCCGAACTCAGCGCATTGACCTCTACCAGCAGGTGAAGGAGAAACCTTGTGACCCCAGCCTTAGCTCAGGTTCCCTTCTGAGCTGCGGAAGGACTGATGACTTAACTCTTCCGCATATGCCTATCCTCAGGCCTCCCCACCAGATGCCCTGCGCTGGATGCCGAAGCCTTGGGAACGGACAGGGCCACCTTCTCGAGAAGGCCCTCCCCGAAGAGCAGAGGAGCCTGGGTCCCGGGGGGACAAAGAGCCTGGATTGCCCCCACCCCGCTGAGGGAATTCCCCTTGACCCCAACCCCCGGGGCTTGTATATAGATTATAAATATATAAGGGGGAAGGGGTGGATGGGGAGGGGTTGTGGGTCTGGAGCCTCACTTCCCCTCTTCTCTTCCCCTGGTCCCCTATCCCTGGGGCCGTTTGTTAAAAAAGAATAAAAGAATTTAAAAAAAAAAAAGCGGAGGGGAAGTCATTTGGGGGATTAACTGTAGTGTACAGTGTGTTGCTTAGTGATGAATGCAATAGATTCAGTAAGAACTATGTACTTCAGTTACCTGTTGGTTACTTCAAGGTTTCAGAATTACAAATTTTGGCTGGGCTCAAATAAGGAATTCTGCTCATACCAGTGGAGGTCAGTGCATACCTGTCTTAGGGTCTCTGTTGCTGTAACCATGTAATTCTTACAAAGGAAAGCATTTATTTGGGGCTGGTTTACAGGTTCAGAGGAGGTTTAGTCCACGATCAGCATGGCAGGGAAAATGGTGATATATGGGCAGATGTTCTACATCTGGATCTGCATGTAGCAGGATGATAAAAGTATAGCAAGGAAATACTGGACCAAAGCAAGACTGAAAACCAGCTGTGCAGATTCCAAACATTACATCTCTATCTTATGTCAAGCGCACTTCTTTCAGCTTTGTTGACTGCAACACACTTCTTTCTCTTGTTAGCAGCTCTCAGCTGGTATCCCATGGCTCTGGGGTCTCCAACACAGTATGGGCTCCACACAATGACCCCTCTAAGTGTCAAGCAGAGGTATCTCTGACACATACCTGGCTTTTAGCATGGAATGAAAATCCATTGGCATATACTTTTTTTAGTACATTTTTTCATTGATATTTATTGAGCTCTACATTTCTTTCTGCTCCCCTCCCCGCCTCTCCCCTCCCACCTTCAGCCCTCCTCCAGGGTCCCCATGCTCCCAATTTACTCAGGAGATCTTGTCTTTTTCTACTTTCTACTTCCCATGTAGATTAGATCCATGTAAATCTCTCTTAGTGTCCTCATTGTTGTCTAAGTTCTTTGGGATTGTGGTTTGTAGGCTGGCTTTTTTTGCTTTATGTTTAAAAACCACCTAGAGTGAGTATATGTGATTATTGTCTTTCTGTGTCTGGGTTACCTCACTCAAAATAATGTTTTCTAACTCCATTAATTTTCCTGCAAAATTCAAGCTGTCGTTATTTTTTTCTGCTGTGTAGTGCTCCATTGTGTAAATGTACCACATATTTCTTATCCATTCTTATCCATTCTTTGATCGAAGGGCATTTAGGTTGTTTCCAGGTTCTGGCTATGACAAACAATGCTGCTGTGAGCATAGTTGAGCACATGTCCTTGTGGCATGATTGAGCATCCTTTGGATATATACCAAAAGGTGGTATTACTGGGTCTTGAGGGGGGTTGTTTCCTAATTTTCTGAGAAATTGCCACATTGCCATCCAAAGGGGTTGTACCAGCTTGCATTCCCACCAGCAATGCAGAAGTGTTCCCTTTTCCCCACAACCTCTCCAGCATAAGTTGTCATCAGTGTTTTTGATCTTAGTCATTCTTTCAGGTGTAAGATGGAATCTCAGAGTTGTTTTGATTTGCATTTCTCTGATGACTAAGGATGTTGAGCATTTCCTTAAGTGTCTTTCAGCCATTTTAGATTCCTCTGTTTAGGTCTGTACTCCATTTTTTATTGGATTATGTCATCTTTTGGTGTCCCATTTCTTGAGTTCTTTGTATATTTTGGAGATCAGATCTCTATCTGATGTGGGGTTAGTGAAGATCTTTTCCCATTCTGCAAGGCTGTCTTGTTGACCGTGTCCTTTGCTTTACAGAAGCTTTTCAGTTTCAGGAGGTCCCGTTTATTGTTTCTCTCAGTGTCTGTGCTACTGGGGTTATATTTAGGAAGTGATCTCCTGTGCCAATGCGTTCAAGTGTACTTCCCACTTTCTCTTCTGTAAGGTTCAGTGTGGCTGGCTTTATTTTGAAGTCTTTGATCCATTTGGACTTGAGTTTTGCATTAGCCCATACTTTTTTTTAATTCATCTACTTTATGTCGTGGCTGCAGCCTCCCCTGACACCAACAACAGGGAAACCTGCATATGACCGGCCTAGGCACTCTGAATATATGTTACAGTTGTATAGCCCGGTCCTCTATGGGATGGGAACAGAGGCTTGTCTGTGACTTTGTTTGTTTGTTTGTTTTACAGGGATCCGCCTACCTCTGCCTCTGGAGTGTGCTCCATCACAGCTCGGCTTCTGGGACCATAACCCCTTTCTTATTTGCTTTTTTTTTTTTTTTTTTTTTTTTTTTTCAGAAAGAGTTTCTCTGTGTAGCCCTGGCTGTCCTGAACTTGCTTTGTAGGCCAGGCTGGCCTCAAACTCAGAGATCCTCCTGCCTCTGCCTTCTGAGTGCTGGAATTAAAGGTATGTGCTGCTACCGCCCAGCCCCCTTCCTTGTAACCTTGACTAAAGTGGCTGAAGCTGCCAAGTTCTGCTTGCTGGAACTACTCCCTCATCCAAACACATTTTCATAATTAGTGGTCTGGTTTTGATGATTTCTTTTACTGTGTCACATTGAGCATAGCTTTAGCAGAGACCTCACAGTAACACTTTCTCCAACAGAGCCACACCTTAATAGTGCTATTCCCTATGAGTTTATGGGGGCCAATTACATCCAAACCACCACATTCTATTTCCTGGCTCTCATAAAGCTTGTAACAATAGAATACAAATACATTTAGTCCAATTTCAAAAGGTCCCATAGTTCAATGACAATTGTCTCTACACTGTTTAAAAGTTCAAAACCATTTTTGATACTTGTACAATCTCCTAACTGTAATCCCCTATAAAATCAAAAAGCAGATCATATGTGTCCAACATATAGTGGTATAGAATATTCATTACCATTCCAAAACACAGGTTTGAGGAAATGCTGGACGAAAGTGACACCGTAAACCAGCCAGGCAAACTCCAAACTCTGCCATCTCTAATGATGAGCTCCAACTTTTACCTTTGTTGACTGCAATACTATTATGCGGGTTCCACTGTTAGAAGCTCTCCTTGCTAGATTCCCATTGCTCTAGGCCATATCCTGACACATGCTTGGCTCAGCATCTTTTTTTTTTTTAATTTATTTATTATGGATACAATATTCTGTCTGTGTGTATGCCTGCAGGCCGGAAGAGGGCACCAGACCCCATTACAGATGGTTGGGAGCCACCATGTGGTTGCTGGGAATTGAACTCAGGACCTTTGGAAGAGGAGGCAATGCTCTTAGCTATCTCTCCAGCCCCTCAGCATCTTTCTTTAGCCATCAAGAGAGATTCCAGAACCCTTTTCTTACATCTTTGACTCAAAATCCAGAACCATGTGGCTGAAGCTGCCAAGGACTGGAACATGCCCCCTTGTTCAATTACAACTTCACCAGCTTTCTGTTTTCCATGGTTTCCTTCACTGCCTAAAACTTGGCTGTTCTGGAAGTTGTTCTGTAGATGAGACTGGCCTCAAACTCAGCTCCACCATCCTAGTGCTGAGCGGGGTCATCTGTTTACACCTCTGGTTCCTTTTTTCCTCAAGTAGTACGTTTTGTATTTTTCATTGCTCAGATTGCTTCTTTTCATTATAGATCTGTATAAGTGTGGCAATAAATAACCAAGTCACACTCACTACTGAGCTATCTGCAAGTCTTTGTCAAAACTACTCATAAGTCTTCAATTTAGCCTCAGGCAGTTTTTTTGTAAAGAGCAGTAAGTCACATTCTTTATCAAAATATGATAAGCACATCTCTAGCCAACATATTCTCTTCTGAAACCTCTTAAGCCAGGCCCCCACAGTTCAAAATACCCACAGCACCACGCTGCTACAGGCACCTCCTTTTTCCTACTAACATGGTCCACTAAGCTCCATTTAATGTACTTAGCTACTTTCCTAGTCCAAAACTCACATTCCTCCAAACAAAAGCATGGTCAGGCCTATCACAGCATTACCACAGTTCTTGGTAAAAACCATTTAGAGACACAATAACCATGCAACTATGGGGTTGGCTTACAGCTTCAAAGATTTAGTTACTATCAACATAGTGGGATACAGGCAAACATGGTGCTGGATCAGAGAGCAGCACCGTACCCACTGGGCCTGGCCTGAGCTTCTCCAACAAAGCCACACCTAATAGTGTAGTGACACTCCCTATGGGGGTCCACTTTCTTTCAAACTACCATAGTACCACATGGCCTCCTAGTTTTCAGGTTTTCTTCAGCATGGAGCTTAGTCATTAGGCCTTCCTGTTCCAGAGATCCAGGGACAAGTTGTAAAACTTAGGAGCTGGCCTGAGCTTAAAATGAGAGTAGCTTAACTGAAGTTACAACAGCAGCCTCTTAAGAGTTAGGATAAGGGGTGGCAGAGGTACATGGGTGCCACAGAATGCTAGGTCTATTCTAGCTTTTATCTTTTGAGACAGGGTTTCTCTGTGTAGCGTGGCTGAACTGGAGCTTGCTCTGTAGACCAAGCTGGCCTCTGCCTCCCAACTGCTGGGATTAAAGATGGTACCACCACTGCCCAGCTGAGTGCCATCTTGATAGGCCTGCACAAAGTCCATAAGGAGAGTATGAATGATGTATGTGTACTGGGCACCTAAGGATTATTTGATGAAATGTGTGAAGGAAATGAAGGTATTCCACACTACCAGACAAAGGAGCCAGGAAAATCCGACTTTTATTTCTTAAATACTGTGAAGGAAGGGGGAAACGGTCCCCTGGTGAGAAATCTAGGGGTCGTCAGCAAATGCCCGGTGGGCATTAGGGAAGCGCTGGGGGCTGTAGTTGGGATCTTCCTGCAGTCGTTTCTGGATATCAGACCGGAGCTAGAAAGAGAAAGCACAAGCAGATTGGAGGAGCCCTGGTTTAGCCCTAGGATCCCAGAAATGCAAAGACCAACCCTCAGGATGTACTTCCCTGCCAGCCATGCTGGCAAGCCCAATGTGATTGCTGAGCCTTCCCAAAGGCCACAGGAAAACCTTGACCACCAACCGGCAGCCCCCACACTACCAATTAATCTCTGAATAGATACAGGGAAGCAGGAACCTGACCCGACCCTCCCAATAGACCATCCCTATTCTGCTGCAAAGTGGGGCACCTGCTGCCTGTAGCTCTCCTGAACCTCTGGTGCCTCCAGGTCCCGGCTCAGGCTCTCGGGGCTTGTCAGGGGCCGAGCTCCGGCTGCCTTAGCTGCCCGGCTCACTGCCTCTGAGAGTAGCAGCTGGGGGCCCTCACCCTGCATTGTCTGGGGACGGGTTGAGAGGGAAAAGGGGATCAACATCAGACCCAGTGCCACCACCCAGTTCACCCTTTTCATTAGTTAACCAGTCTCTATACTAACCAGGGTGGGGGGACAGTCTGCATGTGGTTTTAACAGCAGAAATGCCTTCCTAATTTATGGCCAGAAAATGTTTGATTGCAAAAGAAGGCACCAGCAGGTCAAACCATCTGAGTCTCAGAGTTAGCTACTCTTCAAGGCAAAGCCCATCTTACACAATGGACCCTAATCACTTGGGAAATCACACAGCTGAGGTACCAGAACTGCCAGAAACAGTAACATGAAGGTTCATGTGGTCACACGTACCAATCATGAACAGGCCTGACTCCCAAACAGGCTTCCTAACTAGATGAAGAAACTGAACTAGCAAGCAAAAGCCTCTAGCTCAACAAGGGTACGGGATAGAGAGAGACATCCTCAGGAAAGAGACCAACCTTGCGTCTCTTGGCAGGCATACCACTGAGGTAGGCATCACTCAGGGGCGGCTGAGGTTTCACCTTCCGCTGGCTCTGAATGTCCTGCTGGATAATAGGGACCCATTCCTGGGGAGGAAAGGATTAGAAATAATTCCCACAACTTACAGCTCTTTAACCCACTGGATCAACTCTTGCCACTTACTGGGGGAACTGCAGCTGCCCAAGGCTCTGCATCAGCTGAAGCTCCATCCTGCTCATCTCGGGAACCCCCCTCGGGAGCAGGGGGCGGGCCTCGGGACATGGCTTCTTCTGCTGTTGTTCCAGGGGCTGGAGAAGCATTCTCCCGCTAGAAATGGCAGGAAGGTCCAGACTTTAGAATTCTTTGCCCCCAAGCCCTTTTTATTCCAGCCTTCTATGCATTATCTGGCCTCTCCACCTCTCCCTGGTACCTGAGGTTCAGGGGAAGTTCTTTCTGCTCCCTGAACTTCCATTGGCTCTTCAGGAAGGGCCTGTGAAATTAGACAAAGAAAGGAGCTGGTGGTGGTGTGGGAGGAGTCAGTCCATTCATCTCCCCAGCTTCCTTCCATCCCGACTCCATACCTGAGGGGGGTCGCCGACCCTGCGCACGTATCTGAGGATGGCATCGGGGCCCACAGGCATGTGCTCCAGGACTACCTGAAGCCTCAGTCCCATCATGGTCGTCAGCCAGCTCACCAAGGACGGGTTCACTCCACGAGACATGCGACGCTGAGGGTTAGAAATCCCACTTTAACTTTCAACCTGCTCATGTGATCTACACCTACACAGCAGGTGCAGTGTCTGTAGAGAAATATCAACACTACAAGACTAGTTAACAAAGAAGCTAGAAACCAGAGAACCGTGCTTACAATTCGGCCATTGATGACGGCAGCAAGCTCCATCTGCTGTCCCCCCAAGCAGTGCAGGTTCAGGGCCAAGCACTCAAACAGGCCCTGGTTACACAGTTCCAGCAACCGGGCTCCAAATCCACTGTCTGCAGGAAGATGTGAGAGGGCCCGTGAGTCTGGCAGTCCCGCAGAGCCAGCACACCCCCTCCCCAGCTGCCCTGGCCTCACCTGTGCAGTGCAGCACGTGAGCAGCAATGCTGTTAAACTGCTCCTGGAGAAACTCTAAATTTGTCCGGATGATGTCCACACCTGGCTGAACCTGCACCAAAGACTGAGACACAGAAAGAACTCCAAATCAGGAAGGACCTTGAGGCTCTAGAAGGTGGAAGCAGCAGGAACCCCCTAGCCTCCCCGCCCAAACTTAGACAGGAAGAAAACACACAAAGGATACTCACAAAACTCTCCCGCACATATTCCTCCAGGCCAGTGATCAGTGTGTGGGTTGCCATCTGTAAAGGAACGTCATAGTTCAGGTTTAGTACCACCTACCCCTAGAGTCCAGCGCTCACTGACTGATAAAGAGGCAGTCAGGGTTAAGGAATGGAGGTGGGGAGCAAGGAAAGCTCTAGGGCCCGGGGCCTTCATTTACCCGGATGTTGCCAGGTGTGGGCTCCTGACCACCCAGGTAGTGCTGGTGGAAGAAAGCTCGCAGCTGAGGCTGGAGCCGCTGCAGTGGCTGGAAATGCCCATGGAGAAGCATCACCACATCCACCATTGAGAAATTCTGGCACAGAAGAGAGAGCAAAGCTCCAAAGAATCCTAGGGAGAGGGTCAGAAGTGAGCAATGGCCCTCACCTCCTTGCCTAGCCCCCACAAGCTGTCAGTCTAATCCTTAGTAAAGAAAGGCCAACTATCCTTCCACCCTGCTAGTTCCCAAGACTAGAGCATCTCCATTTAGCTTACCAAGAGCCCCATCAGCCCCAGGCTCAAAGATGTTGCTGGATCCACTGAGGCGTTGGATGAAGGCAGCAATGCTCTCACTGCTGCCAGCCCGAGCCCCCAAGGAGCCCAGGAGGGAGCTCAGCACACCCTGTACCACCGAGGTGAAAAACTCCGGTGGCAGGCTCTCAGGACCCAAGCCTCCAGGACTCCCTGCTCCACCAGAAGGGGACCCTGGTGGGGGTGTGGTCTGCTGCTCTGGGGCAGGTGGTGGGGGTGGAGGAGGGGGAGGGGGTGGAGGGGCAGTCTGTGATGCCTAACAGAGAAGGAATTAAGAACAGAAGACAAAGACACAGGGTCAAGAACAAAAAACTGCATCAAGAGGGCACAAAACAACAGGCCTGGGAGAAGGGGAGGGAGCTAAATTCTGATCTTGACTCTAAGAAAAATAAAAAAACTCTTTTTATCACTGTATTTAATGTGTATGGGCATTCTGCTTGACTACATCGGTTAAACGTGTATGCTTGGCTCCCATGGGGACCAGAAGAGAGTGACAGATCCCTGGTACTGGAGCTACAGATGGCTGTGAACCACCATGTGGGTGCTAGAAATCAGATTCAGGTCTCTCTGCACGAGCAGCAAGAGCTAGCTTTGATCTTAATTTCTAGGCGGGCATCCACAGGTCTTCAGGTCCCATCCTCTCTATGTCACTGTCCCCTCACTAAGGCAGTTATAACTATTACTCCGCAGTCATAAAGCGGCAACGAAGACCACTGCTCTACTGGGCTGGGGCACAAGGGAACAAGGACAGCCACTTACCTGCAAGAAGTCAGTCATGCCCTGGAGAAAAGCGGGCACACCAGGCATCGCAACAGTGATAGTGGGAGAGGCCAGTCCAGGCCCGCCAGCCCCGGGCCCTGCAGGCCCTAGCAGGTTCCCCAGAAGCTGAGAGAACTGAAGGTCGGCTGCAGAGGGCTGCGGAGGGGGAGGCTGGGCAGGACCCCCAGGAGCAGGGCCAGCAGTTGTAGCTGTGTTAGTGGTACCAGCACTAGCTGACGCAGTGGCCGGAGCTGGTGCAGGGGCAGGCGCAGGGGCTGGGGCAGGAGCTGCAGCTGCAGCCATTCCTGGAGTCCCCTGAGCTGCCAAGAACCAAAAAAAGTACAATTTGAACAAAAACCAGATTACAGCTGCCTCATCCTGGCCTTCCCGGCAGGAAAACAAAAACTAACAACTTCTACAAGACTAGTGTATACGTGAGCAGGACAGGCTGGGTCATCAGGACAGCTGTCATAGACGCCCTTTCCAAAATTACTCAGGAGCCCAGGCTAGTTTAGAAATTAGAAGTCTACAGTCTAGGATGTCCTTGAACTCACAGTACCAGCTGCAGCTGGAAATACCTAAAGTCTGAGCTAGAAAAGACCAGGACTCACCCACAAGGACAGGCTGCATAAGAAGTTGCCCCACAAGGCCGCTCACCATCTGCGCCAATGAAGTGTTTGTACCCAGCCCAGTGCCCTGCTGGGGAACAGGAAAAAGATTCAATCTTGTCCCTCCCACCTCCCACAATCCTCCAGTATTTTCTCACTGATATTTCCCCCAACCCTTGCTCACCAGAGTCCCAGAGACTGGAGGACCCCCAGGATGGGAAGGCCGCGCCTGTGGAGGAGTGGGCCGAGCAATCACCACCCGAGTTGGTGCTGTTGGGAAGCCAGGCACTTGCTGTCCTGTGGGTACAAAGAGAGACCAAAGAGGGCTGAGGGTTCAGTCCTTACCCGCCAGCAGACAAGACCCACCACCATAAACTAGGCCCCACCTCCCAGGCCTCCCCTTCCAGGTCATTACCTGCGGCCGCGGAGGCAACAGCTGCCACCATGGCCTGATGAGTGATCTGGTGGGCGACGGCGTGCATGAACTCAGGGGGCAGGGAGGGCAGCTGGATGAGGGTGGAGCCTGGGGGGTGGGTCTGATGTAACCTTGAACCTGGACCCCTTCAAGCCACCCACTCAGCCCTACCCCTTTTCTACCCAGAGCTCTCAGCCTGCTCCGATAGCCTCATTCTTACCAAGGGTCTGTCCGTGACCAGGAGGTCCCAGGGGACCAGTGGGAGCACTCGGGACACCACCGGGCTGTGATCCAGAATCTGAGCAGGGAAGACAGGAAAAATTAAGAAGGGCAGGGCTAAGGCTTGGCTTTACCCTCCTGAGATCACCCATTCCCCAGGTCTCCAGAAACCCTGCCCTTTCCTCCACTATCTCTTTACGCAAACCCAAGGGCAGAACCCCTGCCCCTGCCGCTCTGACAGCAATGGTCCCTGGCTCACCTTGAATGTTCATGTGCATCATGACCACAGGTTCCACGCTCTGGTGGGAAATCCGGATGACCCGTGGGTGGCTGGCAGCTGAGGGTGGAGCTGTCCCCGGTTGGGGGGCTCCTTCAGTTGATGAATCAACAGTGGTAGAAGATGGAGGCAGGGATGAGGCCTGGCCAGAACCGGGGGAAGCTGCCTCCGAACTGGGAGCTGGTGGAGGCCTAGTCCCATTGCCTGTCATGGTCACAGTAGTTCCCACATTGATCTGAAGAGACGGATGCAGATATGAGAACAACGCAGGGGCTGAGAGCCACCTCTAAAGACTCCTGATGCTGTTTCCCCAGCTCTTGCTCCCCAGCCTCCCAGCAGTCATCTGGGTCACCCTCATCTCCCATGCCCCTGTTCTCCCTCCAGTCAGGCTCCCTGAACCTACCTGAATGGGAATGGCTGCCTGCTGGAGCACCATGGGAGTCGTGTAGTGAGACATGGGCCGCACCACGTGCAGATGCCGTGGGGGTGCACAAGCCAGATTGCAGCGCAGGTCAGACAGTGCCACGAAAGTGTTGCCCAGCAGCCGGAGGCTCTCCCCCACCAAGTTGATCAGCCTCTGGTCCTCCTCACGGCCCTCATGCTGTGCCCAGGGCAAACCCAGAAAAGCAGGAAATTAAGAACAGGAATGATGCCTTTGGAGACTGCCATGTGCTCTGTCTTGGGAAGCTTCTACATGAACTAAAGCTTTTCAATTTTCAAGTAAATTCTATTCAGTATACATAAATACCTTTCCACAAGACACAGCAAAGTTTTAGTAACCACATAAAATCTTCCTAAACAACTAAGGACACAATAGTCCACAGACTGTCCCCATCCCCATCACGTAGACCAGTCCCCTATCGAGGGGACTTCTGCGCTAACACTGATCTTGACCTGCCGCTTCCAGGTATTGGGCGGGAAGGCCATCCAAAGGCTCACATTGTTGTTGTAGTCTGTGGTGGCAGCAGCGCCGAGGACCTCACAGTAGCGCTGCAGGAAGGGCTGAAGACGGCGCTGCAAGCGCTGCAGCTCCTGGAGCACCTCCACGTGCTCGGCAGGGGAAGGATGGCTGCGGGAACACAGGGCAGTGAGCTGAGCTGTCCTCCAGGGCCCTGCCAGCCCCCAGGGATTCTCTTTGCAGAGAATGGAGAAGAAAAAGTAAATTGCTACCATGTCCCAGCATGGGCCCGTGCAGAGGAGGCAAAAAGAGCTCAAAACCAGACTAGGCCTCCACGAAGCACAGGCGGAGGCATTCAGAGCATCCTGCCTCAGACATTAGTGTTACACCAGCGCTGACCTTTGACGACGCCCGCCCCCCCCAACATTAAGACCCTCAGCAACCACTTTCCTCCCTTCCTATCTTCCTGGTCCCAACACCACACCCATGACCACTCCTTCCTGGTCCCCAAAGGTTCCCTTCATCTCTCACTTGGGTGTATTTGTCTCTGGAGCAGGTGTTGGACCCGCTGGAGCTGGACCAGAAGGGGTAAGCTCTGGAGTCTGGGCTGGGGTGCGTTCCTCCATGTCTTCTGACTCCATGGGCTCTCGAGGAGGTACTTCACTTTCAACTGGTTCTGATGGTTGTGAGCTCAAGGCCGTCTCCGAGGCCACAGTCGGCGTCTGCGGGGGTGGCTGACTGGCCTGTGCTTGGGGTCCCCCTCGACACTGAATGTGGAGGAAGAGTCGGGACACCAAGGACAGGATGAAATTACTGCTGCTGAGGGTTATGCAGACCACGTAAGTCAAGAGTGGAGATGGTGCCCAGCCAAGGTTCCCTGAAGGCAGGGCCGTGCATCCCTAGGACTGGCAGAAATTGGGTGCACGGGAACCAATTGTAACCTCTACAGAGTAGGGACCATGCCTTCCTAACTTCCAAAACAAGGAGTGGAAATGGTCACAGGTTGTGGCCACAACAAAACTAATATTTAGGGTATCCCCATCCTGAACATGATGATCGTTAAGAAATTTTAAAAACTGCCCAACAGTGGCAGCATACACGTTTAATCCTAGCACTCGGGAGGGAGAGGCAGGCGATCTCTGTGAGTTCCGGGCCAGGCTGGTCTACAAAGTAAGTTCCAGGACAGCCAGGGCTACACACAGAAACCCTGTCTCAAAAGCAAAACAAAACCGAAAGAAAAAAGAAATTTAAAAATATGGCATGCAGCCTTGCATGGTGCCTCACACCTATAATCACTGCACTTAAAGAGGATGAGCTAGGAGACACCGAGTTCAAGGACAGCCCAGGACAGAGATAGCTTAAGGAAAAAGAAAAAGGCTACTTCTCTAAATGCAGGGACTCTATGGCATTATCTGGCAAGTCTGAAATGAACTCTCAGAAACCGGCATCAGGACTGGTAGCAGCACACAACACTGGAGCATGCCCATAAACCTCACCCGAGAAACTGAGGCAGGCAGCCTCACAAACAGACCTTCTTTGCCTAAAAGAACTATATAGAAAACCTGTCGAGCAGTGGAGTCTCACGCCTTTAATCCCAGCACTCAGGAGGCAGAAGCAGAATCTCTGAGTTCAAGGCCAGCCTGGTCTACAGAGCAAGTGCCAGGACAGGCTCCAAAGTGACACAGAGAAACTCTGTCTTAAGAAAACCAAAAGAGGGGCTGGAGAGATGGCTCGGTGATTAAGAGCACTGCCTGCTCTTCCAAAGGTCCTGAGTTCAATTCCCAGCAACCACATGGTGGCTCAGAAACATCTGTAGAGATCTGGTGCCCTCTTCTGGCCTGCAGGCATACATGCAGACAAAATACTGAGAATACTGTATACATAATAAGTAAATTTAAAAAAAAGAAAGAAAAGAAAACCAGAAGGAAGAAAGGAAGGAAGCAGTGGTGGCCTTTAAGCCTAGCACTCAGGAGGACTCGGGAGGCAGAGGCAAGTGGATCTCTGTGAGTTCGAATCCAGCCTGGTCTACAAGAGCTAGTTCCAGAACAGGCTCCAAAGCCACAGAGAAACCCCGTCTCAAAAATACAAAACAAGAGAGAGAGAGAGAGAGAGAGACAGACAGACAGACAGACACACAAAAGAAAGATAGACCCAGAGTAGGAAGGCAGATTCCTGTAGCCGATGTGATTACAGCCAGCAATGTTCTTACTGCGAGACCATGAGAAGAGAGGACAGAAAAGAAAGAAACTATCTAGCCTGGCAGACTTGCCCACTCACCTCCATCCGGGACAGTAGGGTCTGGATATCCCTGATCATGTGTTGAGCCATCACCAGCCGTACCCGGGGCTCACTCTATAACATAAGGAGGATGATCAGGGCAGGGCCGAGACTAAGCCGTGAGCTCCACAACATACTACACCATCTCCTCAGCCAGGTTCCCCCCACCTCATGGCCTCCTTCTCCCAGATCCCCTTCCCTGACCCTCCCAGGCCCCTCAATACCTGAATTGGGGCCTGTTCCATGTTGATGTGAACATCCACAGCAGAGCCGTCACTCTGGGGAAAGGGTAAGGGAAGTTGCTCTGGGAGAAGCCACATACTAAGGCCTCCATACTGCCAATTCCTTTTCTGGAGCCCCTACCCTCTTTTCCTCAAAAACTGAGGCCACTATAGGTCAGAGGGTGTTCCAAACTCAAGGCAAGACTCAAAATGCCTGTCTTCTAAGCTCCCTACAGCTGCCATAATGAGAGCCACTCTCCCCACAAAACCCTCCCGCACAAGAAACACAGGCTCACAGGAAGATTGAAGGTTCCAACCATGACATAGCTGTTGGCATTCCGGTCATGAACAGAGGCTCCAGGCCCCCGAGTGCCAGGCAGGGGTGCCCCACCATGAGTAGCTGAGGCAGACCCTGTCCCAGAAGATGCTCCAGATGGGAGCTGAGTCTGAGGAGGAGCCCGTTCCACCAGGTGGATAACCTTCCCCCCAACATCTGCAGGAAGAAAAAGAGATGCACACCAAAGCTTGTCAGTAAAAACCCATAGCCTCAGACAGCAACCTCAGCCTCAGGCAGCTCCCCCAGGCCCTTACTGTATTCTTGGAGTTTCTTATCATCTTGCAGAACCCGGCCCTGGTAGATGAGCCGTTGTTTCTCAGAAGGGATGCTGACAGAGGCAGCAATATGCTCCTTAAATTCCTTTACATTCATCTGAAAGGACAGTCATGCGTCAGAATCAGAAAACCGAAGGAAGAAGAAAGAGGGACACCTGACTTCAGGTGCTGAGTGAGTACAAGATAAACAGTGTCTCTAGCCAACTGTACCAATGGGCAGGTATTTATCAAGCCAAAACAAAAACAAGACAAACAAAAACCCCAGACAGACAATAAACAAAGCTAGGTATGAACAGGAGGAGGGAAAACCCCAATAAGAGCTATCACCAAGTCTGTTCTTGCACAGGACCTCAGTTCAATCTCCAGCACCCATACTGGGCAGCAGTTCACAACTACTAGTGAACTCAGCTCTAGGAGACCCAGTGTCTTTGGCCTCTATATAGAACCCTTGTACCCACAGGCACGCACATACCCTGCCCCCACAAACCAATATATAATTAAAAATAAGCAGAGAGTGGTGGTGTATGCCTCCAGCACTTGGGAGGCAGAGGCAGGTGGATCTCTTGGGAGTTTGAGGCCATCCTGGCCTACATAGTGAGTTGCAGAGAGACTGTCTCAAAAATAAAGAAAAAATCCAAACAGTACCCCACAATGATAACAATAAATAAATAAAATAAAAATAAATCTTACAACAAAAAAGCCAAACAGCTCTCCCTTTCTTTTTGACTTAATATATAAAGATACTGGTGTGCTCCTTTTCTAAATGTAAAACCATACCAGGAGCTCACAACTAATCTAAAGCTAAAAACAGGTGGGTATTGTGGCACAAGCTTCTAATCCCATGGGGGCAAAAGCAGGTGGATCTCTGTGACTACCAAGTCAGCCATGGCTACAAAGTGAGACGCTGACTTAAAACACAGAACGAGTGGCTAGAGGTGGCTCAGAGACTAAGAACAACTTGTTGCTCTTGCAAAGGACCAGAGTTTAATTCCTAGAACATGGAGGTTTAAAACCATCCATACATAACAGTAGGTGCTGTGACTTCCTAACTCCCACAAGGAGAGGAAATTGTCACAGGGCCTGATGCCTCTGACCTTCTTGGGCACCAATCACAGACATGGTGTATACACATTATACTTGCAGACAAAACACACATAAAATAAAAATAAAAACTCATGCATAACAGCACATGTCTTTAATCCCAGCACTTGGGAGGCAGATGCAGGCAAATTTCTGTGAGTCTGAGATCACCCTGATTTACACAGTGAGAACCAAGGCAACACGGATAAACAGTGGGTACACTGAGACCCTGTCTCAAAAATCTTGCCAAGCAGTGAGTGTTGCTTGCTTTTAATCCCAGCACTCAGGAGGCAGAGGCAAGCAGATTCCCACCACCACCACCAGGCAAGGTTTCTCTGTAGCTTTTGAAGCCTGTCCCGACTTGCTCTGTAGACCAGGCTGGCCTCGAACTCAGAGATCTGCCTGTCTCTGCCTCTCAAGGGCTGGGGTTAATGGTGTGTACCACCACCACTCAGCACAAGTGGACCTCTGAGTTCAAAGCCAGCCTGGTCTACAGAAGGAGTTCTAGGACAGCCAAGGATACACAAAGAAACCCTATCCAAAAAAAAAAAAAGTCAGGTATGATACACACACCTAAAAGGTGGCACAGACAGTGGAGGCAAAATGGTCAAGAAGTCAAGACCAGCCTGAGATATTGTCCCCACCCCCCAGAAAAGAATCTTCCTAATTAGAATTAGACAAGTGACTCTCCGTACGGGGCAGAACTAACTCCCATGTACACCTACTCACAAAAGCTATGTGATGTTTCAAGTGTTTTAGAAAAACACGAAAATGACCAGCTCATGATTTTTTTTCCTCAAAGGATCATGCAGTAAAAACAAAGATAATTGCGTCCACACCGCACCTTACAAGCTCAAGGGATTCAAACTATGCCCTAGATACCGGCAATTCTACCTAACAGTGGATGAAGGCAGGTTTCTGGACTCTATGTAGTATAAACCTGTGAACAAGTTGTTCAAAAAAAAGAACAGACATACCACACTTGTCTGAGGTCCCTAGGCTGCTTCCGGTCTCAAAGGCCGGAGTCATGTCTGTCCCTTTGGGCCGAGGTCCACCCAGCACAGGTAGAGATTCCTCCTATTTCCCTGCTTCACTGAGTCCCATCAAGGTGAAGACAGTCGGAACAAAATCTGCCCCACTCAACAGTAACCACACCTCCTTACACAACAAGAACATCAGATACTCTATCCAGCAAGGGACAAAGGAGTCAATGACAAGAAAATTGGGCTTATCCCTAGAACACAAACGGGGTATCAGCTCTACAAAGATCCGCTGTCTCACCTGAGCCCCCACAATAAAAGTCCGAGTCTGAGAGTCCAGGGTCTTCACCAGTACCTCCAGGCTGTCGGGCTCCTCCATAGCGGTACTGGTATTATCACTCGGCTCCATGGCCGACAGCTCTCTAAGGAAGAACGGGGCGGGGGGGGGGGGGGTTCGCTGTCGCCCGCACTGTGTTTTATAGACACGGAAGTCTCTGGGTCCAATCTCCGCCCCAACCCCTTAAAAGTTTCTCATACATAAACACATAAATCCATCCTCGCCCTCATCCCTCCTCTCTGATTTGGGGGCACGGGAAGAGAAGCACAAAGGGCAGGAGATCGACGGCATAGGGAGGTGAAGGACGAGAGGTGGGAGGGGCTCCACGATGCCAATCACAATAGGGAGAGCCAGTTGGGCTAGGAATCGGGGAAGCAAGCACGAGACCGACCGGAGACCAGTGTCATCACCGGTCGCGACCGAGCAAGCGCCCGCCCGAGAGATCGGGAAATCCTAGCACAACGCGGGGCGGGGGGAGGGGGGAGTAAGGGGGGGAGGGGAGGGGAGGGTCGCGTCGCGCTGGAGTCGGCGGAGAGGGTGGCTTCGCGCACGCGCGCCACCACGACCGAACCCGCCTAAATCACCACGGACACTCACGGGAGCCCGGACCGGCTCGCTGACCGCCCCCTCCTTCCGCCTCCGCCTTCCGTCGGTGTTCCAGCGACAAGACTTAACCCACACGCGGCCAAACACAAACACACACATACACAGCCCACCACCCCGTGGCTCCGCCCCCCGACTTCCCCACGGTACCGTCACTTCCGGTCTCCCCCAACCAGGCACCAAAGGCCACTTCCGTTTCCCCGATCGTATGGGGGGGGGAGATCTCGAGGCGGTACTTCCGGCTTCCCCAGGCTCCCCCCCAATTTACTTTTGTGGGGCACGATGAGAAAGTCCACAGCCCCAAACAGTGAGTTTCTAGGGGGCGAGACGGGCCGGGGTCGGCCTAGATGGGAGGGAGCCGGACACCCCGAGGAGCCGCCGCCGCCACCGTCGCCCGGGGACCGCACTGCGCCTGCGTGAGCCGCGCTGCGCGTGCGCACAGCTTAAGGACTTCCCCGCCCCCCTCGGGCGGTGTGCGTTTCTTCCCTGCGCGCGCCGGGGCGCTGCACGACCCAGGTGGCTACTCTAACGCCTGAAGAAAAATTATGAGGGGAGGGGGGGGAAGATGGCTGCCCCTATATCGAGAGACGCCGCGGGCGCCTGTAGGGCACTTGCGGGGACTGCGCCTCGTTCATCTGCGTCCGTGTGTGGACGGACGGAGAGCGTTTATAGGCACGCTCCTAGCCGCCTAAGCCTCGGCACTGCTCCGGTCCTCTCGTCGTCCCTGCGCTGCCGGAAGTCACTTTTTTTTCCCTGGACGGTTGGGGCGTTCCGTGGGCTGGGTTGGCTTGTGCCCGGGTGTCTGGTCCTGGCGGGATTGGGATTTTGTAGACATTGGGGCGTCAACTCGTTTTTGCTTGAGAGCTCCCAAGGGAGCTCCATGCTATAGGATAACTAAGCACTTTACTGCTTTTTAAACGTTTGTAAAAATAAAGAAAGAAATGGAGCCGGGCTTGGTGGCGCTCGCCTTTAATCGCAGCACTCGGATCTCTGTGAGTTCGAGACCAGCCTGGTCTACAGAGCGAGTTCCGGGGCAGCCAGGGCTACAGAGAAACCCTGTTTCAAAACAAAACAAAACCTCTTTGAGATCGGATTAACGGGCAAGAGAAGGGGGTTGCACAGGGCGGGACGGTTACAATTTCTCTGCCGCCACCCCCACTTTACTCCTCCTAGGTGCCGGTGCTGATGAGAGAGGTTCAGTAAGCATTTAGTGAGCAGTTCTTCGGTGCCAACCTGTATGATAAAACTCAGTGTGTTTCCTTAATTGCCTGGAACTCATAATGTTCTACACCTCCACCGCCCAGTGCTGGAATTAAAGTCGTGTGGCATCCTGCCAGACTACGGTTAAGTAAATTTTTCCCCTGAGACTGGATCTCACTGTAAACCTGGCTGTCGTGGATCTCAGAGAGCTCCACCTGCCTCTGCCTCCTGAATGATGATGTGACCTTGCATCTGCCACAGCATAGCATAAATGTAGAGAAACGTGCTGGTATCCGCTTTCCACTGTTTGATGATCTGGCAATCCAAGTCAGGTCCTTAGGCTTGGCTTGCTCCCAAGCACCCTCACCTGCCGTGCCATTTCCCTAGACCCAGAGTTTAGATTTTTATTATAAAAACTTCAAGGGCCTGCGTGGTAGGGCACCTACTTGGCAAGCCCGAAGCCTTTGGTCCCATACACAAACCTGATCATTACTCCAGCAGAATAATCAAGCCTATCATCATCCACGTTTTTGCAGTTGTTCTAAAGCTAGTATTATGTACGTAACCAGGGGTGGCCTGATTGGCAGGTGAAGGGACTCTGACAAGCTTGAGTGTGGGGCATGAGCCTAGGTGGCTCTGGCAGGCCTTGCCCTTCTCCCCCATTCCCTCGGCCTTGCTGAAAGCCATTAGGTTGCATTCCTAGAGCTAGTTGGCAATGTCTATTCCCTTATTTGGCCACTTCCTCCTCAGGCTGACTACCAAGGTCCAGCTCTCAAAGTCCTGAAGTTCAGCAATCAAAGGCCCCCTTTTGGCTCAGCTAATGAACCTGCCTAATTAAAATTAAACACCTCATCCTAACATGGAGTTTCCCTTTTTACCTTTATATATACGTTTTTGTTTTTTCAAGACAGAGTTTCTCTGTGTAGCCCTGGCTGTCCTGGAACTCGCTCTGTAGACCAGGCTGTCCTCGAACTCACAGAGGTCCACCTGCCTCTGCCTACCTGGGACTAAAAGCCTGTGCCACCACTGCCTTGCCATTTTTATGTATATTTGAGCATGAGCCTTAAGGCTCTTCAGGAGAAGACAATATTTATGTAAATAAATCCCACCTCATTGCATTGACAGCTCTATACACTAAGACTATCCGGTGACTGTCTTTTGCATTACATTTAATTCCTGACAATCTAGCAACCTACCATTTAAAACCTACAACCAGCAATAACAGTGGGTACTTTGCAGTCACTACGATAGTGGATATCTACTTCTGATCTCATGTAACTCTGAGACTAATGAATTGCCCATTCCACAGATGGAAAAAATAGCGAGAGAGATTACTACAACTGTCCCAGGCGCTGGGGGTGTGGATCATTGCTACTCCTGAGCATGCCTGGTATGCATGAAGCTCTAGGTTTGATCCCCAGCACCAAGAAGGGGAAAAAACTGTCCCTAGCCCAGCGCTGGTGGTTCATGCCTGTAGTCCCAACACTTGGAAGGCAGAGGCAGAGGAATCTCAGTGAGTCCAGCCTGGTCTACAGAGTGAGTTCCAGGACAGCCAGAGCCACAAAGCGAGACCCTGTCTTGAAAAAGAAAAGAAAAAGAAAAAAAGGAAAAAGAAGCCCAGCGACCAGCGACTGACTGGCGCCCGTCCTAACACTTATCAGCTTGTCTTGCAATGGTTTGTTTGTAAAGCTGTTTTTCCGTCTCTTAAAAAAATGTCCCCTAGGATTAGCCAGTTCCTGGCAAACAACGGAAATTCCCAAATCTGCCAAGTGAATGAATGAAAGACCTAACCCAGCCACTTCTCCTCGGAGCTTCACAGACAGCAGCACTCCAAGTCAGATACAGGCCGGAAGACTGTAGGCTCGGCTCTCCTCCTGACTCCTCCTGACACCTGGGAGTCACTGGACATGCCAGGATATACTGTAGGGTGGTTGCATCCGGAAGCGGGGGAGGAAGGCCCCAATGCTGTAGCTCGGCTAGGCTTGGGTTGGAAAACAAGGCTAGAGTTACTTATTAGCAGGTAAAAGGGTCAAGGGTCGAGGCAAGGGGGCTGAAAGCGGAGCGGACTGAGCGGCCAGCAGAGAACAGTTAAGGCAGAGGTCCCCTCGCCCACAGACAGCAGCTCTCTCCTGCCCGAGATGTTCCACCAAGTCTGGGCGGCTGTGCTCTACCTCTACGGCCTTGTCTTTAACTTCATGAGCCAATGCCCTGAGCACAGTCAACTCACAACGCTGGAAGTGGGCGAGAAAGAGGTATGGACCGAGGAAAGGGAAACCCGAAGAAGCTGGAAGCCGTGGGTGGGTAGCTCAAGATGACTAGAAAGCATGCTGGGAAAGGAGGGGAGAAGATGAGGGTCACCAGAACCTCAGCCCTGACTCTTGGTTCTTGGTCCGCTGACTGGTGGAAAGGCTGGATGGGTTTCCCGCCGGACCCACTAATTCATCCTCTTGCTCCCTTCACTGCTTCTCCAGTCCCCAGATCCCCACCTGGGCACGTGGTACTTCATCGCAGGAGCAGCCCCCACCAAGGAAGAGTTAGCGACTTTTGACTCGGTGGACAATATTGTCTTCAACATGGCGACCGGCTCTGTCCCAAGACAGCTCCAGCTTCGTGCTGCCATCCGCACGTGAGTGTTGAGGGAGCAGAGGCACCCACTGGGTGTGTTCTCTGCCCAGTCACCCCACCCGGAGTCCTTGCCCACTGCTGATAGAATGGGCCTAGCTCTCCCTTGGCAGCTTGAACCCCAAAGAGCTGGGCTGTGGGAAAGGGCATGATGGGAAACAACCAAAGGTTGGTAGTGTGGCTGGAAGACACTCCTGTCTTTCTACCTTACTACTGCCACCTCCGCAGGAAAAACGGGATCTGCGTGCCCCGGAAATGGATATACCATCTGACTGAAGGGAAAGGAAACACAGACCTTAGAACTGAAGGTTGGTTTCCACCCGCTCTCCCTCTGTCTACTCTCCCTGGGCCGCGTCCCGCTCCAAAGTGAGGATTAGCCCCAGGACCTCTTGCATGCTAGGGAAGCACGCCATCACTGAGCTATCCCCAGACCCCTTTCTAACCTTTCATTGCCCTGATGGTTGGTGAACTAACCCTGTAGCTCAGGCAGGCCTTGAACGTGAATCCTCCTGCCTCAGCTTCCTGAGCAGCTGGGATCACAGCCCTGCACTACTAGGCCTAACTCAGCTTGGTTTTGCATCTGCCCTCATGATCCTCTCCCAATCCTGACAGGCCGCCCTGATATGAAAACAGACCTCTTCTCCAGCACATGCCCAGGGGGAATCATGCTGAAAGAGACGGGCGAGGGATACCAACGCTTTCTCCTCTACAGTGAGTGGGTATACAAGGCAGGAAGTGGCCGAGGGAAACTGGAAGGCCAAAGGATCCCCCTTTCAGAACAGACTGGGCTGATCTTCACCAGGTCCCTTAGGGAGTTGGGGGGTAGGGCTTAGAAGCAGGAATGTTGACTGGCCTGGCTGCTCCCTGTCCTTCCAGACCGATCACCACACCCTCCGGAGAAGTGTGTGGAGGAATTCCAGTCTCTGACCTCCTGCTTGGACTTCAAAGTCTTCTTAGTGATTCCCAGGAATCAAGGTGAGGGGTCGAGGTCTCCCAGAAGAGGCCTGGGAATCACCAAGTCTTCTGTGGGTATTGTCAGCAGAGGCCATGGCTCAAGGCAGACGTTATCAGGGTGGGTACATTGAGGCCTCTAATTTTCACAGGCTAGAATAGCACCAGGAGGTCTTGGCTAAGAGCTGTGGAGTCACCAAGCAGGGCTCTGGGTGACTCGAAAGAGCATTGGCTTCTCTTCCAGAGGTCCTGAGTTCAATTCCCACAACCACATGGTGGCTCACAGCCATCTACAGTGGGATCCGATGCCCTCTTCTGGCATCAAGGTGTACATGCAGATAGAGCACTCAAAATAAATAAATAAATCTTAAAAAAATAAAAAAAGAGGCTTTGGTCAGGTGACAGAGGCAGAAGAATCGCCACAAGTTTGAAGCCAGCCTGGTCCCCACAGTGAGTTTCAGGACAGCTAGGGCTATGTAGTGAGACTGTCTCTCAAAAATAAAAATAAAAAGGTTTCTGAGTCTTTTGAGCAGATTCTCAACCTGCCTGACACTGCGACCCTTTAATACAGTTCCTCACGTTGCGGTGACCCCGAGCTATACAGTTACTTTTGTGACCCTTTAATATAGTTCCTCACTGCGGTGACCCCGAGCTATTCAGTTACTTTTGTGACCCTTTAATACAGTTTCTCACTGCGGTGACCCCGAGCTATACAATTCCTTTTGTTGCTGCTTCATAGCTGACTTTGCTACTGTTGTGAATCATAACGTAAATAGTAAATATCTGATGCGCAGGAGGTCTGACACCCAACCCCCACAAGGGGGTCACAACCCACAGGCTGAGACCCACTGCTTTAGATGCTAACGGGAGCAAAGGGTAGTGAGAGAGAAGGGAGCCTTATCCCTAACCCATTCCACTCACTGGGCTTCCTCTCCTTCCTCCCTCCCGTCAGAGACCTGCCAGCTGTCCAGCAAGTGACCTGTTACTTCCATCTGTGTGCTAGACAGAGGGTGGGAGCTGAGCTGCGAGGGAGGCTTCAGAGACTCTCCACACCCTCTCAAGGATAATAAAGATGGTTCTCAATCCTCATCTCCGGAGTTTTGTCTGCAGACATCAGTCACTTCTCCATTTTGGCATGCCCCCTGCCCCAGAAGGAAACCTCTGCCACCCACAGCTGTTTGGCACCACGAAGGACACAGAGCAGCACCTCTCCGACCACACTGGTAGATTTAGGATTTAGGGTAGCACATTTATTGCTGAGTGAGCAAATCCCTAACACAAGTGGACACGAGAGGCGCTGTGCTTTCCCCGCTGCCCGGCACAGCCCTTCTGAACTGGTCCTCGCGCCCATGTGGCTTGCACCATCCCTGTCTCTTCGGGATCTCACTGAGTACCAGACCCTCCCTGCAGGTACAACACCTGGGGCCCCTTCTACAATCCCTGCCTCACAACTCCACTCTCCTAGGTGGCTCTGATCCTAGGATCCAAGGGAAAGCATGGATCTCCTCACTACCTCTTAATGCAGAGCTCTCTGTCCGCCTCTGGCCTTGCCCACCCCGGGACCTGGAAAGGACCCTTCGGCCTTCTTTCTCCATCATCACTTTTATTTCGTTTGTTTTGCTCTTTAAAAGTGGAGGTGTGGGAGGATTCGAGGTGGTAATTTAAAAAAAAAAAAAAAGGTGGATAATGTAAAAGGAAGCAATAACAACAGCTGGTGACTCAAATGGTGGCGTCCCATTGTCCATTCTCAGACACCTAAACAGCCCCAATCTGTCACCTGTATGACAGAGGCTCCTGTGCCTTCATGCTCCTGAGTCTCCTCCCCATCCCTGAGGTCACTGTGCTTATGATCTGGGTTTCCCCACCTTCCTCCCAAAGGCCACACCACTATCTTCACCCTTTGCCCCCACCCTCACCCAGTCATAGCACCCTCCCTGGACCTTCCCTTGGCTCCTTGGCCTCCCTCCCCTGCCCCTCAGTCTCCAAATCAGTGGTCTCCTCATCCTCAGTAGGTTCCCGGAGGCTGACAGCCAGCACCAGGGCCTGCAAGAGGCCAAAGAGGCAGGCAAAATGCAGGGGGTGGGCAGTAAGTAGGCTCAGCACAGCGTGGAGCCCATGGAGGGCGGCCAGGAAACACAGCAGCCCGTGTAGCCAGAGCCCCACAGGTCCTCGAAGGCCCACAGCGTCCAAGATAGCTCGAAGCGGCCTGGAGCACAGAGCCAGCAGGGCTGAGGCTAGCAGCTCGAGCAGGTGTAGGGTCAGGTTGGTGGAGATCTGCAGATACTCCTCTGGGTCCCGCAGGTAATGTGAGGGAGCCCCCGGTTCCCCCCGGAGCCAACGCAGGAGCTTCTGCCTGCGACCAGGTTTCTCCAATAGGGCTTCTGGTCCGGTGGTGCCTAGTCCTCCTGGGGGTGGCACTCCAAGGTTCTTCACGCCGCCAGAATCCACAGAACCCACTTCCAGTTTAGGAACGGCTCCTCCAGGAATGGCTCCTCCAGCCTCCAGTCTCGCAGGCTCTTGAACGCCAGAGGCAGTCTTGTCCCGCTTGAAGGAATCCTTTCTTTTGCTCCCAAGTTGATCCACTTGGACCTCTCTGCTCGACTCTGGAGCAGCCCCAGGGATCCTCGGTTTCCCTGAGTCCTTGGTCTTCTTGAGAGGTCCCACATCTCCCATTGTCTCTGGGGCACTGTCCCAGTCACTCCCAGAATTCTCGGGGGAACTGTCCACCCATCTGGGTTCTGGGGCAGGCAAGCCAGCCTTTGTTGATTTCCTGCGTCCCCAAGGTCGAGGCAGCCAGCCACCAAGCCTTCGCAGGAACATGACTGAACTGTGTACTGAGCCCCCCCAAATCTGCGACCGCTTCCTGACTCTGCTTAAGATTCTCGGGATCTTCTCAGAGGCCGGAATCTGTTCCGGTTCAGAATAGGTATCTGCTTGGTGATGTCTGATGTCGTCCTAACTCTGAATTCAGAAAGAGCTCACGCAGCCTCAAGTGTGGTAAATGGCCTGCCTCCTTGTCAGTTTTGGGGAAAAGAAATCCATCTGCCACCCCGCACACTCACAGACTTCCAGGGCCTTATAAGGCCAGGATCACCCCCACAATGTTCTGTTTTCAGATTTCCTTCCCAGAGGTCAGCACCCCAAGTTTCACTCACCAAGGCCACACCCCAAGGTGCCCCAAAAGAGGGAGATGGTGCTCCATCGAAGAAGGAAGGTACGTGGTCCAGAGTCCTTCGGTCCTGAATTTGAGGAGCCTTAAACCGCGCTGCCCGAGGGGGCTCAAGGAGCAGGAAGTCCCAGGTGGGAGGAAGCCGGGATGGAAGTGTCCAGCGAACTCCGGGCGGTTACACACATTCCTTAACTTAGGAGGCTCTCGGTCCACAAAGTGGCCCCACCGTCCCGCGAGGGCGCAGCTGAGACGCGGCCTCCGCAAGGTCAGAACGGAGACGTCCTTGGAGACGGCAGTCGCGAGGCACAGTGCAGGCCTCCCCGGGGACCCAGGCGTCTGGGCGCCGCACGCTGCGGGTAGCTCTGGGGCCCGGCGTCCGGGGAGCGGCCTCCCGGAGCCGTGCGAGCCCGGAAGCAGCTGTACCGGGCCGGGAGGGACCGGCGGGGGCGGAGCCCGGGCACTCGTGAGGCGGACCCTGCAGAACGACCTCCCCCGTAGCCCCCGCCATTCACTAGCGCAGGCGTAGAGAGAGGATCACCTAAGCCAGAACCTGAAAACAAGTCGTTTTGCTTTTCACCACCCACCTCCGACTCGGCGCTTCGGTCCTTGGTTTTTGTTTGTTTTAAAAGACAGAGATTCCCTACACGTGTAGCTCAGGAAAGGCCTGGGCAGATAGAGGCCAGGCTGGCTCTGAATTGGTTCTTAGCTTCTGCTTCCCTAACGCAGCTCTATGGTTCTGCACATCCCCTGCCACTCCTCCGTTTCTCACCTACCACTTCACGTATTGCTGGCCCAGAAAAGTAAATAACAGGAGCCACGTGACTTAAGCAACTGCCCTTTGCCTTTCGTGACAGTGATTTGAAAGCTTTCACGTCTCTAGCACTTGGTATGAGCATCCCAAGTGAGCCTGGGTGCCAAGCAGGAAAGAAAAATGTCGGAGAAAGTGCTGCCTGTTTTCGGGGAGTGAAATGGAGTCTTGGGGCCATCTGTGGAGGATCAGGACTGTAACTCCAGAAGCACTTGAGCAGCAGGTGTGAAGCTCTAGGTTATATCCTCCACATTGCAAGGCTCTGTGTGTGTGTGTGTACACACCTTAGTCTTAGTATTCTAGAGACAGTGGGAGCTACAGAGGTCAGAGCTCTCCAGCATACAGGTTGGATGTTAGGCACACTGGTCAGTTCTGCAGGACTCGACTCCCCTATCATCAGGCCTCAAGTTCAGAACTTGAGGGTTTGTGGCAAATAGCAGACTTGGTTTGTGATACAGCATACATCACTCGGATTGGTGGCCCAGAGACCCACCAGGAGGAGCCTTGCACAGAGCGGACAGTTCCTAGTTCAGGGAGGTTTCAAAGAATAGATAAAGTGCAGCCAGCCAGGCTAGGGACTCCCTTATCACCTGCAGAGCCTGTCCTTCGGCTGGGGTGACTTTCATGTGACTCAGATTTGCCCCAATGCAACAAAGTAAACAAACCACAATGAAGGAAGTTTATTTATCTCCCAACTTTCAGTCATTCTCTCTAAAAGCAGAGGCCAAGAGCCAGAACCTGAGGGTCTGGCATCTGGGCGGATCCCAGGAAGTAGAAGTCCAATACCCAGGCCAGGGGACCAAGTCCAACAAATTAAAGGCCAGCCCGCCCAGTCAGAACTCAAGGTTCATGTACAGTCTCAGATCTCGCTCCCAGGCTCTGTCCTTCTCTTCTCTCTTTCTGTTCTCCGTCTGACTCAGTGTGGCAACTCGAGGCACCCTCTCTTTCCCAGACACAGCCCGGGTATCCCGCGCTGGGAAGTGTGTGACTCGGGGCTGGGGTGCAGATCTGTAGCCCAATCCTTCCTGGTCCCGCTTGAGGACAGTGGGAATGGGGTTGGCACGGCCTTCGCCCCGGGGTCCTAGCCCCATTCCTGGCTCCCAGCCACCCCTCAGCAGCAGCCTGAAGCCAGGACTGGAGGTGGGCACCCCAAGGGGAAGGCTGGAGGGCTGGGGACTCCTGGACAGGGACAGCAGGTGGGCAGTAGATGTACGGTGGTTGGAGTCTTCAAAGTGGGCACCACAGTCCTCACAGAACTGGGAGGAGGGGGGAGGCCTGCAGAGAAAGAAAGGAGTTACAGGGAAGGAAGGAAAAGCAGACGACCTGAAGCCGCCACTGTGCAGAACCTGGCAGGCAGGGCAGCCTGCTCCATGCTTCTAGATTCAGCAGCATTGGAGAGGGACCCCAGGTCTGCCCCGCCCAGCGTTAGGCAAGTCTCCACAGGCCCCTCTCCATCTGCCCAGAGGGACTACGTGAGACAGTAAGGGAGGCCTCGAGCTCTTAGGAAGAGCGAGCAGAGCTGGTGTTATCTGAAGTGCCCGCTGTGTGAGAAGCACGGCTTCCGCACTGACCTACTGCAGCCTCATGACCCTGAGAAAGGTGTTCCTACCCCCACTTCTCAGACAAGGGCTGTGGTCCACAGACGTTAGGCTGACATTGCAAGGAAACGCACAAAGACCCTCCCTGTCCACTACTGTTCTATGACATGAACTAGGTACACTGGAAGATGGAGACCCTGTGAGGGGTGTCCAGGAAAGGAGAACACAACGAAGATGGGTATGAGCTAAGCCCCTCCTCACCGGTTCTGGTTCTCAGGGGTCCTTGTCTCCCCAGGACTCTCTCTGACCATGCGGGCTACATCAGGGAAGCCTGCTTCTTCAGCCAGCTGAGCAGCGTCTCTGCCTCCCAGCTCACAGACCCCTACCCAGGCGGCCCCTCGGCCCAGGAGATAGCGCACGGCTGCCCCCTGGCCTGCTCTGGCAGCGCACATCAAGGGAGTCCACCAGAAGGCATCGCGGGCATTGATGTTCCCTCCGGCTCCCCCTGCCTCTCGGGGCTCCAGCAGCCTTCGAAGCTCTGTCACATCCCCATTCTGGGCTGCAAGCAGGATCCACGGGGTCATCTTGTCTTCATCCTCAAGTGGCCCTCCTTGCCCTGAGGCTCCTGCCACAGCATCCCTCGTCATTCTCCTCTTCCTCCTCTTTCTTTCCCTGATAGGGCCAGCTCTCTGGGGCTTAGAGGAACTACTCTCATCCGCGATTAGAGCCTCGTAGAAGGCCCGAGCTGCAGCCCCATCCAGGACAGGCTCTGGCTTCTCCAGCTGTGGCTGCTGCTGCTGCTGCTGCCCATCCTTCCAGAGGTCGCTGGAGTCAGTGGCTGGAGTAAATGTGATGAGGGATGGCCTGGACATGGCTCTGAGGAGAAATGAGAAAGGCTGAGCCAACCATTCAACTTTTCAGGTCGCCATTGTGATGAGCAACACCACCTCCAAGGGCTCTAGAACTAAAATGGACCTCCCACCTTGACTCCACGACCTAGGATCTTGAGAGCCCAGGGTTCATGTGTAAAACGGACCCCTAGAACGACTGCCTAGGTGTTAATAAAATTTCATGAGGCCATGGTAGATAAGGCTCTCTGTAGACAGTTTGCCTTGTATTCGGGAGGTCTGGGTTCTATTTCTAACACAAGAAAGACAAAAGCAATAATAGGAAAAAATATTCCCCCAGACAGTTGTCTAGTGGTCCTGCATTCCACCCCCATCTCCCTTCAAACAAAAATGGCAGGCTCTCTCTGAAAACATTTTTTGCACCCTGTAACACATACCACGTTAGGAAATACCAGCTTGACCTTTTAACTCTAGCTCGACCTTATTTGGGGGTCTCCTTTTCCCAAATAAAAACAGGCGTGACATTATTCCGGAAGGTTTCCCAGGGAAGGTGTTGCACTGTCACTTCCGTACCGCAAAATGGAACTGTTGCAATCTGCAAGAGTTGACATAAAGTCACGTGGCATGAAGACGCATGCGCAGCAGCAACAACAACAAAACACACATAGGGTTCAGTTTCCCGCGCTGGAACCTTTCCAAGCATCCACGTAAAGCATCGCGTGCCCAAGTGGCGCGAGGACCCAGGGGAACCTGTCGGTTGGGGTCCTACTTTTCCATAACGCCCCCACAATGCTCTTCGCCACCCTCGACGTGGTCCCTCCCGCTCCTAGCTCCTCTTCTGGAGCTGGGAGGCGACGCTCTGCGTTAAGAAAGGCCCTGAGGACACAAGGGGAGACCCGTGACATGCCGAGGAGCTGTGCGATGAAATAGCACCACCACGGTGCCCCTCATCACACACGTAGGGTCCACTCCAGCCCGAGGACATGGAGAAGTGCAAAGGGCCGAGCGGCAGAATGGCTGGTGCCACCACAGGTTAGCGCGCCCGCCGCACGTCTCTCCAAGCGCCCCGACCTAAGTCCCTCCCCACGGAGTCACACCTCTACGCATGCCTGATGCTGGGCAACCGTTGTCGCGGCCCTGACGGGAGAACCAGGGTTCCCCGGGCGTAGCCGCGAGGGAGCGCAGCGGGGAGGACGTACCGCTGGCGCCGGCCCCGCAGCCGAGCGAGGCTAAAGCGCCGAAGACTATATCTCCCAGGCTTCCTGGTCGGGAAGCCGCGGACCCTGGCTTCCGCTTCCGGTGGCGCCTCCGTTCGCCCCGCCCCCAGGCAGCTTCTAGTGCCTCGTGACCTCAGAGGCTCGCGCGGGTTCTCCTGGGATTGGTAGTTCACCTTGCCCTCATTTCGTCAGTTTCTCGCCTCCGGCGGGACTCCATCTCCCGACGTCCACAGAGGTAGGGGGCGGCCCCTGACGCCTGCGCGTTACCCTTCCCCCCCAATTCCCCCCCCCCCCACTTAGCCTGCGGCGGTCGGGTCGGCTTCCTGCGCCGTAGCGGTCGCTGTCGTTCCTTCGAAGCGCAACTCCCCCTTCCCCGCCCCAGTCCCAGTCCCCGTCCGGCCGGTGAGTCTGAGGTTGTCTCCGCGCCGCGTCGTCCAGCCCCGGGCGCGGCGCTGGGTCCTAGGCTCCTAGATGTGGGGGCGAGGAAGGAAGTGACCGGGTCGGGAGCCGGGAGAGGGTGGGTGGCCTGAGGAGAGGAGCGGGCGTGTGGGGACGCTAGCGCATCGCGCAGGAGGGCAGGCGAGGCCGGTCCTAGGGGAAGGATGAACTTCGGGAGCTCTGGGACAGGCGCCAGGAGCGTGCAGGCAGCGGCGGTGGTGGGGAGCCGGAGCCCAGGGCTCTGCCGCAGCTGACACGGGGCGGGGGGGACGACAGGGGCCTGCCTGGCCTTGGGGAACGGCGGGCACGGGGATCACACTTAGTGCATCAGGACCTGTCATCTTCTGGAAAGTAGTGGAACTCATTCTCACACTAAACGGGAGCAGAGGTAAAGAAGAGACGCGCGGAGAGCGATGCTTCAGAGCCTGGGGTCCCTTAAGCCAAGGTGGCCTCGGGCTCTTTCGTCTTTGGGGAGAGCGCGTGGGAGGAGGGACGAGCCCAGAGACAGCTTGGTCTCCATTTAACGCTCCTCTTTCCCAGCCGACGTGAAGATGAGTAGCTCTGAGGAGGTGTCCTGGATTTCCTGGTTCTGTGGGCTCCGCGGCAATGAATTCTTCTGTGAGGTGAGTTTAGCTTGCCTTCTTGGCCAGCTCCACGTGCCCTCAATGTTTTATTTTATGTTGTTTGAGATCAAGTTTCACTCGAAGCTTACCAGGTAGCCTAGACTGGCCTTGAACTCTTGGCAATCCTGCTGCCTCAGTCTCCCGGCCTGCTGGGATTACAAGGGTTTGTCACTGTGCTTGGCTAACAGAGGTTATCTCAGTGACTGTTAGGAAGATTCAGATGTTTTTTGTTAGAGTTCTGTAACGTGAAAATTACAGTATGACAAAACTAGACTGTTTAGCCTTAGTGATTCCCGAGTCCTTAGCTCAGAGAGTCCGATGTCCCCAAGGAAAGGGCAAATCCAGTTGCTAGAGATGCGGTGCAGAGGTTGAGGAATGTCTATGCACTGTACAGAAAAGAGCTGCGGTTTCTGTGGGACACTGAGTACTTGTGCAGAATCGGGAGTAGGGCACAGGGGAACTGAATCCATCGTTAACCTCGTCGGCCCAGGTGAAGGAGGAGAGTCCCACACTGGTTTCAGCCTCTTGCCCTCCCTGTCCTGTAGGTGGATGAAGACTACATCCAGGACAAGTTTAATCTCACTGGGCTCAATGAGCAGGTGCCTCACTATCGGCAAGCTCTAGACATGATCCTGGACCTGGAGCCTGGTAACGTGCCCTGGGGCTGTTGTTGAGTGTGTGGGGTTGGTGATGTGTGCGCTTGTGTGTGCGTTGTTTTCTTCTTCCAGCCGCTGCTCACTTGCTCCTTGAATTTCTTTTTTATTTTTTGTTTTCTTTTGTTTTTGGCTTTTTTAAGACAGCATTTCTCTGACCTCAAGCTCACAGAGATCCACCTGCCTCTGCCTCCTGAGTGCTGGAGTTAAAAGCCTGTGCCGCCACCACCCAACTGCTTTTTTTTTTTTTTCTAAATTTCCTTTTGATTCTCCAGCTCTCCTATCCCTATATCCTTTGCTTGCTTGCTATGTATGTGTTTTCTCCCCCACTTCTATCCCTCCATTTATATTCCAACTGGACTTTACCAATTGCTCTTCCTGCCCTAGCCTTCAACTGCTGGAATTACGGCACATGCAACAACACTTGGCTTCTTCATTCATTTGGTTCCCTACCTGACTCTTGCCTTATGGGACTGGAAATGTTTGTTTCCATGCTCTTTGAATGTGACTCAACTCTGTTTCATAATGCTGGTTTCTTCATGGGTTTTGTGTATGGCTTCTTCCCTGCCTGTCTAGAATGCCTCCCTCTGCACTTATGTGTTTATGTGTATACTGGGAAAGGAGGAAGCAGGCAGAGAGAGGTATAGAGAGAAGGCAGTGCTGATGCATGGGCGGTAGATAGGGTGGAGCTCAGAAGCAGGTGCTGGATAAACTGTAGGTGGATACCTTGGGCATGAGGTGGGGTTATAAGTGTCCATCCCACCTTTCAGATGAAGAGCTGGAAGACAACCCCAACCAGAGTGACCTGATTGAACAGGCCGCGGAGATGCTTTATGGCCTGATCCACGCCCGCTACATCCTCACCAACCGAGGCATCGCCCAAATGGTGAGGCTCTGTTCCCACTGATGCTGAGGCAGTCAGGACACAGGTGCATGAATCAGAAGTCTAGCAGAAGAGATAAAAAGCCCAGAGCTGGGCTGAGAATCAGATCCCCATGGAGGGTCCTGCTGAAGAAGTATTGTTGTCAGGGAGAGATGGAACCATTGGCAGGAAGGAGTTCTCAGGGAACAAATAGCAAATGGCGTTTGTGTTCTGCAGCCTACCAACTTGAGAAGTCAAGGCCTGCCTTGACAGGAACAGCTTCTAGTTAGGAGCGGGAGGCTCGGGCGACTGAGAAGTGAGACTAGCTGCAACGAATTGCTCTACCCTTACCAGTCCCTTCCATTTTGTGCCCTAGTTGGAAAAGTACCAGCAGGGAGACTTTGGCTACTGTCCTCGTGTGTACTGTGAGAACCAGCCGATGCTTCCTATTGGTGAGTGTCGGAAGGAGGAGGGGAGGGCACTATTTGGCAATCCTCCAAAAAGTCGGGTTAATCTAGTCAGTGCCTGAGTCCTGTGGGAAGTTGGGAAGAGTTGGGGGTACCTGGTCAGCAGGGTCTGGCTCTCTCCCAGGCCTTTCGGACATCCCAGGCGAGGCCATGGTGAAGCTCTACTGCCCCAAGTGCATGGACGTGTACACACCCAAATCATCGCGGCACCATCACACCGACGGCGCCTACTTCGGCACTGGTTTCCCTCACATGCTCTTCATGGTGCACCCAGAGTACCGGCCCAAACGACCCGCCAACCAGTTTGTACCCAGGTGGGGAACAGACACAGTTGCAAGGGTCTGGAGAGGATTGAGGACGGATGGCCCTTTCTTGAGGCCTGCCTCTCCCAAAGTCAGGGCTTTTTCTTGCCGAGTGACTGGGGAAGTTACTTGATTGCTTGTTCCTCCGATTTCTTATCCATAGAACAGGGATGCTGACGATGGCTGCCTATTTCTAAACGTGTAGCACTTGGCTGTTTATACAGTGGCTATTGCCGTCGGATGATCAGCCCTTTGCCAAAATCTTCAGGTTTTGTGGCTCAGGATGTTTGTTTGGTTTGATGTTTGGATCAGGAATGGGGAATGGGCAGTGTTTGACAGGATCTTTGTTGGCTGAGTTGGCCTCAAGGGATCCTTCTGCCTCTGCCATAAATGAGACTACACACCTGAACCACCCTTACCTGGGCTAGAATCTGAATTTTAGTGATGTCTAAGGGGCTGGAGAGATGACTCAGTAACTGCTCTTCCAGAGGACCTGAGTTCAACTCCCAGCACCCACATAGTGGCTCACAGCCATCTGTAATGAGATCAGTCCCTCCTCTGGCAAGCAGAAAAACATGCAGACGGAGCGCTCATCTGCATAGATAAACTTTTTAGGAAAAGATACATTTTTAAGCTGGGCATGGTGGCATATCCCTGCACTTGGGAGACAGAGGCAGGCGGATTCTGAGTTCAAGGCCAACCTGGTCTACAAAGCGAGTTATAGGACAGTCAGCACTGTTACACAGAGAAGTCCTTTTTTTGAAGAAAAAGGGTACATTTTCAAGTATTCATGGGGGGAAAAGTCAAGTATTCATGAGCAAGGAAGTTGGGGAACTCTTGAGTAGACATGAGGCAGAGGCTGGGGTAGTGGTGGGATGCTGGCCACTGGCAGGGCCAGAAGGGAACTCACCCTGCTTCCTCTCTGACCTCTGCTCGGCCCAGGCTCTATGGTTTCAAGATTCATCCAATGGCTTACCAGCTGCAGCTCCAAGCCGCCAGCAACTTCAAGAGCCCAGTCAAGACGATTCGCTGATTGCCCCGCACACCTTCCCTCTGCCCTTGACACCACCGTTTTTTCGCTGCCACCCGTTCAGGAAATCTATGGTTTTTAGTTTAAATTAAAGGGATTGTTATCGTGGTGGGAACATGAAATAAACTGGAAGAAAAGGCCATGAGCTAGTCTGCTTTTGCTTGCTGGGTAGGGTTGAGGAAGGGAAGGTGGTGGTGTACTGGACTCCGGGGACCCTCATAGTTCATCGTCCCTAGGTGGAAACAGCACAGACTGAGGCTTCATGGATTGGTAATGTTAGGATAGGATGCAGAGCACATTCTAGGTTGAATAATATACAAGGATGAAAAGAAAGGGTTCAGAGGCCAGAGAAACCTCTCTCTCTGGGCCCTGTGGCTGTGCTTCTGCTCTAGGGGCTTCATAAGGCATACTCTCGGTCTCACTGTTAAAGGAAATGAATCCTGAAGTAAACAGAACCCATGTGCTATCCTGTGCCCCCTGCTGGGAGAGCTGAGTCACCTCCATCTGGAAAGGATGGGGAGGCCTGGCCAACCTCTCACAGCATAGTGGAGCCAACTCTGTGGTGTTGGTGGACAGCAGGGAGTGCCAGAGACAGACACTGCCCATGGCCCTTGAAGTGGGGTACAGATCTTTTCAGAAATGTCTAGGGTGAAAATACCTGATAAAAGATCCAGCTGGTGCTCAGCCGGTGCCCACATGGGATCCAGACCTTGGGAGGACATGCCATCTTCCTGGTCAGGATCTTTCTCCAGCCCTGCACCCACAGCAGCTTCTGCTCAGACTGCCTGTCAAAACCATTCTGCCTGTGAGTATTAAGGAGTGTGATCCTACGAAGGTGGGGTTTGGGGTTATTCCACGGGAGCTGCGCCTCTCACCAGAATTCCATAGTGAAGGTTTGTAGGTGTACTGACCATGGTGGACTTTACGATGGGAAAGGGTAAATGGGGTCAGGGTCTGGGAGGAATGGGAAACCGAATCCGGGAAGGGTGGAGCTGGGGCCCTGGGTGTACTTGGAAGTGAGTCCTGGCTCCATCTCCTTTGTTCCTCTATGCCAAGCTCCAATTGCCGATGCCTTTACCTGCCGCTTGTGCCTCTTGGAAGACCCTTCACTGGGCCCCGTTTCTGGCTCAGAAAAGGGCACCATCAGCAGCTCATCCCCGACATGGTTAGCACCATTTACCACAGTGAGAGAGGCCAGGGGAAGGCCGCTGGTAGAACAGGGTAGCCCGGTCTCCAGCATGAGGGTTGGTGGAAGGGAGTGTGTGTGGACAGGTGAACCTGGTCTGCATGAATGCTGGGGAGAGTTAGGTTTGGGGCTAAGGGGAACTGTTAACAGGGGTTGTAACTGTCCCCGCCCTCTGGGTGTTAAAGTTTGCTTACAGTTTCTACCCCTGTAAGGCTGACTGCTGCGGGTATGATTGCTGCAACTCCTGGTCCAGTTCCCAGCTCCAGAGCTCTCTGCCTGGGCCCTGAGACGACATCTGGCCCTGCCCTTGTCTGAGTCCCAGATCTACCAGTTCTACCAGGCCCTGAATCTCTCCTTGCTCCCGCTTGGTTTCCGTGTCTAAGATGTCAGAGCCCAGACCCATTTGCCCCACCCCTGGAGCTGGGTGTGTCCATTGTCGACCTGCACCAAATACACTTGTTCCTCAACAGTTCGGGACTTAAGGTTCTTCCCCAGACTGGACCCTGCCATGTTCCCCGTCCAGATTCTGCTCTGCAGTCCTCGATCCCTATGGTCTCCTAGGCCTCCTCTATACTTGGACTACTTGGGTTGCCTTGCAGGTTGTTCAAGCAGGTGTGACTTCTGCTCATGCGTGTACTGTCACGTGCCCTCAGTCTGGTCGTGTGCTGCATCTCCTCTGCTCATGCGTGTACTGTCACGTGCCCTCAGTCTGGTCGTGTGCTGCATCTCCTCTGCTCATGCGTGTACTGTCACGTGCCCTCAGTCTGGTCGTGTGCTGCATCTCCTCTGCTCATGCGTGTACTGTCACGTGCCCTCAGTCTGGTCGTGTGCTGCATCTCCTCTGCTCATGCGTGTACTGTCATGTGCCCTCAGTCTGGTCGTGTGCTGCATCTCCTCAGAGCCGGCTCTTTATCCTCTGGCTTCTGCTCATCTCCAGCCCCAGTGCCAGGCTTTAGCAGGAAGGGCAGAGGGTGGACTCCTGTGCGGGTTTCCTGGCGTGGCAACCCGTCCCACCTTGCTCCACCATCCTGTCTGTCATCTCCCTGACTCCTCACTTCACCTAACTCGGGGGTCTGTTCTTCTTAGCCTTACCGCAATACTTCCCTCCATAATAAACTAAGACTAGGCTAACTGTGCCATTTAGCTCCACATGGTGCCGGGTTTTCACCTGAGGAGAAACTCAAGCCCCCGTCCCTGTGTATTGAACAACCTGGCTCATTTCAATAGTCCTGGCACCTTGCAGTGTGTGTAGTAGCAATGCTAGGGCTGCAGCTGTTAAGTCTTCGTTTTAGTATTTGGCTTGAGGTCTCCTGACCCTCCTGCCTCTGCCTTTTAAGAGCTAGGATTATCACAGATGCCACCACACTAAATGCTGATAAGTTTTGGCCAAGCATGGTGGGGCACACCTTTAATCCCAGCGCTCGGGAGGCTGAGGCAGGCCTGGTCTACATAAGGAATTCCAGGACACCAGAGCTACATGATAGATCCTGTCTCAAACCATAATAACTATGGAAAATTTCCAAGCACAGAGACAGTGCTCATGGGTGCTTACGTGACAGTCTGTTGTGTCTGTTCGACAGGGGACGCTAGCATCAGCCAGGCTTTTCAGCATCTGCGCTCTCAGGTGAGCGGAATCAGGCTCCGACCTCAGTGCTAGAGCCCTGCGCCCCTCCCCGGCACGCTCCCCTTTCCTCCGCTGCCCTGGAAGGCAGTGCACTTAAGAACGGACGTACATAGAGATCTCGGTTTTATTTTGGCCTTTGGAGACGTGGTCTGTAGGCTGGCCTTGACACAACACAATGCTTCCTCAGCCTTTGAATACCGAGAGTAGGTACGTGAGCCACCATGCAAGCAGCCTGTTCTGTAAACCTCAGCAGAGCACAAGCTCCAGTCAGCAGAGGCCTTCGCCAGCATCCAGTGCTGTTTTCATGTCCTTTCCTGAGCACTCCGCCTTGGGGGAGACCCTACTCATAGCAGCCTGCAGTGGTACACTCTAATCCTAACCCTAGAGACTGAGGAAGGAGAATCAGAGCTGGAGGCCAGTAAGGAGTAGTGTAGTAGATTTTGTTTGTGCCTTAACAAATAAAGCTTTCCTGAAGATCGGAGTGCAGAGCCCAGCCACTAGTTAGCCATAGAGGCCAGGCAGTGGTGGCACACACCTCTAATCCCAGCACTCTCTGGGCAGACGACTCTGAGTTCAAGGCTGCCCTGGGCTACTTGAAACTGACCCTGTTTAAAAGAGAAACAGTGCTGACTCGCACCTTTAATCCCAGTACCTGGGAGTCACGCGCCTTTAATCCCAGCACTGTGGAGGTGGGGATAGGAAAGAATATGAATGGGCAGAGAGAGGAATATAAAGCGGGAAGAGTTGGGTGCAGTCTGAGGATTCATAGAGACCACTTTTGGTCTGAGCATTGGTAGAGGTAAGAACCTTATTGGTTGACCGCTCTGCTTCTCTGATCTTCAGGCAAGCTTTAGTTGTTAGATTATAAAGAACATATCACAACAGGGTATACAGCAAACCCACACACCCCTTAAAAAAATTCACAACCTCCCAAGATTTACACTGTTTTGGGAGAGAGGCTTAAGAAGGGACATTAAACCTGGGAGTTGGAAAGCAAGGCTCCCTTGTTCCCTTGGGCCTCCTGTCCCCTCCTTAGGCACCTCCTCCCTGGGTCTACCTCATTGTTCATATCCTGTATCCTGCCAATATAGCCCCTCGCCCACACACAGCTCTGGTCTGACGGCACCTAACCTAACCAACCCAACCTTCACCATATAAGGGCATCCAGGTCCCCTTCAGCTTTGTGTGAAGCTGAGTTGGAGATGCCAAGGCAGGGCTGTAGAGGGGCCCCGTGATGGGCAGTCCGGTCCAGTTCCCAAGGCCTTCACCTCCAGAAGAGACAAACCAAACACTTTGCGTACTAGTTTATTTTGGGAGAACACATGAGGATTTGGGGCAAAGTAAAGGTAAGAGAGTGGAGTACGGATGGAGAGGAGAGGCCAGGATGGGCCGAGGTGTGTGAGGGCCAGGCCCAGATGGAGATCTGAGAGTGGCTCCTGCTGTCCTCGCGCACAGTCTTCTTCCTGTTTGTCGGATTGTTACAGAAATCCAGGAAGCAACAGATCCAAAAGCCAAACAAACACCAGAGAGGCACGGGTATGAGCAATCGCTCATCTGCTCCCTGCTGTGGCAGCTGCTCACCTCGAGGCTAAAGCTGCTGCCTAGGGAAGGAACCACATGTACAGAGCCCCCAAATCCATCCTCAGGCCACCTGGATGTCCTTAGCACTCTTCTACCCTCCCTGAACCGAAAGAAAGCCACGGAGAACTGGATGGGCGCAGGAATGCCCAGTGAGCCATCAGCAGTGAACTTTGAAACTGTCCGTGGAAAGTCTGAAGGGTTTGAAGTTGTAACGTTGGTTGGGGTGTGGAGTCCGTGAGTCAGGGCTTGAGGAGGATGGGGAGTCCATAGCATCCCGTGACCATCCTGAGGAAGACATAGAGATGTATTGAAGGTTGGGCTGCAGATTCTCCAGCAGAAGAGGGTAGAACGGTGATGTGTAGCTCGGTGGTGGTGGGATGCAGGCACAAGTCCTGGGTTCGGTTCCTAGCAACAGTGATGAGAGAGATCGGAAGATGGCTCAGTGGTCGAGAATAGCTGCTGCTTTTGCAGAAGACCTAGGGAGTGTGGGCTACTGAAACCCTGTCTCAAAATGCCAGATAAAGTGTGCACAAACTAGGCCAGAAGGCTGAAATCCTAACACCTGAAATCTTAACACTGGCAGGCTGGGGTAGGGAGGAGGATCAGTGTGAGGCTAGCCTAGGCCTCACAGTGAAATATTTAAAAAAAGAGAAAACAAAATCTGCACCTTCCAGCCGGGCATCTATCCACGAGTACTGCAGCAGAAGGGAGCCATGTGTCGGGAGTGAAGCCAGCCTGACCCGCACTGTCCTAGCCAGGCTTTCTGGTGCAGGGGGATCACAAGTTCCAGGCCAGCCTGGCTACATCGTGTAACTCTGGACCAAAAGAAGAGCCACCTCTAACTGGCTCAGTCTGTGAGATTCAGTCAAGACTTTGGATCTTTCTGCACCCGTTTTTCTCTTCAATAGGGCAGTAATGCCCACACCAGAGGCTGTCAGCTCCTCTGTGCTTAGAACGTGCCCCCATACAGTCTGCACTGAGTATTTATTAATTTAATAGATGTGGGGGTTGGGTAGAAGAAGAGGAGGGAGGGAAAGCAGTCAGCCTTCCACCCAGGAACTGAGGTGGAGACATTCCAGTGTGCACCCGGGGACGAGAAGAACACCTTGGTGAACCATCTGGGAAGAGGTCTGAAGCTGATGGGGAGAGCCAGGCAAGCAGATAGGATCGTCTGTGATGGGAGGGCAAAGGACCTGACCTCCTGACCGTTAAGGGTCAGCAAGCCCGGGCAAAGAGCAGTGGGTATTCCAGAAGAGTCTCTGCCAGCAGTAATGTTGACCACTGAGGGAAGGCCAGTGCCTCTGAAGAGCCCAGGGCCCTTAGGCTGGGCATTGTGGGAAAGTGGGAGGTAGTTGGTATGGGCTGAGGAGGAATTGGAAGTGGGAGTGAAGACAGGTGGTGGCTCTGACGGAAAGTGCTGGAATGTCTTAGGGCTGTAGGAACAAGACACAGTGTGCGGCTTGGGAGACTGGGAAGAAGCTTGTGGGAGCTGGCCCATGGTGGGGGGAGGGATCCTGGGTGGGAGGAGGGGTCCTGGGTGGGAGGAAAGGTCCTGGGTGGGAGGAGGGGTCCTGGGTGGGAGGAGGGGGTCCCTGGTGGGAGGAGGGGTCCTGGGTGGGAGGAGGGGCCCACGGTGGGAGGAGGGGTCCTGGGTGGGAGGAAAGGTCCTGGGTGGGAGGAGGGGTCCTGGGTGGGAGGAGGGGCCCACGGTGGGAGGAGGGGTCCTGGGTGGGAGGAGTGGGCCCACGGTGGAAGGAGGGGTACACTTACTGTTCTTTATGTGCAGGGTGGGAGGCAGATATCTGACCCCAGAGGGCACCCCAGCTCTTTGGTCTCCAGTAGATATTGATAGCAATGCAGGGACTTGGTTAACAGATGGCTGTGCCCTCAGAAAAGACTGGTTTGACCTAGAGCACAGAGAGGGACTGTGGTCAGAGTCCGACCGCCTCCATCCTGTGTCAGCCCCACTGCTCCTGCTCCGTACTCCCAGTGGACCTCATTAAGAATCTTCACTCAGCCTGCAGCATGGCTCAGTGGTTAAGAGCACTGGCTGCTCTTCCAGAGGTCCCAGGTTCAATTCCCAGCACCCACACGGCAGCTCACACCTGTCTGTAACTCCAGTTTCAGGGGATCCAGCATCCACATATCCACATACATACATGCAGGCAAAACACCAGTGCACATACAACAAAATTATAAAATAAACAAATTATTAATTATTAAAAAAGAGAATCATCACTCATGCCATGTTTGGTGATACTCTCGTTCAATTCTGCACTCAGGGGTAGGGGCCAAAGATCTCTACGTTTGAAACCAGCCTGGTCTACTTATTGAGATCCAATCTCAATTTCAACAACAAACGCCTAGACCTCTACTCTGTTATGTCCCCACCCGCAAAGACAAGCATCCAGTTAGCGTATGTTTAGAGGGATAAGATGCGCCCAGCACTCCGAACGTAAACCTAATTTACATCTGCAGGTGAAGCCGTCTATCCCAGCCCTGCTAGATTTAGTTATTCAATGTCTGGGATTAAAGTTGCCACCACTCCGGCTCTGCATTCTCTTTTAAACAGGCCAGGCCGCACACCCCCTCACTAGGTCTCACTGTCAGCCTTGGCGGGTCTTCCGCTTCTCTTCTTGCCTCAGGACCCTGGGTGCTGGTTGTCATCAGGGAACGTGCTTTCTCCTCCTCCCTCCTCTTTTTAAGATTTAGTTTTCTGAGGAGGTTTCTTTTCTTTTCTTTTCTTTTCTTTTTAATATTTATTATGTATACAATATTCTGTCTGTGTGTATGCCTGCAGGCCAGAAGAGGGCACCAGACCTCATTACAGATGGTTGTGAGCCACCATGTGGTTGCTGGGAATTGAACTCAGGACCTTTGGAAGAGCAGGCAGCGCTCTTAACCTCTGAACCATCTCTCCAGCCCCTGAGAAGGTTTCTCTGTGTAGCCCTGGCTGTCCTGGAACTCCTTCTGTAGACCAGGGTGGCTTTGAACTCACAGAGATCCACCTGCCTCTGCCTCCGGAGTGCTGGGATCAAAGGCAGGCACCACAGCTGGAAGTGGTTTCTTATGTAATAATCGGAGGCGAAAGCAAGAGTCTATCAGGGGAGGGGAAATCTGCATCCTGTAGACAGGAGAACTTAAATAGCCCCATGCTACGTGCATACTCTGGTGGCCCGATCCCTGGGACAGGCTCGTGTTGAAGGTTAGCGACAGAACTGCATGCATATGAGGTCCCCTCTTCTCCTGATCCTTGGTCCACACCGCATGTGGCCTAGCTTAGGCCTAGCAGAGGCTTGGCCACTAGGTGAGGTTAGCACTCTAAATTCCGGTCGTTCAGCCTTACGGATTCTGGTTCTCTCATCTGCATGGCTCCAGCCCTCTCCACTCTGTGTTGCCCTTGAAACTGCAGGAGGTCCCTTCAGTATCTCCTGAAAACCATTGTTGACAAAGCGGTGAGGCTGACCCTGGACTCTCCTTTGGGGTGACCAGCAGTCCATGGCCATTCCCACATACCTGTCTGCCTCTGGTTTCACCTGTACATTCTGGACAGAAGTGCCCAGACCCTAGGAGAGACCAGAGTTTCTCTATCCGGCTGGCCTGGCAACCCTTCGGAACAGTGGTTCTCAACCTGTGGGTCACAATCCCTTAGGAGGCTGAACGACCCTGCTGTAGGGGCCACATATCAAATCTCTTACATACTTGATATTTAAATTATGATTACTAACAGTATTAAAATCACAGTTATGAAGTAGCAATGAAAATAATTTTATGGTTGGGGGTCACCACAACATGAGGAGCTGTATTAGGATCGCAGCATTAGGAAGGCTGAGAACCGCTACTTTGGAGACTCTTGCCAAGAACCAAGTTCGTCAGGATGAGCTCTAGCAAGGGAACAACATACATGGCCTGGGTGGAACTATGGAGCCAGGGGCTTCAGAGACCCACAGCCTGCGGTGCCCACCAGGACCAGCATGACTTCTCTCCATTGGTGGGAGAGAGCCTGGCGAAGAGGCGGGAGACAGGCAACACTCTGAGGTGGAAAACACCACCAGAACTGCCAGTGCCGAATGTCCTCAGCCACAGCCACTCTGGGCCCTATCATCCTGGCCTGGGGAAAGATGTCCCTGTAGACGGTCTGTAGACTGGGCTGGCATCGCACTCACAGGGCTCTGCCTGCCCCTGCCTCCCAAACCCTGGGATTAAAGGTGTGCCCCACCATGTCCAGCAAGGTGGTTTATTTTAGCTTGTTATCCCAGGTCACAGTCCACCATGGCAGGGAAATCACAGGGACAAGAACTTTAGAGACCTGGCCATATTGCAACCACAGTCAAGTTCGAGAACAATGAATTCCTGTGTGTATGCTGGGGCTTGCTCACTTTCTCCCCGCTCCTCCCCCCGCCAAGATTTATGTGCTTTGTGTCTGTCTGTCTGTATGCACACACTTGTGTATGTGGGCGGCCAAGAGGGTCAGAGAGGGCATCACACTTGTAGGAGCTGAAGTTTGTTCCTATCCTCATGACTGAGCACTAGCACTAAGCCTATCTCTCCTGCCTGGCTTTTCCCATTCTGTACAGTTCAGAATCTTCTTCCTGGGGATTTCCTGTGTGTTGGGTTCATCTTCCTACTTCCATTAATGTGAACAAGACAATCCCCACTGAGACTCTGTTCCAGGAGATTCTAGATTTTGTTCGGGTGACAAACCAGCATGACGACCCTTCGGGTCATTGCTTTAGATGCTGGAGATACAATTGTGTAGAGTTCCTGGTCTCCCTGGTGGAAGTCTAGTGGGGGAGACAAGGTAGCAAGCAGTGGTGGGGGGCACCTGAGCAGTGGTGGGGAGGGCAGAGCGTGGGGGGGCACCTGAGCAGTGGTGGGGAGGGCAGAGTGGGGGGGCACCTGAGCAGTGGTGGGGAGGGCAGAGTGGGGGGGGCACCTGAGCAGTGGTGGGGAGGGCACAGTAGATAGAGGGACCCTGTAGATAGATGATATGAGAGAGAGAGAGAGAGAGAGAGAGAGAGAGAGAGAGAGAGAGAAAGAGAGAGAGAGAGAGAGAGAGAGAGCACTAGCTGTGTGCCTTGCATTCAATCCCCAATCCCCGGCAGCCAGGTCTGAGCGCAATTCCTCGGTTCAGTCAAAAGATGGCGACATAGGTTTGGGAAAGAGGTGAGTGCGCAGACGTTGTGAATGAATGGAGGTAGTTATGTTTAGTAAAGTTTCAGACAAGTTCTCGCTTCGTAGTTCTGTGTGGCCTGCGTAGACCGGGCTGCCCTGGAACTGGTCCTCCCGCCCCAGTCTCCCTACACTGGGGTGACAGCGCCGCTACACCGAGCTCTACAGTGGGAAAACAGCGCAGGTTTTGTCAGACAGAGCAGAACGTGAGGTCAAAAAAGTGGGGCGGGCTTGCACAAAGTGACCAGGGTCCACACCCCTTCCTCTCTGCCCCGCTGGGCAGTGCCTCTGTCAGGTCTCTGCACCCAGACACTCAATGCTCCGCAACTGACAGCGCATTGGCTCCAGGGAGGCTGCAGGGTTGGCCCTGCGCAGGCGCAACTCGGTAGGCGCAAGCAGGGACGAGCCTAAGGGTTTGTGGCAGCCAAGCTCTCCGCGCTTGACGCCCCGAACACAGAAGGTGCGCTCTGCAAGTGAATCCTCCTTTCAGGTCCCGGGAACCCATGGCTGGACCGCTTGCTTCTTCTCCCCAGGCAGGCTGCAGACTTGAGGTTTTTTTTTTTTTCTTCCACTTTAAGTCACATCGTGCCATGGGAGACACAAGCTGCTTTAGTGTACCATCTGTCTGGAAGTTCGAGGCTGGATCCCGCAGTCCAGGCCCACACCTACTGTCAGAACTTTTCAAGAATCGTCACATCTCAGGACTGAGGGAGAAACCCGAGGCCATGAGGGATGGACCAGGGAGGAAGAGGGACCAAAAGAAGCTTGTGTTGTCGGAGGACTGGGAGAGTACCTGGCACCCACCGATGCAGGATACAAATGTCTGCTGAATGAGCACAGAGTGTCAGAAATCAGAGGAGTCTTTTTTTTTTTTTTTTAAGTTATTTATGTATACGCGTGCTCTGTCAACTTTATCCAGAAGAGGGCATCAGATCCCACTATAGATGGTTGTGAGCCGCTATGTGGTTGCTGGGAATTGAATTCAGACCTTTGGAAGAGCAGCCGGTTCTCTTAACCACGGTGCCATCACTCCAGCCCCAAAAGAGTTTTGAAGAGTGCACAGGGCTGCTCTGACCCGGCCACCTGTGCCTGCCTGCTCTCAGAAGGAGCTGCAAAGGCTGAATTCCCCAGAGGAAGGAGTCACTCTGGAGGTCAGGACTTTGGAACAAGCAAGGGTGGGTGCAGCCCTGAGAAGGCTTCAAGACAGTAAGCCTTTTTTCTAATGGTTTATTTAACTTTATTTTATGTGCATTGGTGTGAAGGTGTCAGATCCCCTGGAACTGGATCTTCAGACAGTTGTGAGCTGCCATGTGGGTGCTGGGAATTGAACCCAGGTCCTCTGGAAGAGCAGTCAGTGCTCTTAACCACTGAACCATCTCTCCAGCTTCCCCCTCCCCGCCCCGTGAACTTTTCTTTGACGTGTCTAAAGCCCTTGCTTCTTTTTAGTAATTAAAAAAAAAAAAGTTTATGGGCTGGAGTGATGATTCAGTGGTTAAGAGCACTGGCTTCTCTTTCTGAGGACCCAGGTTCAATTCCCAACACCCACATGGCAGCTCACAACTGTCTGTAACTTCAGTTCCAGAGGGTCTGACACCCTCACACAGACACACATGTTGGCAAAACCACCAATGTGCATAAAATAAAAATAAATCATTAAAGAAAAGTTTATGTGTATGGCTGTTTTGTGTAGTATGTCTGTGTAAACTTGTGAAAGACAGAAGAGGGCATGGAATTAGAGACAGCTGAGAGCCACCGTGTAGGCTGGGAGTCCAACTCCCGGTGGTCCGGGAGCAGAGTCACCTCTCCAGCTACCCACCCCTTTGTTTCTTTCCTGTCAGCTGTTGGAGATGGCCGGTGAGGACCCAGGGCCCGGACAGTTCGTTTCTATGACAACAGCTTCCCTGAAGGTTTTCCTACGGTAAGAAGGACTTTGCAATAGCCCTCATGGTGACAGTGGCAGGTGACCACATCCCTGTGACAAGGGACACCAGAAGGTAAACAGACAAGTGATAAATGGACAGGGCACATACACAAAATTGTGGCACATACACAAGGGGCAGTGATGGCCTTGGAGAGCCAGCTTCTGTTGGGGAAGTCACTCAGAGAAACTGAGCCTTTAGCTGAATGTTATAGATGCCTAGATTCATAAGGAGGTAGGGATGGATGAATGGATGGATGGACAGATGGACAAATAGAGACCCAGCTTTTCGCAGTGGCTGGGCCTCCACCCTCAAGGACCGTTCACTCCAGGGCCCTTGCCTATTTTTGACAGCTTTGGAGGAAACATGCCCCTTCCTGGGTCTTGGAGCAAATCTTTATGCCATCCTGGGGACAGAGCAGGCCTAGGCCTGACCAGTGAGAATAAGGTAGGAAGTGGCCTTGTCTGAGTCTGGGGACCTCCCTGCTTTGCTCAGGTTCTCTTTCCTTCTGGAGACTGTCTTCCAGCAGCCTATCTCCCCCGTGCCCGGGTGTCAGGCAGGCCTCACCTGGCACCCAGAACAGCAGAGTCTGTGGGGTGGGGCATCTCAGTTAACTGCCTACATTCGTTTGCGGAGCCTCGGGTATAGGAATGGACAGTGAGCCAGGCCCCACCCTGAGGTCGTGGGACATGCAGAGTAATCCAAAGTGAACTACAGCCCCTGGGTGACTCAGAGTCCACGGGGTGTGCGCCCTGCTCCCCTCCCACTTTAGATATCTAAGGACTCCTCCCGATGTGTAAGTTCTAGGAGGTGGTGGGGTGGCAGTTCCTGACGGCCGGCCGACTCTGACCCAAGGAAGGGGAGCTAGGACTGGCGGGTCCCTTAGCCAGTTTGGCTTGGAATTGCAGGGTAAGGTTCATGAGCAAACTGGCTTTGGACTTTGACTTTTTTTTTCTTTTTCAGGGTCTCACTCAGTAGCCCTGGCTGACCTAGAACTTGTTATGTTTTGTAGCTATCAGACTGGCCTCGAATTCACAAAGATCTGCACGCCTCTGTCTACTGAGTGTGGGGACTAAGGGTGTGCGCCACCATGCCCTGCCAGGAGTAGCAACACTCTTGCTACACACTTCCCACTGTGTCTACCTCTGGGTGTGGGTCAGAGAGCACATCCCCGCACATCCTTACCAGCTCTCCGCCTGCTGTGCCTGCTGTGCTGAAGCCGAGCTCTCCCCTCCTCACCCCAAACCTCAGTCACGTCACCAGTCAATCCCAGCCCTCCACTGTGTTAGGATTCAGCACACTGTCAACTGTCCCTAAGCAGCCCGCCGGCCTCTGCCCACGGTCAGAGGTGGTACCCTGGGAGCAGAGGCCACACAGAATCACAAAATGCTGAGGCCTTTGCTAACCCCCTTGTTGAAAACAATGGCCCCAAGTGGAGGAGCTGGGGTTACTTCACCTGAGGAGAGGTTTCCAAGGGAAGGAGGCCAGGACATTATCCCATCCCACAGGTCCAAAGACCAGAGGACAAGTCCCGAGGATCCAGTTTCCCAGGTTCAGCCTGGGGATGACAGGAGCGCTTGGCACTTGGCCCTCACTCCCCGCTGGCCCTGTTTGCTGGACTGTAAACGGTGTGCAGACAGACTTGGTGACAAGCCAAGGACAGGGTTTGGTTTGCTACAGGGGTCACTCCCTGTCCCTTGTAGAGATAGCAAGAGCTGAGCAAGGGAAGGGGGCGGGGGAGGGTAGGTCCCTTCAGGAGAAAAACTAAGCAGGCAAAACTGTCCCCTACAGACTGCAGTTGTCAATCAGGGCCACCTCCCAGGCCAGGGCAAGGCCTGGGGAGGCCATGAGAGCCGGACGCTCTATGCATACACTGGGCACAGCGCTGAAATGGTCTGCATTGGACTGGAGACCCAGTTCATGATGGCTGTGGCAGAGACAGAGTTAAACTGCCCCCCAAAGCCTCACTCTCTGGGGCTTCTGCTCCCCCTACCCTAGCCACTAGTTGCCTGGACATCTGGGAAAAAAACCTCACAACCAGCCAGATAGTAGAAAAAATACCTTTTTATTAATTATTAGGAATAAATCATTCATTTAATGCAGGGTGTGTACTGGGGAGCGCTAGTGCGTCCATGTGGATGAGGGGAACGTGCAAGAGGACAGTGGTCAGAGGGGCAGCCCCACTGCCCAGACTATAAACAGCAACACCAATAGAGAATCACAAAACGTCCCCTCACATCTCCTCCCATCTTGTCCTTCCACAACAGTCTAAATGTGGTCCCTAGAGGTGCCAGGGCATCTGGAAGTGCTGGGCTGGGAGTGGGGTGCAGTGCGTGGCTTCAAAGTTGTGCAGGTGCTTCCGGGCCTGGAGAAAGGCAGAGTGGGTGGATGCGAGCACCTTTCCCTGAGCCCAAGCCTCAGCCCTGCATAAGCCCCCTCCACAGGACCTTCCCCTCACCCGTCCCCCCCCCCCCGCCCCCAGCTCACCAGAAACAGCGCCAGCTGCCTCCGCCCATCAGCACTCATGTCCTCCCCTGCGGAGAAGAGGCCCTCAAATCCGCTGTCTAGGATCCAGGATCCTTCCCCCTCTTCATACCCCACCACATGAGTCCTCCTTACCCACACTCCAGGGGAAGTCGGGCCCATGCTCTGCCTGGTAGGAGCGAAGCACTGACAGACACCAATCCTCCTCCACCTCCCACCGACTGTAAACGGAAGCTGCCCAGGGAGAAAGAAGAGCGAGCGTCATCAACAAGCCTCCTCACCAGGCCCAGCCGCCACCTCAGGTGCCTCACCTTCCTCCAGCTGGGTGGAGGCCTCCAACCACTGCCTCACAGCTCGGAGGCCCTCCTCCACCATCACTCGAGGGTACCTGGGGGGACAGGATGGAATGGAACCATTGCCCTCACCCCACTCCTCCTGTGCCGACGTCAGCCAGTGCTGTGCACACCCCCAGCTCTCACCGGAACTGCAGGAGCTTCAGCAGGAGGTCATTGCCTCTGTTGGACATGATGTCCTCAGGAACCCTGGGGGCAGCCAGAGATACCCTGCTTAGGGGGACTGGGCAGGAAGAGTCTGCAGATCTGGGCACACGTGGAAGGAGCTGGGGGCACTCACGTGGTGGTGATGATCTCATCCTTTGTTCTGCGGATCAGCAGCACAGGGCCCTGGAACCTTCGGAACAGAGCAGCAGGAAGGAGAGCTCAGAGAGAGCCAGGCCACCACTGGAGGCGGGAGGGTGCAGGCTCAGAATGGCCCTGGGGAAGCCCCCTGTGGAGCCAGGCTTAACCTTTCATGGCCAGATCGTGAGTGAGCAGACCCAGGAACTCACAGGACCTGGGGAGGGATGGCCGCTCTCACCTACACAGCTGCTCCGAGTTGTTGAGGTTGAGGTGCTGCCTCACAGTCCTGGTCACCAGGACTCCTGGGTGGGACACAGCGAGGAGGGCAGAGATGAAGACCTGGCCTAACCTAAAGGTCCCTGTCCATTGGACAGGACCTAGTCGGAAGAGTCCAGTGCTGGCCACCCCTCCCCTAGAACAAGCACGGGAGCTGCACTCACTCCAGCTGTCCGGCATGACCTTCAGGGCCAAGGGCACCAAATCATCAAAGGAGGCGTCCAGGATAACAGCACTGATGTCTGGGTAGGACATGGCGGCCCACGTGGCTAGCAGAACAAGAAGGGGGTGTGGCTCAGAAGTGCAAGCAGGTACCTTTCCTTTAGGTCCCTCTTATCCACTCAACCTCTTTCTCTGGAAGCCGCTTCCCCCTTGGGGAGCTACCAATGCCTGTGCCCACATCTCCTAGGCAGGGACAAGAATCTGTGTCAGGTGGGACTAGCAGGGGTGGCAGGTACCAGTGAAGCCTCCAATGGACCAGGCGTAGATGACAATATCCTGGGGCTGGAAGCCCAGGCGGTGGATGGCAAACTGAACTACCACATCCATGGCGTTGGCCTCATTTTGTGGGAACGGTACCCCCTGCAGGAAGACGAGCAGAAGCAGGGCCGGGTCAGCCTGAGGATAGCTCACCTAGTGTGGACCCTTCTCGCAGCCACCCTGTAACACAGAGACAGTGACCCATTGTGCCCTCTGCCTGTCGGTGTCCCCAGCACCCAGGTCACACGTGGAAGGCCCTGCAGAAACAGGCACCAGTTTCCTTCCTCCCATGGTGGAGTAGAGGAAGACACGCATGACTCTGTGAAAGGACAGGTTCCAGACAGGGTCTCACCGTGCTTCCAGCAAAGCCGGGATGATTCCATCCCAGGACGGAGTAGCCAGCTGTAACACAGGGAGGACCGTGTGGGGCGGGGTAGGCAGGCAAGCATGACGAAGCCGCCGCGGTGTAGGGGAGGAACACAAACCAAGGGCCTACCTTCCAGGGGTGTGGAGACACAGCCCACCTCATAGAACCCTGCATTTCCCTCACAGCAGATCACCTGAGGAGGAAGAGAAGGAGGGCTGAGAGGGTGCTGGGATGGGGCAGTCTGTACAACGGGAGGCAAAGTAACGGCAGGTGCAACAGGGCCTCAGGAGACCATCAGACCATCGAGGCTGAGCTCAAGCCACCCAGCAGTGACCACTACCCCCGGGACGCCACCAGGGAGGCCTCTAACAGGATGGGATGAGGGGGCTTGGAGACAGCTCGGGGTGGACCCAGAGCCCACACTCTAGGGCCTCTGATTCTCCGAGGCGAGCAGACAGCTTTTCTGCTCACTGCGCTCCGTGGCGCCAAGCTGCAGCTCAGAGATAGTGACAGCCGGAACTGGAGCCCAAGCCGTGGACTCCTGCAGTCTTTCCAGGCCAGGGCCACCTTAAGGACACAGAATACTGGGGCCTGGCCACCCAGGTCAGGTTCCAGCACTGCTGCTCACGAGCTGCGAGAGGCTGGTAGCCGCTCCGCGGACGAGTCTGTCATCCACAGAGTGGACTCAGACAGTCCCACCTCACAGGCAGTGAGCATGTGGCAAACGATTTTTGTTTTTCAAGACAGGGTTTCTCTGAAACAGTCCTGGCTGTCCTGGAACTAGCTCTTGCAGACCAGGCTGAAATTCAGAGATCCGCCTACCTCTGCCTCCCAAGTGCTAGGGTTAAAGGCGTGTGCCACCTTTGTTTTCTTGAGGTAGGATCTTGCTAGGTAGTTCAGGCTGGCCTGGAACTCAAAGTCCTGCCTCGACCTCCTGGGCGCTGAGATCCAGCCTGCACCAACACCCATCTACCGTCTGCTGTTGCGGGGCCTCGGGGTCTTGTCTTGGGTATCCTGGACAGGCCTTGCACTCAGTATGTGGCAGATTGTCATCTTACTCTTCAGATCCTCTGCCTCCTCAGTGCGGGATGACAGGATCGCCATGCCTGGCTTTGTGTGTGCTTCCTGCACACCGGCAGGCTCCTGCATCCCTAGCTCAAACAGACAGTCCGTTTCTCTGTTCGTTTCTGGTGCTGGTGACTGAACTCAGGACGGGGGGTTGCACACACTACAGCGCTGCGTCCCTATGAGGTTCTAATCTTTGAACTTTTACTTCTTTTTTGAGACACAGGCTGGCTGCAACTCACCATTGCAGATCTGCCTGTAGCCAAGGATGAGTGTGTGTGTGTGCATGAGTGCTCGTGTGTGCACACTTGTGTGTGTGCATGTGTGTGCACTACAGCTCTGCCGTCGCTCCGCCTTTGCTGTTTGTGGCTACACTGTACATGCTCTACACATGCTCTGGCGATCAGAACTCAGGCCCTTATGCTTGCATGGCAAAGTTCAGCCACTGAAGCATCAACACAGTCCTGGCCTTGAGCCCGGGTCCCCTTGCCTCTACTCCTGAGTGCTGGGGTTACAGCCACGCATCCCCATTCTCAGCCTCTGTCCTCCGAGGCTGGGATTAAAGGCGCGCGCCACCACCGCCCAGTTGTTTTTGTTTTGTTTTGGATGGCATTATTCTTAACCGTGGTTCCATAGCAAAGGCTCTGTGGCACTGGGCCCCTAGACTCTACTGCTCCCTACCACCCTCTTTGGCTCCCTGCCCCTTCTCACCAGCTTCTGCCCCTGGGGCTCAGCTGTCCCCCGCCGGTCCACAAACATGGTGTCAATCTCGTTACCGTCACAGGCCAGCAGTTTTGCCCGGCGCCCATTACACTGAGCAAGGAAGATGCAAAGAGCAGGTCATGAGGGTGGGAGCGCCTCCCTAGGAGAGCAGGGGGAGCAGCTACAGAGTCTCACCTCTTCCACCAGGCGGGCCTGGCCCTGCAGCAGCACAGGCATGAGCGCCTTCTGGAGCAGGTACACAGAGCCCGGGTACAGCATCCGGCGCCCCAGCGTGTGTGCCACCAGGTAGCTGTGGGGACACGGGTAGTGAGGCCTAGCCCAGCACGGCCCAGGGACAGATCTCAGCACCTGCAGTCGAGCTCCAGGGCATGCTAATCTTACCCAATGTCAGCCCGGTGTTTCCCAACCTTTTCTATAAGATGTCCATTTTAGGGTTTTAGGAATGCAGACCATAGCTTAGAGGCAGAGGGCTTGCCTAGCACATCTGAGCCCCTGTGTTTGGGTCCCAGCTATGAAAACAAACCAAAAATATTTTCTATTGTGGCCCAGTATGATACAAATGCACAGATGCCTCTAGACTTACAAAGGGTTATGTCCTGAAAAAACCATCATAAGTTGGGAATAACAGAGGCCTCAAGAGCACTTGGCCCCCATAACCGACTGAACACGATAGTGGAGCTGCCCACAACACTGAACAGCACTCCCGGCTGATGAGGGCTGTGACTCAGGCCCTGTGTGGCACCACAGACTGGCTGCCCATTGCTAGGCAGGGAACAAATCCAAAACTCAAAAGTTAAACTATAGCAAATTTGGGACTGCTTGGATAGAACCCTGAGAGTTTTACGAGACAATTTCTAGGTACAACACATAAATGCAGTTCTCAAATATAATTCTGTTAATGCATAAAATATACCTTATTAAAAGTTCTCAAGGGCCAGCAAGCTGGCTCACTGGGTAGAGGGATTTGCTAACAGGCCTGACAATCAATGCTCGGGTCCCACAGGGTAGGAGGGTCCCACACATACACACATACATAAACATATTTCACAGTTTTAGTCCTCAGGTGGGACCGGGTGATTGCTGCTCAGGGGTGGAGCACTGGCCTGGTATGGGTCCTACCCCAGCACCACTCAAAACAACACAAGTGGCGGCTTGTGGTTCACCACAGTGACCTCCAGACTCAGAGCCAGGCACAGCAACACACCTGTGTTCCCAGTCCCCGGGAGGACCAGGGACTCTGGACCAGCCTGGGCTGCCTGGGTGACACTCCTGTCAGAGCAGACACCTGGCTGTTATGTTCACGGTGACAATACCTGCCAAACAGGAGCCGCCTAAGGAGCAGCTACACCTACCACGTGCGTGGACTCACATGGTAGGTAAGATGCGGTGGGCATGTAGCCACTTCTGGCTAAGCCGAGCACATCACTGCGCCACCCTGCCGACATCCCCTCAGAGATTTTTCTCAGGTCAGGTTTCAACAGCCAAAGAGAAGTCCACCCCCTTCCTCGGCATCCTGGAGCCTGGGGCTCATTCCCAACACCTCCTGCCCTGTGAGTCTGGGCACTCAGCAGGGTGTGTGTGTGGTGTCTCTGTTAGTCTGCACGGCCAGTCTGAAACCGCCAGTTCCCACCACTGAGCTCTCTGGCTTTGCTCTGCTCACAGGCAGGCAGGGAAAGTGCCTGCCATTCCCAGTGTTACCAGTTAATCTAACAATTCCAGTGAGGTAGGCACTCAGATGAAGAAACTGAGGCACAGTGGGGGCCAAGGTGGGGAGTCAAGGAGCAGCGGGGCCAGGACGACTGTACAGTGGCTCCCGAGAGCTGTCCAGGGACAGCAAGGGGTCTGGTCCTCACTGAGGGGCCTGCTGCTCCTCCAGTTGCTCGAAGCTTTGCGTCAGCAGACCCGCGGCATCCTGGTTCTCCAAGTGCTCCCTGAAGCCTGGGCTTCACAGAGCCTCCCCAGCAGCCCCCGCCCCCCCTTCCCACCTGGTAATCTGGCAGGGCAGCTTCTTGACCCTGTTGAGGAATGTGTCTGCAGTTCCCCGGTGCAGAGGCTCTGGGCGGAGCAGGGCCACGCCCCTGCGGGAATGGCCACCTCGAGACCCCTTGCTGAGGAAGGGAAAAAGGAAGGGAACAGGGTGAGGGACAGCAGGCTAGACCGAAGATGTCTGGGAGATGTGGGAGGGATGAGGACGGGGTTGCGAGGCAGGGCCAACGGGGAAGAGCTGATGGCGCCTCACCGGCTGCTGGGTTCCTCCCAGTGGAAGTCGACTGGCCAGCTCCTGAAGTCGAAGTTATAGTTGGCCAGCTGCCTCTGTGGTGGGCACAGAAAGGACGGGAGGAACGGACAAGTGAGAGCTGAAGGGAGGCTTGGCTGTCTACCCTCAACACCCTTATCATGCAGGGGCCTGGCCCTATGCCAGGGAGAGCGAGCGGAGGTCACTCTCACTTCTATGACCACAATACTGGGAGCAGGCAGCCGCCTCCCCGGCCAGCTCATCGCCCATCTCTACAACTCTTAACCGGGCTCCTGAAAATCTAAAGCTGGGGTAGGGTGAACGATGCCCTGGGTTCAACTCCCAATGCCACCAAAACACTGTGAAAAAGCCAGGAATGACAGCATTGTGTCTACAATCCCAGCATTTCGAAGCTAAGACAAGAGGGCCAGCTGGGGGCCAGCCGGGGTGTACATGAGTTAAAAGCTAGCCTGGGATGTGGAGTGAGATTCTATTTCAAGGACAGGTCATGGCAGGTCATGGTAGCATATGCTGTGACCTCACCCAAGAGGCAAGAGGACCACTGGAAATACCAGGGCCGCTAGGGCTACATAGCATGACCCTGTCTTAAAACAAAAAAACAAAAACAAAAACAAAACAAAACAAACAAAAAACCACCACAGAAATATCTACGCTGGCCCACCCACCCTAAGGGTGATGCTTCTGTGCAAAGATGGGGATGAGGGCTGCTGGCTGGTGAGTTATCCCCCCTACCTGGTCTACAGAGCGAGCTGCAGCACAGACGGGGTACACAGAGAAGCTGTGTCTTGGGAGACTCCCCCAACCAAATAAACTGATGGTCCCACGGCTGAGAGGACAGTCACACCCACAGAGGGCTCACTCCCCAGTCATGGTGTCCAGAGGTCAGCGCTACCCTGCGAACCATCTCTGCCTGTGCCCCCCACTGCACTAGGCCACACGCTGTGGGCAGTGGGGCTGCGTCTTCATAATCCACTGTCCTCCCCCATACCCAGAGCTCCATGGTCTCTATTTTGAGAATTACTTTTTATTTTTTGCCACAGAAATGCTTTTGACATTTTCAAAAATAACTTGACTAAGAAAGAGCAACGGAAAAGAAAACAAAAATGTAAATGAGAAAATAGGATGAGCAAAGCGCATCCCAGCCAGGCCTGGCCAGACTCATACACACCCTGACACAAGTCACTTAGCCTCTTGGCCTCTCTTTCCTCAGACTCCAGTGCACGTGGCGGCAGAAGGCTGGGAAGGGTGTGTGCAGCGTGCCCTCGCGCCCTGCAGCGACGGGGCCATGGCTGTCTGATTCCTCTGCAGCAGGAAGCCACTTTATGAGGCCCCAGAGCCCATCTCAAAGACGGTCACTCCAGTAACAGCAGGCCTGGCACAGCTTAAAGGACGTGGTGCCCTGCGGGCATGGGAGTGCACACGCCTGCCCGATTTGGTCTATCCCAAGCAAAGAACACAGAACTGAGCCGCTGGGACAGAGAGCTCCTCTTCTCGGGGACACTGCGAACGTCTATGCTGAGACAATTCTCGAGCGTGGAAGTGGAGAGGGAGCGGAATGTTCTAGCCGACTATCCATGAGGCACTTAAAAAGCGCATAGCAGTGTGCGGTAGGGACCCAGCAGAAGCTGGTGCCTGGAGCTCGGGGAGGTGGGGCAGCAGGACCCTCACCTTGTTTTCTGCAGACTGGTTCCGATGTGTGGCTTCCAAGATGGTGATGAACTGCCGGTACTGGGGGTTGGTCCAGCGGCCGATGCCTGGACAGGGAGGACAGAAAATGTTATCAGGTGAACTGGAAAGCCAGATATCAAGGGATCAAGAGATGAATTGGAAATGGGCAAGGAGGCCCTGGAAGGAGAAAGAATCAGAAGGAATCAAGGGCCTGTCACGTGGGGACACAGCCACTGCTGCAGGAGTCTTCTGAGGGTCTCATTAGTTTATGTTGTGTGTGCGTGTGTTTGAGTGTGGGCATACGAGTGCCACAGCGGGAATGCATAGACCCGGGGACAGCGTCAGGACTCTGTTCTCACTGTGGGATCTGGGGACTGAACTCAAGTCGCCAGGTCTGTGCAGCCAGCGCTTTTACCCACTATGCCATTCTACCAGCCTTCTGTTTGTCTGTTTTGTTTTGCTTTTTCTTTTGAGACATGGTCACACTGTGTAGCTCTAGCTGGCCTGGAACTCACTATGCCATAAACTCTGGCTGAGAGATCCAGTAGCTTTGACTCTCCCACGTCCTGAGATTCCAGGCATCCATCACCATACCGGACACTTCAGTTCATTTCTTTTGTTTTGTTTCCGAAACAGGGTTTACTCTGTGCCCAGGCTGGCCTGCAATTCAGTACACATCGGCCAGGATGACCTAGAGCTCTCAGCCTCCCAGACGCTGGGGGCCTGGCGGTTTCTGTCTTTGTAAACCAGCAAGTCTCTTCCTTGCAGAGCGTTTATACTCCCACTGTTAAAGCCCTGCAACCTTACTACTCCTGTGCTAACCCTGGGCTTCCTTCCTGTCCTCTCCAGGGGTCCCCAAGCTTGCTTTCTGCAGGCTCCTAAACCCCTGCCCATGGTGCCAAGGCCTTGTTCACAACTACTTCCCCACCTTCGTTCCTGTGTCTGCCCCTGACCCTTCTTGCCTCTCGGGCGTCCCTTTTCACTGCCTCCTGACCCATCGGCTTCCTTTCTCTTTCCGAAGGCAGCTGGCCTCAGTGGTGATGCCTCTCCTCACTCCCTTAAGGAGGAGGCCTGAGCTCTACATTTCCCCCACCGGACCTGGCAGGTGCCGTGTGCTAGGGATCATCCTACCCACGGAGACAGGCAGGAAGAAAGACACAGCTCCTGGTCCTGAGAAGGTTGGTACTGGGCCTGAGGTGGGGAAGGCGGGGAAAAGACAACAAACCAGGCAACAGGAGACTTCCAGAGGGCAAGCGCTACAAGGAGGCAAAACTGGGCACCACGGCACCAACACGATATTAAGAAGAGTTGGTGTGCAGTACCATTTATGCCAAGATAGGTAAATGCAGCAGGGTGTGGTGGGTACACCTATAACCCTGGGCTAGCCACAGACAACATACAGCTTTATTGTTGGTTGTTTGTTTTCTGAGACAGGGTTTCCCTGTGTAGTTCTGGCTGTCCTAGAACTCACTCTGTAGACCAGGCTGACCTCGACTCAGAGATCTGCCTGCCTCTGCCTCCCAAGTGCTGGGATTAGGGGCATGTGCCAACATCGCCTAGCAGAATACAGTTAAAAATACAAATAAGAGGCTGGAGAGATGGCTTGGTGGCGAAAGTTCTTGTTGCTCCTCCAGAGGACACAGGCTCACCCCCAGCACCTGTTACATCAGGTGGCTCACAAAGGCCTGTATCTCCAGTTCTCGGCTATCTGACGCCTGCTGGCCTCCAAGAAAGTCCGCACACGTGATACACAAAGGCAAATCAGGCCCACATGCCCACATTGATAAAAAGTGAATAAACAAATCCATTTTTTAAAATGCAAAGTATTGAGCTAGAAAGATGACTCAGCAGTGAAGAGCACACAGCTCTCCCAGACGGCCCTAATTTGGTTCCCAGCACCCACATCAAGTGGATGCAACCAACCGCCTGTGACTCCAGCTCCAGGGTCACCTGACTCCTCTGGTCTCTTCAGGCATCTGCACTCAGGCGCGTGCGCACGCGCGCGCACACACACACACACACACACACAGAGGCAAAATTTTAAAAATGAGTAAAACAAAAACAAAAACCAAACCAGAACCATCTCCCACCATGGATCTCCACAGCCTGTACTGCCCCCAACAGACTTTGAGAGGACCACACATGTGTGTCTTCTGGGTCTCATCACATATGCACGTGTTCTGACCTTTGCTTACATACTTATTCACTGACTGAGGTAGAAGTGAGGTAGAAACCCTCCAAGCAGCCCGGGCTGGCCCAGGTAGCCTAGGTTGGTCAGGAACGCATCAACCTCCCGCCTCACTCTGACCCAAGCACTGGGATTAGAGGAGGCAGCGCATGCTTCTTCTGAGCTTTGTGTAAGTGGAAACATAATACTGTCCACCTGACAGCGTATCTGTGATTGCACAGCGTCTGCATGTGTGACTGCACCACCGGGTAGCTCTGTGCATCTTAAAGTCCACAGCCCTGGTGTGACTCCAGCTGAGGATCGTTCAGGTGGAGTACACTGTACTCCCGTTTGCATATACTGCTTATCACGTGTGGGATGTATGGTGTGAGCCACTTGAAATGAGATTATTCTCAGTTATTCCCTGCAGGGTCCCAGCCCCAACCCATGCTTGCACAAAGTATTTCTTCAGTCACAGAACCAAAGCAGGGTCCTCTGTACCCACCTCGGAGGCAGGCCACCCCTGCCAGTAGAAGCAGCAATGTCCCAGCATAGTGAGAAAACGGCACCACTTTGGACAAACTCAAGTAACCTGGGAGGGAAGAGACACGACATGAGATGCCCACCAGCCTCTCAGCAACCCTCCCAGTGGGCCCACAGCTCTATCTGAGACCATCTCTTTGGGTTAACCATGCTCTTGGAGCAGTGGTTCTCAACCTGGGGGCTGCGAACCCCTTGGCAAACCTGCCTCCAAAAATATTTACGTTACGATTCATAACGGTAGCAGAATTAGTTATGAAGTAGCAACAAAAATGTTATGGTTGGGGGTCACCACAACATGAGGAACTGTATTAAAGGGTCACGGGGTTAAGAAGGTTGAGAACCACTGACTCAGGGGTGGGGGGAAGACTCCTGGCGGAAGAGGAAGTCCTGCCAGCGACCTGCCCGCTTCCTCCCCGCCGCCTCTGAGAGTAAGCACACTGACCTTTCCTGTATAAGTAGAAGAAGGCGAAGGGAGAGGAGTAATAAGAGATGGACCAGAAGACCGAAGCCTGCAGCAGAGACGGAGACAGGCAATCAACACGCCTGTGCGCACGCTGTCCTGCCTCCCAGGCCTGGGCTCTCAGACAGGGGATTCTGGAGGCCACACACTCAACTGCTCTGCTCATGACATCATGCGCACAGTAGGGTCACAAACATCTGTTGCCAGGTCGTGCGTCAGAGCACAGCAGAGGCTGACACAGTTTCCTCACACTGGAGACACAGGCCTCTCTGTCTACTCAGTTAATCAAGCCTTCGAAGTTGGCCCCACTCAAGACAGCCCTAGGCTCTGTCCCCAAGAGATACGAAAACATCACCATAGGAACTCTGCCAGAGGGAACAGCTGCCTCTGCAGCCAAAGAGGTTAGTTGCCAGGAGGACAGGTCACTGGGGACTGCAGGCTCGGAGACCTGCACAGGATCCCAAGGGTGAATGTGTGTCATCCTCAGAGCTCAAAGGGCTCCAAAAGAGCTTACAGTAAGAGGGAGTCCCCAAGAGGGAGTGCCAACTGTATGCACTAGGGGTGGGCTGGTGCGTATGTGTTGTTAGCAAGTTCTTCTGCACAGAGCTCAGAGCACCCCCACTTCCTGGGGTGCTGCCTCCTCCCAGGCTGGGCCTGACAAGAACCACCGAGACACAGATGTGGAGCTGACTTACCAGCGCCAGGATGCTGTCAGCATGCTTCTCCAGGGCACGGGGCTGATAATAGGTATCCTGCCAAAACAGATGGCCTGTTAGGGACCCTGCCAGCTGACAAGCCTTCCTCCCACCGAGAAGCCCTAACGTCCCATCGTGTACCACCTGGTTCCAGCCTCCCTAGCCACTTCTCCTGGGACACTCCTGCCCTCTCTGACACTGTGTCTGACTTCTCACCTCTGACCCTGACTTGGAAGCAAAAGTGAAAGCAGCATTTGGAAGACTGGCTCTTTATTTTTTTCTCCCCCCTAAAACCAGGATATAAATACGATTGTGTATAAGCGGAAAGGGGGGTGGGAGTAGATATGAAAGACTCCATGACAGTTCTAGGAGGGAAGGAATAGCATTTGACAACAGGGAAAAATGTAACAGAGGTGTGGGCACTTTGGAAAGGCTCCTCCTAAACACAAGCTGCAGCCAATGAAAAGGGAAGAGAAGATTCGCAGGGCAGGCTACCACCACCTGCGGCTGTCGCCAACGCGACGACCCTGGTCTCAAGCTAGGCTTGTGGGTTCGTGCAGCACAAGAGAATACATGACATGGAGAAGTCACTTTCAAACTGACTCTAGAAAGTCAACAGAGCCTAGGGGAAGAAGACATCGGGAGGAGTCGGGCAAAAGCCGACTCCGGACTCCACTGGGGCCAGCCGCGAACAGGGGGGACGCGGATGGGGAAGCAGACGCAAGCGTTGAGAGCGAGCAAGAGAGGCGGCGGCCGGCCCGGCATGACTGCGAGCGGGGAAGCGCCCACAGGCGGACTGCGCGACCGCCGCTTCACAAGCGGCCTCCCCCGCCGCCGACAGTGGACGCGTCCGGGCAGCGAGGGGCCGGCATGGCGTGGACCGTACCATGTCCTCAGCCGGGGAGGGACGCGACTCACCCAGGAGCTGGAGGAGGGGGCGGGGACGGCAGTGGGCGTCTCGGGGACGCTGGACGCGGCCCGATCCGTGTCCCTCTCCCGGTAGATCTTGTAGAGCCGGGGGCCGAGGACGCAGCTCAGCAGCTTCGCCATGGCCCGGCTCGGGCCGCTGTGCCTCGGCCTCAGGTCCCCGCCGGCCCCGCCCCCGGCCTCCGAGGCCCGGCGTGCGTGCGTGTGCGTGACGTCAGCACGTACCGGCTCTTCCCCGTGGCCGGGTCCGGCCTGGCGTTCTCGCCGCGAGAAGAGGGTTCCGCGCAGTCGGAGCTAAGGTGCTGCGCCGTGCAGGAATTAGTCAGAGGCATTCTGAACGTCGAGGGTTAAAACAAACAAACAAACAAAACCCGGCGTGATTAAATATTTTCTTTTTTTCTCCTAACCCTTAATGTCAGCATGCTCTGGAACGATCGCTGGTTGAAAGTAGGAGCATTTGACAAGAACTTCAAGAAGAGTCTAACAGCTGGAGATGTGGCTCAGTGATAGAGCACTTGCCTGCCATACTGAGAGCTCTGGGATTACAAACACGCGAGCGCGCACACACATGCACACAAACAGACACAGAGAAAGTCTAGGGATGTATCCGTTAGAAGAAATACTAGGATTATTATGAAGAATTCTATTTAAAAAAAAGTTATTGAAAGAGGTAATCCACCAAATATAATGGCGCACGCCTTTAATTCTAGCACTCGAGAGGCAGAGACAGATGGGTCTCTGAGTTCCAAGCCACCCTGGTCTACGTAGAGAGTTCCAAGCCAGTCTATATAGAGACCCTGTCTCAAAGTGCTAGGATTAGACGCATGTTCAAATTTTAAAATTGTGTGTGTGTGTGTGTGTATCCACGTATGCATACAGCCTTCACGTCCTAGAGTCTTGGATTAATAGCACCAGCAAAGGAGATTTCAAGGCAGCCCAGCATGGACTCTACCCTGTGGCTGTTAGCGGCTGCTCTTGTGCAGATGTATAATGAAAAGGAGCAAGCAGCACTCTGGCCTCTGCGTCAGCTCCTGCTTCCAGGTTTCTGCCCTGCTTGGGTTCCTGTCCTGACTCCCTTTGATGATGAACTATGATATGGAAGTGGAAGCCAAATAAACCCCTTCCTTCCCAAGTTGCTTTGGTCATGGTGTTTCATCACTCTATGTTAACCCTAACTAAGACACTTTGTTAGGGCTTTCCCCCCACCCTTGATTTGTTTGATTTTGTTTATGGGACAGGGTCTCACTATGTAGATCTGGCTGTCCTGGAGCAGGTTAGCCTCTGACTCAAAGAGATTTGCCTGCCTCTGCCTCTCTAGCGCTGGGATTAAAGGTGCGTACTACCTACCATACCTGGCTTAGTTAGGGTCTCTGCTGCTGTGGTGAAGCACCATGACCAGAAGTAGCTTGAGGAAAGGGTTTCTTTCATCTTCCACTTCCACATCACAGTCCATCACTGAAGGAAGAAATTCAAGAAGCATGCTTAATCCCAGCACTCGGGAGGCAGAGGCATGTGGATCTCTGTGAGTTCAGGATACTCTGTGAGCATTCTGGTATACAGAGCAAGTTCCAGGACAGCCAGGGCTACACAGAGAAACTCTGTCTCAAAAAAAAAAAATCATTCTTCCCACAGGGCCCTAAGGTGTAATGTTGACTATAAAAGCTAACCAGGGAATGGGGGGTGCAGGAGGCAGGGATGCAAAACAAACAAACAAACAAAAATAGCCTGAGCATTGCATGTGAAAGTCCGAGGACAATTCTGGGGAGTCCATTCTCTCAGTCCTCCATGCGGCTCCTGTGGACGGAGCTCAGGCTCCTTGGCAAAGGACTTTATCCATTGAACCAATTCACAAGCCCATAAGAAATTAATGGCTGGGGATATGCCTCGGTGACAAAGAACTTGCCCTATATTTGAAATGAGTAACTAGCTGTTCATAACGACGCCTACCTATCACCCCACCTCATTCCTTGGGAGGTGGAGGGAGAGGATCAAGAAGTCAAGGTCATCCCTAACTACACAACCTGGACAACCTGAAACCTTGGTTAGAAACGGAACAGCAACAGTAGACTAACTAAATATAAGCAGTTAGATGTGTATGAAGATGTGCTCATGAGTCTAGGTCATGAATAATCCAGGCCCCTGCTGTGTTTCTCCTTGAGTAACAGCTAAAGACACCTCCTCGGGGTTCTGGAGTGGTTGATAGCATGCCAGGTAACCACAGGAAAAGTCATTTGAGATCACTTATGGAGCACAGCCTGGATGGACAGTTTTGTGTTGGGTTCCAAGGAGAGAACTGACAGTCATTTGGCTCACGGTTGATGTCACAGGCGGAATCATTTGGCTCACGGTTGAGAGATGAGAAGCCACAGAAGGCTCCGAGAAGTGGTAGACATCTGGGCTTCCTTCCACACGAGGGCAGCTTACACCAGGACTGGGTCCAAGAGCTGAAGATGAAGGTTCCTTTTTGCCCAGAAGGCATGCTACTGAGTTTTATCTCCCCCACATTCTTATTGCCTCCGAGGCCCAGTGGCTCCAACCCCGGGAGTGGGGCCTTTATCTGTGTTCTGCTTCCTCCCTGGAAACACCAGGTCTCTGGAACAGGGCAACTTGGCAGGCTCTCTCCATGGCATTCACCTTCGCCCTCCTCCTCCTGCTCTTGTATGGGCTCCCCCAGGCTGCTGCAGGTAAGGAAGGGGCAAGGGGGAGGAGCATCCTGCAGCTGTGGAAAATTGGGAGGGGCTGCTGCGTTTCCTCCCTAGCACTTCTGAAAATGCACAGGACTCAGGAAGACAGACTTCCCCTCTATGCACTCTCTTTGCTTTCGGGCCTGGGGAGATCCAGAGGCACCATGGGCCTAGTTATGTACAGTTTCCCGTGTTTTCAAAAATGTAAGGATTGGGTCTGGGGATGTAGCTCAAAGAATGCTTGCCTAGCGTGTGCAGAGGTCTCGGTTCATCTCCAGCCAAGAGTTTGGTCCCTGTCACCCCAGAAACGGGTGTGCACTGCCCATCATCCCAGAATTTGAGAGGCAACAGCAAGAACAGGATCCTGATCTGGGTAATTCTCAGCTACGCAGCTGATTTGAGGACACACACGAGGGTCTTGCTGTGTGATTGTGACAGTGACTCTTCCAGTACACACACTTCCAGGCGTGTCAGTGAGGGCGTTTCCAGAGAGTTTTAACTGAGGAGGGAAGAGCTACCTAAAATGTCCGTGGCAACATTCAGTGGACTGGGGTCCTAGACTAACTCAGATGGGGAAAGGACAAAGCCGGTAAAGGAGAGGTTTCCCCTTCTCTACTCCTAGTCCATCCAGAGGCAAGCATGTTTCTACCACCATAAATCCCCCCCCCCCCGCTACGATGGACTGTGTTCCTTAAACCATGAGCCAAAGTAAATCTAAGTGGTGGCGCACACCTTTAATCCCAGCACTCGGGCGGCAGAGGCAGGCGGAGCTCTGTGAGTTTGAGGCCAACAGAGTGAATTCCAGGACAGACAGGGCTACACAGAGAAACCCTGTCTCAAAAAAAAAAAGTAAAAATAAATAAATCGTATTCCCTTAAGTTGTTTTAGCATGGTATTTTGTCAAATCAATAAGAAAACTCCTAGCAGTCCAGGTGGCCCTGAAGCTCAGCCCCAGCCCTGCTCCTTCCTCTGCCTGCTGAATGCTATGGCCGCAGGTGTGTGCCACCAGCTTGCAGTTTCCCTTATTTTATTATTGTGTTTGTTTTGAGACAGGACATTGCTTTATAATTGCCTTGGGTGGCCTGGTACTTCTTATACAGTGCAACCTCTTTCCTCAGCCTCCGAGTGCTGGTATTACAGGCAAGCGCCGCCATCCCTGGCTTTAGCTCCCTGTATGAAATAAAAACAGATGTTTAGATGTTAGAAGAGACAAGGACTTCCACCAACTATTGCAGCCTGTTTCTGTCCTGTCTCAGAACCTCTCGCTGGCAAGGAGAAATGGAAAGCCTTGCACTCTTTGCTCTGCCTCCCCTCTCCCCATCCCCAGTCTTCTGGGACTCCTGTAGCCCAGGGTAGCCTTGAACTCCCTAAGCAGCTGAGGATGACACTGAACTTCTGCTTCCTGTCCCTGGGTGTCTGCATCGCTGGCATGCACCAGGATCGCTGGCATGCACCAGGATCGCCGGCATGCACCAGGATCGCTGGCATGCACCAGGATCACTGGCATGCACCAGGATCGCCGGCATGCACCAGCACGTTCAGCTTATGGGTTTAAGCAGTGCTGGGGACCGACCAGGGTCAGTGCTTCATGCAATAGACAAGCACTCTCCCAGCTGAGCCCTGAGCCCCATCTGCAGAGAAGAGATTTTTTTTTCTTTCAGTGCTGGGTATGGAGCCCAAGACCTCAGGCAAGCACTTACGTAACTAAGCTATGCCCCTAGCCCACCTCCCTTTCTGCTTAGCAGTCACTGAGAAATGAGCTTGGAGACTCCAAAGGAAAGGCAGGCAGGGGTTAGAGACAAAGTGGGGGCTTGGTGAAGGCACGGGCGGCTCTACTCTGACTCTGCCGTTTCTCCACAGAGAGCATCCACACTGTCTATGTCGTCTCAGGGGAGTCAGTGGAGCTGCCATGTCCTTCACCCCCTTCCCTACGTGGGGGCCAGCTCCTAACCTGGTTCCGCAGCCCTGCAGGAACCTCCTCCACCATCTTGGTGGCCCAGATCCAAGTAGACAGGCCAGCCCCAGATCCGAGGAAACCCGAAAATGACTCCAGGTTCAAAGTCCTCGGGAATTACTCCTTGCTGCTGGAGGGGCCCAGGGATGAAGACGCTGGGCGTTACTGGTGCACGGTGCTGGATCAGAACCACAAGTACCAGAACTGGAGGGTGTACGACGTCTCCGTGCTCAAAGGTAAGTGGGGGGTACAAAGTCCTCTCTGGACACTGGAGACTGGGGAAGACCACGCGAGAAACTGAGGTGTCCCCCTCTCTTGCCAGGATCCCAGTTCTCTGTGAAGTCTCCAGATGGCTTGTCTTGCTCTGCCCTCTTGTGCGCTGTGGTGCCCGCCAGGCGTCTGGACTCCGTGACCTGGCAAGAGAGGAGGAATCCCGTGAAAGGACATGCTCAGTACTTTTGGGGAAATGGCGCTGCCCTGCTGCTGGTGTGTCCTGGAGAGGGGCTTTCTGAAGCCAAGGGCCGTAAGCCAAGGAACATCCGCTGCCTTATGCCTCAGAACAAGAGATTCAGCTTTAGCCTGGCAGGTAAGTGAGGGAGGAAATGAAGAAACAGAAAGGTATATTCTCTGTGGAGCATCTTCCAAAGTTGAAAAAGGAGGCAAATCAGGCCAGGTTGAGGGTCACTTCTCTCTATAGAAAGGTTTTTTTCCTTGCCACTCCCCACCGACCAAATCATAAAGAAGGGCTATTTCAACCAGCTTCCCAGAGGAATAGCCAGACCAGGAACCTTTTTGGGATATACCACGATTTAGAAAGGGATTAATCTAGGGGTGAAGAGAGAGTTCTACCAAGTAAACTGCTTGTAATGCAAACATTAAAATCTGAGTTTGAACTCAGAAGTCACATAAAAAAGCCATTTGTGATGATGCATACTTGTAGTCCCAACACTAGGGAGACAGAGACCTGGGCTCTCAGGTCAGCTAGCCTGACCTGCTATGTGAGATCCAGGCCATTGATAGACCTTGTCTCACAAAATAAGGTGGACATCTAAGGAACAACACCTAAGGTTGACCTTTAGCCTCCACATATGTGCATGTACACCTACAGCCACAGAGCCATGCATACACACCCACAGAGCCATGCACACACACATACACAGAAGCAAGCCCATATACACACACACAGAGGCATGCACAAATACACACATACGCACAGAGGCATGCATACAAATACACACATGTGCAAGGACACACACATGAATACATGCACAAGTGCATGTGCACACACAAGAAAGAAATAGGCTGATCTAAGCAGAGCAGGGAGTCACAGGCCTCCTAGCACTTGGAAGGAGGGACAAAAGTTTGAGGACAACCTTGTCTCTATAGTGAGTTCAAAGCCAGTCTGCACTGTATGTAACCCCACTTCTTTAAAAGGAAAAGAAAAGCATCAGCAGGGTGGTGGTGGCACATGCCTTTAATCCCAGCACTCAGGACACAGAGGCAGGGAGATCTCTGTGAGTTTGAGGCCAGCCTGGTCTACAGAGCAAGTTCCAGGACAGCCAGGGCTGTTATACAGAGAAACCCTATCTTGAACCTACTCCCCAAAAAGAAGGCATCAAAATAAAAGAAATAAGCCTGTGCCTTTAATCCTAGCTCTCAGGAGACAGAGGCAGTCAGTGTCTGTGAGTTCAAGGCCAACCTGGCCTTGAATAGCAAATTTCAGGCCAACCAGGGCTGTATAGAGGGGACAAACACCACTCCCGTCTGCCTTGCCAGAAAAAGAAAGACAAGAAATGGGCCAGTATATGAGCCAAGCATGGTGGTACACCCCTGCAGTCCTAGGGATACCGAGGCAGGAGTTCCAGGACAGTCTGGACTGCGCGAGACCCTGTCTCAAACACAAACAACATTTCTGAGGACTTTTGCATGGCAGAGAGGAAGCGCACAGGGATCGCTGGGGCTGCTGGCTTCTGAAGAGGGGTCCCAGGCAGTGCAGTACGATGGCCTACTGACAGGGAAGGCAGCAGCAGAAGGGGCACACCTGAACGCTCCTGGATGGAGAATTTGTAAGTCAGAGAGGGGAGCAAATGGCCGTCGTTCCGAGAGAAAAAGATCTTGGCAAGGCCTCGAGGGTGAACACGTGAAGGGATGAACACGGGAATGAAGAAATGGAAACCGTAAAGCACATGTATTCTTTCTTTTCCCATTTTCGTGTGTGAGATATGCATGCGCGTATGCATATCTCCTTAAGTGTGGGAACACATACATGTGTGCACCCATGGACATGGGTGTGTGGGCATGGGGAGGCCTGAGGTTGACGTCTGGAATCCATTGCTCTTACATCTTATTCAATGAAGCAGTGTCTCTCAATCAAAGCCAGACTGAATGATAAGGGCAGTCTCACCAACCCGCTTGCTCCGGGGACCCCGTCTCTGCCTTCAGAAGCCGGAATTACAAGTGGGCTATCATGCCCAACCAGTATTCACACGGGTTCTGGGGATTCGAACTCCAGTCCTTACACCTGTGAGGCAACCATGCTAAGCACTGAGCCGTCTCTGCAGCCCCTGTCTTTTTTGGTTTTTTTTTTTTTTTTTTTTTTTTTTTTTTTTTATGGTAGTATCTCTCCTTGTAGACTTGGTTGGCCTGAAATTCACTCTATAGACCAGGTTGGCCTTGAACTTCTCGCTGTTTCTTCAGCTTTGAGACAGGCTTTCCTACAGCCCAGGCAGGCCTCCAGCTCTCAGTCGATGATAACCTCAATTCCTTACCTCTCATCGCCACCTCCCAGGTGCCGGTATTGCAGGCTTGCATCGTGGTGCGCAGCTGAGATACTTAACTTTTTTTTGAAAATGTGAATTATTGTGAGGGAGGTTATGGCTGGGATGTGCCTGGGATCAGCTGTCTCTGTGTGACGGGGAGCGACCCCTCACGGCTACTCTCTGATGTTGGCTCCTGGGGTCCATAAGCAAAGTCGCAGGGTGGTGGATGCTGCAGGCAGGGGGCTCCTGAGTATTTTCTGCAGGGAAATCCCACTAGACTGTGGGGGAAGCCACGTCTTACTCAGGACTGCCTCTCCTGACAGCCCAAGGCAGGAGACCAGACCTTTCTGTAAGTGACACCACAGAATGATTCTGCTTCCTTCCTGAGGCAGTGACAGACCCCCCCCCCCCCAGTGCCTGTCATTCTTGTCTTGCTGTCATGGCAGCTTCTGCGGAGCCTACTCCCATGGCCTGTGCCTCTGTCCCAAGCTGGGACGTGCCCTGGTTACCGATGCTGCTGCTCATAGCAGGCCAAGGAGTCGCCATCATCGCCCTCAGCATCGTGCTCTGGAGGCGGAGGGGCCAGGCATCTCGGGACAGAGGTGAGTTATCCCCAGAGATGTCATCAGGTGTGAGAGAGGTTGGGCTCACATCCAGACTCTGGCCTCTGTCTGCTCGAGGGTTAGCAAGGGACACATCCCTGAATTATCTGCTGACTTCTGCTTTTCCCCAGGACCCTCAGTTCCTCGCTTCAAACCTGAAGTCCAGGTCTATGAGAACATCCATTTGGCCCACCTTAGGTAAGGAACAACTGGGCAGGGGTGGGGTGGGGTGGAGGTTTACATCCCAGAGGGCCTGAGCGTGGGAAATTGTTGCCCGCCTGGAGCTAGGGTTGGATTGCAGATGGGGGGCCTGGTTCCTGAGGAGGTGCAGTAGCTTTAACATGGCTTTTTGCTTTGTAAACTCGACAGCCCACCCACCCACAAGACCAGGTGATCTTGGTGACATCATCTACCTCGGAAAGCCTGACCCGCTGCCCTGTGTCTCTGGCATCTGGCACCTGAAGGACTTCCTGAAAACCTTGGCAAGGGGGTGGGGCTGAGGGCATGACTCTACTTCCTCTTGGCTTCCAACAGCCACCAAGCTGGAGGGGCCAGGAACATAAGGAAGGGAGCAACAGCATTCTGTGATGTCACCAACAAAAAGACGTGGTCTCCTGTCTGTAGTTGAGTGACCCATAGTAAGACTTATTATGGGGTCTGAAGTCTCTGTTAAGGGCAAGAGGGACCGGGGAAGCCCAGGGACTTGAGAAGAGCTGGGGCATCTGCCATAGGAGAAACTGTGAGGAAAAGAGTGTATAGGGGAGGAAGGAAGAGAGAAGTTGAGAGGCTCAGATGCAGAGTGGGGAAACCGGAGTCCCAAATGGGAAATTCGGGGGACAAGGAAAACGAAAGAGTCAACAGGCGTCCTAAGTAAACCAGACTCCCTCCCCATGTTGTTCTCGCAAAGAGAAGCTGAGAGGGAACAAGACCTTTAATCAGACCCCACACTTCCTCAGACGGAGCAGGAGGGCAGCAGGCCCACAGGGGGATGCCGGTCCTCAGCCCCAGACCTCTCCTTATCCCAGGCACACAGGCTCCTCTGTGGGTCTCTATCTGCAGGGAAGCTTATCACTTCCGGTTTCCTGGGAGCTCTGCCCCAGGGGAGAGACACCCAGGGGTCGCACACTATCTCCCTGGGCAGAGGAAGCATATGTAAGGACTGGCGGATAGTTCCCGAAGGGAGCTAGTACTTCCAATCTTCCTGAACAGAGAAGAGTTCTGGGTTGGTGAGGTAAAACGGGGCATCAGTGCTGCAAAGCAGTCACTCGGCATTCAGAAACGAGGCCACGCCCACACAGGCAACTTTCCCAGGCGCCCTTTCGACTCTGGTCTCAAGCTTGGCTTTCCTGGACTTCTCACCTGCGGCCTGCACGCTGCCGCGGCTTAGGCTCAGACGTTGGCAGGAACAGCCACCCAGATGGAAAGTGGGTGCGGGGCACCATTCAGGTTCCAATGTGCCAGCCCAACCCACAGGCAGCCACAGCTCATTCTTGTGTGTGTGAGTGTTGAAGACATATGGGCCCCCGTGCAAACACACCGGTGCGTGCATGGAAGACCTCAGATGTCCTGTTCTCTCCTCTCCATCTTACTCCTTGGAAGCAGGGTCTCTCAGTAAACTCGGAGCTAGGCTGACGGGCAGAGAGCCCCACAGATCCTCCCATCTCTGCCCCCTCGTTGGCACTGGGGTTACAAGCACTCATGTGTGGCTATACCTGGCGTTTTATTTTAATTTTAAAAAGTGTTATCTGCACTGGTGTTTCGCCTGCATGTATGTCTGTGCACCACATGGTGTGCAGTGCCCGAGGAGGCCAGAAAGGAGGGTGGGATTTCCTGGGACTGGAATTGCAGATGGTAGTGAATCATCCATGCTGATGCTGGGAATTGAACCTCAGGTCTCCTGTAAGAGCAGCCTGTGCTCTTAATCGAGTGATTTCTCCATCCCTAAGACCAGCTTTTTAAGTGGGTGCTGGCATCCAAAACCCGGTTCTTATGCCTATACATGTGCTGGCCTTCCAGGAGACAGCTACTCTGCCCTGTGGAGTTCCTCCTTAAAGGGAACCTTTATGTGTTTCATCAGCACCCCGACAGAGCATTCATTATCAGACTCACAAACAGCTCTATTACTATTCTTACATATTATTTGTTTATGTCTCTATCTATCTATTTGTTCTACCTATCTACCTATCTATCCATCTATTTTGTGGTGCATGGATCTATCTATCTATCTATCTATCTATCTATCTATCTATCTATCTATCTATCATCCACCCATCCATCTATTTATCTATCTATCTATGTATCTATCTATCTTAGTGGTACAGGGATCTATCTATCTATCTATCTATCTATCTATCTATCTATCTATCTATCTATCTTGGTGGTGCAGGGGGGTGAACCCAGGTCCTCATGTATGGTAGGCAGGCATTCTATCATTGAACTACATCTTTACCCAATCAATAGCCCTTTTGTTAAATATTCTCTTCATAGTTACCCCAGGTAGCCTTCCATTCCAAGTTACATCTTTCCTAACAGAGCTCCACCCCTCACCACTTCTGTCCCTTTGCCTGGGACCCACAGCTCCTTGAGGGTAGCTGACCCGGGCCACGTAGAGAAAAGACAGCAGGGGTTTCTTATGAGGTGAGGCCCCGAACACATGCATGCTGGGATGGGAACTCCAGCTACAGAAATCGGGTCTTAAGAGGGGTCCATGTTGGGTTTTTTATACAAAGCCACACTCTTGAGTGTGTCTCAGAAACATCTGTACAGGGGTCCCCAGGTCCACGATGACATCGGAGTGCTGGGTTGACAGTTGTGGACTCACAGGCTAAATGAAGATATGTGCTCCCCAGGCAAAGATGGCAGCAAGGAACAAGAGGGTGGCGAGGGGGCGGCTTGGGAGTGGCTGCGAGGCTGCCGTGTTGCACAGGTCCTGCTCACAGCACTTGTGGCGGAGAGCGTAGGGCTGTGACCAGTAGGTGGCACGGCCCAGCAGAGGGCACTGGGTCCTAGGGAGACAGCCTTTCCGCTCGATGACCTCATCCTCATGATCTATGGGACAAAGGAGGAACGCTGAGGCTGGGGGCAGGAAAGACAGAGGCGAGGAGCCACCCCGAGAAGGGCCATTGGACCAGAGTTCTACCTGAGGTGCCAACACTGATGCCACACACCTCATCCTCCTGGCACTCTGTGAGAACCGGGTCGCAGGGCTTGGCAAAGCTGCAGGTGTAACACTGGAGTCGTCCTCTGGCTGGGGAAGTGGTGAGACCTGTTGGGTCAGCAGAGGTCAGTTTTGGGGAGAAGGTAAGAGGCAAAGGCAGACCTCTGACACACAGAAGCGGGGAGAGGAGAGCCATAAAATAAGAGAAGACAGGAATATAAAATAGCAAAGGGAGAAGAGAGCACGCAGCAAAGAGCCAGGCGGAAGAAAGAGGGTCACAGTAGTCAGGTCAGACAGACAGGGACGGAGGCCAAGAGAAGCAAACCCACAGAGTGATGCCAAGAGCCAGACCCCTGAGCAGGAAGGGGAAAGGCGAAAGCTAAGTGAGAGATAAAGGGAGGAATACAGATGGGCCAAAGATTCCAAGGTGTAGCCAGAAGTGATAGTTACTCTCAAATGCTCCCCCTCCCCCTGGCCTTTGGAGACAGAGTTTGACACAGCCCATGCTGGCCTGGGCGTCCAGCTCCTCTGGCCTCGGCCTTCTGGTGTCCTAATCACGCCCTACTTCTCTTCACCTCTGTCAGCTCCCTCTCCATCCTCCATTCCGGCCCTGGCACAAGCCCCTGTCCCAGCCCTCTGCCCTTGAGAATTCCCCAGTCCACCCTTACCCAGTGCCCCAGAGAAGAACAGGATGCCGAGGAAGGCGCCGCCGGAGGGACCCATGGCAGGACCGGCTCAGCAGTCTGGGAGAATATGATCTGCGCCCCTGACAGAACACACCTGGCCAAAGATGGGGAAGAATCTGGAAACAAATACACCTAGTGAGAGAATCTGGGGTGTGGATGCAGCAACGCTCCCTTCCTACCCCCGGGTCTCTCACCGTCTCAGCCCTGCCCATGCTTGCCTCGAGGGGCTCCTGTTTTCTCAGTGTTTGCTAACTCAGCCTAGCTGTCTGCCTGCCTAGAGTTGTGTCTGTCGCCTTCCCTCCTGTCCCCCTCCCTCCCTCCAGCTCAAGCTGTTCCCGGTTCTGTTTTTCTGTCTATCCCCTCAGAGCCTGTAGGCCTCCCAAGGTCACACTCTGAGCCCTCTCCTGCCCTAGATGTTAGAGTCCTGTTTGAGTGTGGTATCAACAAAGCCCACCCACCCCTTCCCACACCCCACCCCACCCACAAAGCCCAGCTGCGAGGGGCCCTGCCTCACCTCGCTCACATCCCTTTGATTCACCCTCCCCCAAGCTCCGACATTGCTACCCCATAATTAGTCCTCCTGACTTTACTACCTTGCAGAAAAGAATTAATCAGGAGCTGGGCTAGAAGGATGTACATCCTTCCTCTGAGAAAAAGAAGATGGGCTAGGTTTCCAGTCTGGGAGAATGGCAGTAAGGAGCCATAGGGAAACTGGGTAGGGACAGAGGTTGTAGTACCTGCAGCCTTGGAGGGCTTGTGCCACTGGGCAGCCCTGGATTCCAATTCCTGTACCAACAAAAGAAATCCTTTACCCCAGGGCTGTGGTGAGGAAGAGGGTGGTAGACATCTCCGCACCTCTTTATACCCTGGAAAGGACCGAAGGCCTCAGAGATCTTTCCCTCACATGAATTTTACCAATATTTACCTTATCAGAAATTATAGTGGGCCGGCGAGCTAGTTCAGGAGGCAGGAGTGTTTGTGTGTGAGCCTAGGACGGGGTGCAAGCCCTGGAACCACATGAAGGTGGAGAGAGAAGACCAAGCACACAAACCTGCGCTCAGAGGAACACACAAATAATAAATTTAATTAACTTACTTTTTCTTTTTTTAATAATTTATTTAACTTTATTTTATGTGCATTGGTGTGAAGGTATCACATCTCCAGAAACTGGAGTTACAGACAGTTGTTAGCTGTCATGTGGGTGCTGGGAATTGAACCTGGGTCTTCTGGAAGAACAGCCAGTGCTCTTAACCTCTGAGCCATCTCTCCAGCCCCTCTTAACTTACTTTTTCTATTTTTGTTTTTTGACTGGTCTGAAACTTGATTTTTAAACCAGATTGGCCTTAAACTCACACAGGTCCATCTGTCTCTGGGCCTGCACTACATCTGGCTGTGTTTGACAATGTATGTGTGTATGTGTCTGTGTATGGATCTATGCAGGCCAATGTATGTGTGCATGTGTCTGTGTATGCATATATACAGGCCAATGTATGTGTGCATGTGTCTGTGTATGGATATATGCAGGCCAATGTATGTGTGATGTGTCTGTGTATGGATATATGCAGGCCAATGTATGTGTGCATGTGTCTGTGTATGGATATATGCAGGCCAATGTATGTGTGCATGTGTCTGTGTATGGATCTATGCAGGCCAATGTATGTGCGCGTGTGTCTGTGTATGGATCTATGCAGGCCAATGTATGTGCGCGTGTGTCTGTGTATGGATCTATGCAGGCCAATGTATGTGTGCATGTGTCTGTGTATGGATATATACAGGCCAATGTATGTGTGCATGTGTCTGTGTATGGATCTATGCAGGCCAATGTATGTGTGCATGTGTCTGTGTATGGATATATGCAGGCCAATGTATGTGTGCATGTGTCTGTGTATGGATATATACAGGCCAATGTATGTGTGCATTTGCCTGTGTATGGATATATGCAGGCCAATGTATGTGTGCATGTGTCTGTGTATGGATATATGCAGGCCAATGTTTGTGTGTGTGCATGTGTCTGTGTATGGATCTATGCAGGCAAGGGCAGGAGCCCACAGGCCAGAGAGGGCACTGGGCCCCCTGAAGCTATGGTTACTGCTGTTCCTTGTGGGCACGGGGACAAGAAGCCACTCTGAAAGACAGCAGACATCACTGAGTGATCTCTCCAGCCCTGAATACATTTTTGTTAAGGAAGTAAAGAAGGCTGGAGAGATGGCTCAACAGTTTAGAGCATTTGCTGCTCTCGCAGAGGACCCAGGTTCTAGTCCCAACACCCACATGGTGGCTCCAGGTCCAGGGATTTGATGCCCTCTTCTGGTCTCCACTGGCACCAGGCATGCACCGGGGCCCATGTCTACAGATGTGGGCAAAGCATTCATTCACACAAAATAAATCATTTAAAAAAATAATAAAAAAGAATTAAAACAAGAAGCCAGAAGTGATAGCACATGCCCGTGATCCCAGCACACCTGAAGTTGAGACAAGAGGATTGCCTCAAGTTTGAGGCTAGCCTCGACTACATGCTGAGCTTCAGGTTAACCTGGGTTATGTGTAAGAATCTGCCTCCACAAGCAAATACACACACACACACACACACACACACACACACACGCAGAGTAAATATATATAACTTAAGACAATAAAATAAATATGGCATTTAAAATTGGTATTGAAGCCAGGCATAGTGATTCATGCCTGTGATCCCAGCACTTGAGACGCTGAGGCAGGAGGACCAGAAGTTCAAAGCCAGCCCTGTCCCAAAAACAACAGCAACCAGCTAACTACATAAAGAGTCAGGTATAGTTTGATTCATTTAACAAATAAAAACAAGCGTATTATATGTTAGGAGGGCATAGTTTTGTGAAAAACAATAATTAGCTTGCAACTGCACAGAGAAAATGACATTGTTTTACATTTTTGAGAATCCATTTAGCGCTGGTTATAATCAAAGGTGGCTGGGTTTTCATAACCTACTTCTGCAACGCATCTGGAACGTGGATGAACAAAACCAAACCCTCAGATACAGCACTGAAAGGGGAAGACCCTTGGGCAGGGTATGAAAGGGCCTTAGGGACCCCCCTTTGTGGGGAGAGTCTTCTGCTGGATTTGTTGCTGAGAAAGGAAGCCTTTGGGGCTTCAGAAGACGCTCAGAGTCACCCGTGGGGCTCCTCCCTGTCCCCATTGGGGCCCTGGTGTCTGCTGGGGGAGACTCTTTCCTCGCTTTTTATTGCCCTATAAAGTTCAAGGCAAGGGGGATATAAGACAGGCAGAGTAGAGCCCGAGGGGGGGTGGGCGGGAGGGAGTGGCGCTACTGGCATAAGCAGACATGAAGAACCCCCAGTTGGTCGGAATCCTACTCTGCACCGTGCTAGGCGTTGCCTTGGGTAAGGAAGAAGCCTGTAAGCCCCTGGCACAGGCCTGTCCTTCTCTCTGCCAGGGCTCCTCTAAGGACCGGGTCACGTACCTCTTCTTTCCTGCCAGGACACCGCACACGGTGCTATGACTGCAGTGGAGGCCCCAGCAACTCCTGCAAGCAGACCGTGATCACCTGTGGTGAGGGTGAGCGCTGCGGCTTCCTGGACCGCAAACCCCAACCCAACCCTGGACAAGTCAAGCAACGTGAGTCCTTTCTAACTCACCCCCCTCGCCCCCCACCCTCCACCCCTGTCTCGACTTCCCGCTGCTTCCAACCAGCCCCCTCTTCAGCCCTGCGGGCTACTACCGTTCCAAATTCGGTCTGGCTCTGGGCAGATGGTGCCTCTGTTGTGGCAGGGCAGTCTAACCCTACTGGCTCCTGGCACTGTGCCTTGAGCAGCCCATCTGCCTTTGGCTTGCCCCGTACTCTCCATGAAGAAACTCATAGGTCCTTACGAGGGAAGAAACTGTCTCCCAAGACCAGAGTCAAAATGTTAAGCCAAACTCCGAACTTTGTCAGGGACTGGCTAAGAGCTGGAGAGGGGCATACATGAGTGAGTGCGTGCGTACATGAGTGCGTGCGTGCGTGAGTGCGTGCCTGCATAATATTTTGAAATCATTTGGTTTAACAGAAAATTACAAAAGAAATGCAGAGCTCCTGTTTCTACCCAGTTTCTTCAAATGCTAGCATTCGATGTCATTACCAAAGTCAGAAAACAACAGCAAGATACTAATTAACCTAGGCTTAGATTCAGTGAGCCAAGCTCAAACAGACTACCCCATTGACTTTTTATTTATTTTAAAGTAGTTGTTTTGTTTGTTTGGTTTGTATTTTTTCTTAGTTGGTTGGTTGCTTGGCTGGCTGGCTGGCTGGCTGGCTGGCTGGCTGGCTGGCTGGCTGGCTGGCTGGCTGGTTGGTTGGTTGGTTGGTTGGCTGGTTGGTTGGTTGGTTGCTTTGTTGGTTAGTTGGTTGTTTGATTGGTTGGGGGTTGGTTGGTTGGTTGGGGGTTGGTTGCTTTGTTGGTTGCTTGCTTGGTTGGTTGGAGACAGAACCTGTGTAGTCTCAGCTGGCCTGGAACTCACTACATAGACTTTGCTAGACAAACTCACAAATATCTGCCTGCTTCTACTTCCCAAGTGCTGGGGTTAAAGGCAAGTATGAGTCACCATGCCTTACTTACAATGACTTTTTTTTTTTAGATTTTAAATTTTATTTTACGAGCATGATTATTTTTCTGCATGTACCTCATGCCTTTAGAGGATGGAAGAGGGGATGAAATTCTCTGAAACTGGAATTATAGGTGATTATGAGCCACACTGGGTACTGGGAGCTGAATAGATTCCTCTGGAAGAGGAGCCATTGTCCCTAACCACTGAGCCATTCCCCCAGCCCCAAATTATTATTATTAAAAGATTTATCTTATGTATGAGTATGTCTGTCTGAGCATGTGTCACATGCGTGTGGGCATTCTCAGAGGCCAGAAGAGTGTGCCCGCTTCTCTGAAGTTGGGGGTACAGGTGCTTGTGAGCCTGATGTGAGAACTCAGGTCTTCTGCAAGGGTGACAACGCTCTCAGTCACTGGGCTGTCTCTCCAGCTCTCTATTTTAAAATTATTTTTAGGGGGGCTGGAGGGATAGCTCAGTGGTTAAGAGCATTGCCTGCTCTTCCAAAGATCCTGAGTTCAATTCCCAGCAACCACATGGTGGCTCACAACCATCTGTAATGAGGTCTGATGTCCTCTTTTGGCCTGCAGGCATACACACAGATAGAATACTGTATACATAATAAATAAATAAATATTAAAAAAAATAATTTTTAGGACACAATCTTTTACATCCCAGGGTGGCCTTGAACTTGTTATGAATCCAAGGATGACCTTGAACTTCTGATCCTTCTTTCTGTACGTAGCGACTGTCACCCATTCCTGTTTATGTTGGTACCACAGATCAAATCCAGGATTTTTGTACCCTAGGCAAGCATTTTACTAAGTGAGCTACATTCCCAGCTGTGTTTGCTCTTTTGTTGGGACAGGGTCTCAATTTATAGCCTTCAATATCTCAACTCAATGTGTTGGCCTTGAACTCCTGGCAATCCTCCTGCCTCAGCCTCCTGTATTACAGGCATGCACCCCTATGCCCGGCTGATCGTATTCGCTTCATTTACAAAGATGCATCTTTTTACAGATTGTCCCTTTTGTATTTAGCAGCAATTTTCCCATGTTGAGGCTGAGGCAGGGATGTGCCTGGGTTCTTGGAGCACCATAGCATTACTGTCCTAGGTGGGCCTGTTGGCCCCAACGCCCTGGTTTGAGACAGCTGTTTTCTGAAGGGACAGAGCATCCCTTTAAGTCCCTGGAAATTGCATCTGCTCTCCCATGGAAGGCACGTCCTGCAGTCAGGAGTTAACGCCCCAGTGTCGTTCTTTCTCGCAGCCTCCATGGTTTTGAGTCAGCACCACCCAGCCTGTGTGGCCACCCACCATTGCAATCAAGTGGACATAGAGTCAGTGGGCGGCGTGACCTTCACAACCCACAAAAACTGCTGCTTCGGAGACCTGTGCAATGGCGCCGTGGCAAGCTCCATGACCCCTCTCTGCATCCTGGCTGCAGCTGTCACCACCCTGGTCTGGCTCTTGCCAGGACTGTAGAGCGGATAGTGAGATTGAGATTAGGGACGGGACTGAGAGGGTTGAACGTCTAAAGTGAGAAGATAAGCAACTCTTTGTGCGCCTTTAAAATGCATGGACTATTCTAGAGAGGACTAGTAAATTCTATCCTTTGTTTGTTTGTTTGTTTGTTTTGATGACAAGGTTTCTTTACGCAGCCCTGACTATCCTGGAACTCATTCTGTAGACCAGGCTGGCCTCGAACTCAGAGATCCGCCTGCCTGTGCCTCCCGAGTGCTGGGATTAAAGGCATGCACCACTGCTCCCAGCATCTACATATCTTCTGTTGAATAGGCTGAAGGGATAGTACGGAGGTTAGCTGATTTTGAGTGTTCCCATTAACATCCATCAGTGGACCCATCAGCAGTCCCTATTCAATGACACCCTTCAAAAGAATAGAGCATCTGTCCTCAGAGACTCCTGGCACCTGCCACCAGGCCAGGGAGACTCTTCCTTCACCATGGGAGTCACAGAGGGGAAGGGCCCTGGGTTGAGTGGAGGGTTACCAGGACGCCATGACAGGCTGTCCAGGTTGCTTTCCCTTCTGTCCTTCGCCACGCGGCTCCCAGCAGGACTGTTTGACCTGAGAAAGGAAAGCCCCTGAATAACCCAGTTAGAAGGGAGCAAGAGCCAATTCTCTGTCTGTAAGCACCTTTCCTGCCCTTTCTGGGGTGCCCTCAAGCTAGGCTGCACCTGCTTCTTGGCAGGGTGTAGTCTAAATTTAGGATAAGGGTTGTTTCTCCAAACACTAGCACCAGTGTGTCGCCCTCGGGTACCGGAAAGGAGGAAGGCTTGAAAAACCTGCTCTTCTGTTTGGTCAGTCCAGTCCGGCCTTGTGGGGAAACTCCCTGGAGAACGTTTAGGCAAGGAGAAGGGTGGGGCTGGGAGTGAAATTTCCAGGGAGAGGGGTCCTATACCACCACCACAACTCTTCTCTCTCTCTCTCTCTCTCTCTCTCTCTCCCCTTGTTGTCCTGGCTGGCTTGGAACTTGCTATGTAGAGGTCAGACAGGCCTCAGACTCAGAGATCTTCGCCTCTCAAGTGCTGGGATTAAAAGGGTGTACAGCCACGCCTGCTTCTTGCTTTTCGAGACAGGATCAAAGCCGCTCATACTGGCCCTGAACTTACTATTTAACCAAGGACGGTCATGAACTCCGGATTCTTCTGCCTCTACTGCACAGTTGTTGAGACCACAAAGGAAAACCACCACGCCCCATTAGCCTGTTTATCTCCTGACAATAAACACGCAGTTTACCAGACACCCACATTTATTTCTCAAGATGGAACGAGATGAGCAGAGGTTTGAATGAATCAACCCCATGCATTGAGGTTAGCGGGTCCTTTGGGATCACTCACTGGAGACAAGCCGGTAGCACTTCCGGAGCTCATCCCAGGGTCACACCAGTGTGCATCCAGGTAGGGGTCCTTTCAGTGGCCAGTGAAGGAGACAGAGAGGTCTCCAAGGAAATGGGGAAGGACTTGGTATAAAATGGAGGGTGCCAGCTGAGAAGGGTGGCTGGAAAGACCACTCTAGGCATGGGACAATAGGGGAATGATCTTCAGAAGAAAGGAGCCAGGGGTGGGGGAGAGCATTCTGGAGAGCTGGAGTTCTCAGGGCACAGGGAGAAAGACTCAGGCTAAGAGATGGGAAGCATGCAGCCGTGGAGTGACTCTCAGTGCAATAGCCAGAGGCCAAGGCCGGCCAAGGAGGTGAGGGAGACCAGAGCCAGCGCAGGTGTGGGCCTTGGAGCTGGGCTGTTGCAGTTGTCCTGGTCACAGCACGTGGTGTTGTAGTTCAGGCCGAGCTTGTGGTTGGTTTGGTTGAAAGCCTCTCGACAGGGCTCCTCCGGTGTGCCACAGCGCAGGTTAGAGAAAACCCACATCTTTCCTAGAGGTGGGAGCCAACAGAGATGGCGTCAGAAGTAGGCACTGGCTGGCCTGTGTCCACGGGCTCCTCTTCCTCCCAAAGCTGCTTGGCTCCACCCTTCTTACCCTTCTTTTCTCTCTTCATTCTACTCATCCTGAGTGTGAGCCACAACCCTGCCTCCAGCACCCGCACCCATGTCATGGGGTTGTCACAAGCGTTCACAAACACAGTGTCTGTAGACACCGGTCAGCGCCTGGCACATAATCTTCCTTGGCCACATGCTGGCCCTGCTGTTAACTCCCCGTCCTAGCCCTGCATGGGCTTCAGTCCCAGCTTGCGTCTCCCCCTTGGTCCCTCTCTCCCGGGAAAGGCGACGTTACCAAGGTACACGTTTGTTGTCAGGCATTTGTGGCCTGGCTCCAGACGACAGGACTGGCGATCCACACAGCCCAGCACGGGGACCTTGTAGCAAGAGTGACATCTGGTGTCAGCTGGGGAGATAAGAAGTCAGGCTGAGGTGACAGGGCTGTCTCAGCCACCTCACCTGGGGTTGAGTTAGGGGTGAGGGTGGAGGACTGCCCTCTGAGCAGACGGTGTCTCTGACCTGCATTGTTCACAGGGACAGAGCAGGTGAGGGCCAAGTGGGCGTTGTGAGGAGGCGTTTGTTCTCTGTGTGGAAACCACACACCCTAAATACCTTCCTCCACCCAGCCTGTTTGGGATGAGTCAAGAGTTGTACTAACAAAAACTCGGGACTGGGGATGCCTGGGATACGGGGAAAGTTTGGCAACTGAGTAGAGGTTAGGGGATGGGACTTGAGATCGAAAGAAGAAATTGCAAAGGGTGGGAGTCAGCAGTGCCTTCAGAGGTGGCGTAGAACTGAGGCTGTAAGAAAGCCACCGTGACCAGCTTTAGAGTGACTGGACCTCTGCCAAGATCTTGGGGCGCATCAGTCCTGAGTGAATCCTATCTACGACTGTTCTGGCTGTCGTGCTATGGAAGAAGGGATGGTATCTGCGAGGCATCACTGGATTGTCTTATCACCTGACAAAGATGGAGAGTGGGTGCAGAGGGTGGCTTGTCCGGGTTCCTGTGTTGTTGGCCAACTTCAGGTTTGAGCATGCAAAGTTCCATGAAGGAATGGTCAGCTCGGATGGAGGAGCCTAGTATGCCTCCAGGAAACCCATCTCACTTTAGGGGTAAGTGTTCTGGCATCTTCTCTCTAGAAAGCTCAGGGAGCGTTTCTGATTCTTGAGAAGGCTGTATGCAGTCATTGGAACCACCCAGAAGGTTTTGCATCTCTGGTGGGGATACAGGAATGTAAGGCAGGAAGGAACAAGCTAAGAGGAGCCAGTCGCGCCCCTCAGTGAGGCGTGGGGTGGGATCTTGGGGTTTCTATAAGAATACTGCTCAGTGCAGAAGGGGAGTGAAGGCTGGCATCCTGGATCCTGGGGATCTACGTGTTGGAATAGGGCTGGCCAGAGAGAGTGTCCAGGAAGGGGGTGCACTGGAGTGGGAAATAAGAGACCCAGTGCCATGGCAGGTAGGAAGAGTGAATCAGGAGAATATGGGGCTAGGAGAAGATGGCAATGAAGATCTGGCTCCTTAATAACGGATCAAGAGCCAGCTGTGACATTTGTGTGAACCCAGCATTTATTTAGGAGGTAGGGGTGGGAAGATCAGAGCATCAAAGCCAGCTTTGGCTACAATGTTAGGGTCCGAGAACAATCCGCCACAAAGACAGCAAGCCAAAAGTTAAAAATGAAAAAACAAAAACAAAACAAAACCCTGCTACATCAGAGAAGCTCCAGGTTTCAAAATCCAGACCGCAACCCTGAGCCAGGAGCAGCAGTCAGTTTCAAAGGGAGAAAAGCACAGAGACCGTCCCATCCAATCAGAATGTAACGGGGGGGGGGGCGGGGGGAGACGTGGAGAAGCAGTTGGGGACTGGTCACAGTGGGACGGTTTTCAGCCTATTAGCCTATTAGGGAGTTCTGAGGTCTGGTGGCTGGTTCTGGGCCCACCAGTCAGAAGGAGGTGGTATAGTCTTATTCTAGACATCTGCATAAGGGGACTGGGGGCTGCAGCTCAGTCTCAGGAAATTGTGGGTAGCAACCCAGGGCAGAGTGGTAGACTAGGAACAAATGGAGTTCCTGCTGCTAAGTGGGATCCAACAACACACGACTCTGACAAAAGAGAAACAAGAAATGGAGGGAGGCAAAGGAGGAAAGAAAGGAAAAGAAAATAGAGCAAAGGAGTCCATCCTTCTCAGACATCTGATCCTAGAGGCATTGGGGAGACTAAGCCAGGTAGGGTTGGGACTTCTTGAGATCCTGAGTAGAGAGAAATATGGAGTATTGGGTAGGGTTGGGGTGGGGCCTGGGGCCCCTGGCACTCACCTGAGACCCAGCAGCAGAACAGGGCAGTCAGGGTGACCAGCAGCAGGTGTTTCATGGTGAAGGTGCTGAGAATGTCCACAGTCCCAGAAGCTGTCAGTGGGTTCTCGGGATCCAGTTCTGAGAGCTGAGCAGCCTTTTCGGAATTTATAATCCCAAAGGCCCCTCCCTTCCAGGCCTCTGCCCTCTGTGGTACCTCCCTCCCTGTTTGTACCCAGCTCATCAGAAAGACTAGAGGTGGGGAGGGTCCAAGCAAGCCTGGGTAGGGATGAGAGATGAGGGAGGGGGGTGGGAGAGAGGATCAGTGTCACTAGTGGCCAACTCCATTTTGGATCTTGGTTTTAGGACCACCCACGGAGGGCCCCACTGCTCTGAAGGAGCATCAGAAAAGCCTCTGGGACTTAAACAGCCACAGTGCCAGCTCCTGCTGGCTCCTAGGAAGTGGGCAGTGGGTTGTCGCCCGAGCTGGTCATCCACTTGGGTCCCTGGGGGTGGGGAGACATTGATCAGGAACATGCAAGTAGAAATTGATGAAACGGACTGGATTTATGTAGATTCATTCTCCATCCTGCTTCCAACTGATGATGCTCAGCCCCGGGGATAAAGGCTTGTGACATCATGGAGGGTTTCTGTGATGTCATAGAAGCAAGCGGGGGGGGGGGCTGAGGCTGTAGATCCTGAAGGCCCACATTAATATGCTAAGGATGCTCTCACACCCCTGGTTTTGGGAGGATCACCTTGGGTAGGGAGGAACACTGTGGGCACTCAGGAGAGATAGGAAGCAAGATAAGAGCAGATGTAATAATAATGTCATGCCCTGAGCATTCCTGTGTGTCATCTGTTGTTTCAGGCGGCCTCAAAGTATTTATTTGGTTCTCGCATGCTTTTATCTCCATTTTCCTGATGAGGTGACTTGTTCACATCACCCAGCTACTGTGTGACAAAATCAGGATTTGAACTCAGGAAGCTGAGCTTCAGAATTTGTGGTACTTGGGGGTCATGCTAGTTTGCTTTAAGAAGAAAAAGAAGAAGAAGAAAGAAGAAGAAGAAGAAGAAGAAGAAGAAGAAGAAGAAGAAGAAGAAGAAGAAGAAGAAGAAGAAGAAGAAGAAGAAGAAGAAGCAGCTTAAAGCCTATGCAAAAGGTCCCGAGCACAAATTTTAAAGAGTTTTGAAAGATTTAAGACTGCTAGTTGGTTTGTGAGAATTCCTCGAGGGGATCCAGGAATTGGCCGCCTCAGGCTTGCTCTTATCTGAGCCCCTGCTCGCAGTAGCCCTATCCCTGCCCCTCTGCTTCCCTCTCCGGTCTCTCTGCTGATTCACTCCCGCCTTTGCGTACCACATCCTAGCCATGGCCCTGGTTCTTCAACTGCTGCCTCTGTTGCTCTCAAAGGTCCAGGGGGATCCCGAGGGTAGGCCATTCCTGGGGAGCTGTGATGGGCGGGGAAAGACTGAGACAGGCTAGGGTTGCCTGTGGAGGGGACTGTGTATAAGATCCAGAACGTAGAAGGGCAGAGTAGAGGAAAGAAGGTGTGGGGGCGGGGGGAGGGCGGGAAGGGGAGAAAGACAGACAGAGGCAGAGAGATCTAGCCTGGTAAACTAGCCCTAACCACCCACTTCTCCCGCCTTCCCTAGTTTCTCTGGAGGGCAGCCCTGGGGACCGGGTGAATCTCTCTTGCATAGGGGTCTCAGATCCCACCCGCTGGGCTTGGGCGCCTAGTTTCCCTGCGTGCAAGGGCCTGTCCAAAGGGCGCCGTCCGATCCTGTGGGCCTCGTCCCCAAATGTGCACGCACACTTCTCTGGCCGCCTGCGGTCCCTGGACACTGGTATCAAGCGGCTGGAGCTGCTGCTGAGGGCCGGGGATTCTGGCACCTTTTTCTGCAAAGGACGCCAAGAGAATGAGAGCCGCACGGTGCTTCAAGTGTTGGGGGACAAAGCAGACTGCAAGATTTCAGAATCTACCCACGGTAGGTCGAGGACCAGATGCAGAGGGGCACTTAGTTTGGACCAAATGTGGGGCGGAGTCTTGTAGAGCCGGGGAGCTAGTAGGACCCTGTGGTCGTACCCCTGACCTCGGCATCCCTCTCTGCCTCGCACATCTCCCCAGGTTCCGGGTATCCCAAGGTCCTGATTGCTCTGCTGGGCGTTGGGCTGGTGCTGGGACTGGGTGCCTCGGGCTTGGTCTGGTGGCGGCGCAGGTGAGCACTGGAGGCGGAGTCTGGCTTAATATAGGGTGTGACCAGTCTGGGCGGGGGTGGGGGACAGAAAGAGGTGGGAGAGAACCCTAACCTAAGCAAAGAATAAAGAACTGGAGGCTTGGCGGTGGTTTGAAGAAAGCGAGAGGCTCAGCCCTTGGGTGTAGGCTACAGGCTGGAGTAGAAAGTCCAGGCTGCAGGAACCAAACTAGGAGGGCAGAAAGCCCAGCGAGTGGGCGCGACCAGGTTCCGGAGGAGCCTAAGTTGTTTTGCTGGTCGGAGACTGCAGTTTGTAGAGTTCTCATTGGCGCCGCCTGCGGCCGGGGAACCAGTAGGGCGAGACTGGTGACTCTCCAAGGACTTCCTTACAGGCACTCGTCCCCGCCCCCGCCCTCGCCTCGACCATTCCCCACATTTGGTGAGATTAACTGCACCCCATCTCCTCCTCTCCTACCCGAACAATCCCTAACCCTGAATTGAGTCTGAGTCCTTGCCGGTAGCAGACAAAGTTGGTCGTTTTCTCTTCACCCTTCAGCTCTGTCCCTCCCTCCCACTCAGCTCCAGTCAGAAATGCTGAGCCGCAGCGGCCTTTAGAACAGGAGTCCAAGATCTCAGGCCACGTGGACCAGGAGCCGGTAAGGGCCTGGGGATAGGAACGCGGAGGAAAGGGGGTCAAAAAAGAAGCCTAGCCAGGTTGTAGTTGAGCAGCCATGGAATTCCAGGACTCTGGAGGTTTAAGCAGGAGGTTGGAGTCCAGACTTGCTACACCGTCTCCGCTGCACACAGGGGCGGAGGGTTGATTCTAAACTAAGGGGTCAGATTGCAGAGACCATCTGCCTTCCCCCTCTACCTCCTTCAGAGTCTGCACTATGCTGATCTGGACCACTCCGTCCTCGGGAGGCACCGCCGGACGTCCACAGTGGTTCCTGGTGATGCCTCCACTATTTATGCGGTTGTAGTTTAAAAGGAGGCCCTTGTTCGCCACGCCCTCCAATCCGGGGCTTCCCTTCTCTACACAACCTCCTCAGCTGGAGGGGGAGGACCATGGACAGAGGCACTCGCCTGCGTCTGGATACCTGCGGTGTGGGTCTGCCAGCTGTTTGGCCATCTCTCCTATAACGTCTTAACTTCATCTAAAGATAATCAAGCCGTCTGTCTAAGTTTTAACTCCCAAATAGACATTCTATCTGCTCCCTCTCCTTTTCCAAACAAGCATTTTGAACTTCAGGCATACATCCGGCCTCATTTTCCTGCCTCACTCCATCCCTGTGCATTCCTGAGATGCAGCTGCAGCTGCTGTCTGTAAGGCTGCCAGGGATGTCCTAGCCAGCATGATAGCGTTCACATACATGGCCTTAGATCACCCCTCTCTAAACCCTGGTTTACTTTGTTGCCGCAGTATTTCTTCTAGACATCCTGCCATTCTGTTTGCCTCTTTCTTTCTCCTTCTTACTTCCTCTTATAGGAAGCTAGCCAACCCTCAGCCCCCTTCCCTCCAACCCAGACCTCAGTCCTAGCACACCCTTGTCCAGCTGGCCTTAGGCATTTTACTCAAGGCCCATCAAACTTGACTCAGCCATTTCCCAAGCTATCCCCTGGGCCCTCCTCCACATTCTTGTGACCAACCCAAGTTGCCCAAGCCAGAAACTGGGAGTCAGGGCACACCAACTCCTCTCCCACACAGGGACAGCTAGCTCCCCCATCTTTCCTTTAAAGATTGGCTCTCCTGTAGCAGAGGCTGGCTTTGAACTCCGGATCCCCTCGCATCCACCTTCAGTGCTGGAGTTACAGCGACAGCAGGCGTGCACCACCACACCAGGCCTTGTGCCTGTCACTGGCAGACCTGTCCCTGTCTCCATGTCTAGTGCCGGCACTAGAGTATGCTTTCATCATTGCTGCGTGGGTGGCCCCCAGTCCCGTCTCATCCTCCTGCCCTCCCGTAGCCACCGCTGCTCCACTCCCGAGGCTTGGGGTCCAGATGCTGTGGCACTTTGTGTCCCAGGCTTATCTGTCATTCCCTGTGCACACGTTGCCCCCCTTAGATTCTCCACAGCTTTCTCCCTACAATATTCATTGGCCCAGTGAAGTAAACTCCATCTTCTGAATTCCTTTTCCTTCTTCCTCACTGGGATAATTATTTTTCCCGGGATTTCATTCAAATGTAGCCTTTTCTAGGATTCCAATCCTCATCCCAAATGCTCACCCACTCCTGCCACAAAACTCGAGGCTCTAGAAACCCCCTGATCCGAACAGACTCCCGAAAATCATGCCAGCATAACATATCTGCCAAATTATAAGAAATTATCGGGAACTATGAGTTTCCGGACATCAGGAGACGAACCCTTTCGAATCCCTGGGAAAGCCACAGACCATGAACAAATGTATGTCTGGAAACACTGTTCTCCACCAAACAAAGGAGGACAGGTAATCCGCCAGAGTCTGAATCACGGCCATTTAGGTGAAGTCAGAAAATGATCCACCCATGCGTGGAATCCCCTTTTCTGCCCTGGGTATACTCCCCACAGCAATCTCTTGTCCCTTTGTACCTCAGCTCTGTGACAGGGCCAGGAGTGAGCCAGGGACACACAAAGAGGAGGGTTTTTAAATAAAAAAGTCTTCCTCCCCAGCACTGACCCCAGCTTCAGGTTTCGGCCCCACCCCATCCCTTTGTCCCAGTGAGACACCAGCCACAACCTTACCTAAAAGGCCAATTTTATTTTATTGATTCTGACAGAGAGGACTCACCCAATGGCTCCTATTCTTTGTTTCACACTAAGCCCTCCCTTGTCTTGGGGCCTCTCCCCACCACTACCTACCTCCCATCTTCTATTACCTGATTCTACCCCCTATACGGCTCTATTCCTGGCCAGTTGGAGCCCCACGCCCAGGCCCTCAGCAGTGGGGGCGTGTGCTGAGCACCAGGCAGAGGGAACTGAGTCCAGCGCCGGCCTTCTCCAGTTCTGAGCAGGATACTGGTACCAGGGTGACATCTGAGAGCTTCTGCAAAGCCTGTGGGGAGGACACCGCAGGTGTTCTGATACCAGAACCAGGCTGCCCTCTGGTCAGTTCTACTGACCCCACCCAGGCTTCTGCAGAAAGGCGGCCTGCATTCCTCCACCGGGAAAGACAGGCTTCTTTCTCTGGTTGGTGGAGTTTGCTCCTCCCTCACCTCCTGGCTGTTGGGCAGGTCCCCACCTCCACGGTGCAGGAGGAAAGGAGTGGTACCAGGTAACCCAGGACGGAGAAATAGACAGTCAGCAGCTGCGTCATCGGGGAGGGTCAGAGAGGCGTAGGGGTGATCAGTCAGCACTGCCATTGCCTGGAGAGAGGAAGAGAAGAGTGTGTTGAGCTCCCCACAGCTCAGTCTGACCGAACATAAAATAGAGGCTTGGGACAAGGGTTACATTTGTGAGATAATAATTTCAAGTATATAACACATGCTGTGTCAGACATTGTCAGTTTCTAGGTCTCAGCCACTTTAGCTACCATTTACTTTTGCAGCTCCTCCCCACCTCTTCCGTACCCCTTGTTTACTAGGATGTCCTTTTGTGTTTGACAAGCGTCTTAGTGAGGACAAGGGCCGAGAGCAATTCTCAGAGCTAGTCAGATTCCCTGCCGCCCCTGCTCTGAGTCACGCCCACTTTGTTGGCCACGCCTTCGCCACCAGACCAGCCCCGCCTCACCCTGACAGCCTTTTGGGCAGCCTCGCTGCTTCCAGCCACGACAGTGCGGGGTCCCCCCATGCCGCAGAGGCCGCGCAGGTGCGAGGCTCCGGACACCGGCACGGTGGAGACAGCGAAATCCTAGAGAGACCAGAAGGATTTAGGGGTGCGTAAGGAGCCCAGATCGAGCCCTCTGGCACATTGGCAGCGCTCCCTCCCCAAGTTATTCTGGCTTCTCACCCGGAACGTGTCTGCCACGATCTCAGCTCCTCGGTGATTGGTCCACTTGGAGAGCCCTACGAAAAACTCCCGGCCTGAATCCGGGAGGACACCGAGGTTTGAAGGCCAGAGTGAGTTTGGAATCAAGACCTGAGATCGCCTAATTTCCCAAACTCTGCTTCCTTGCGCCAAGTCCCCAGGGGCGCTGACTATCTGTAGCCTCACCTGTGAAGAGGACGTCGGTGCCGTCCAGCGTCGCGTTCTCGTCTCCCATCTCCACAATTCGGAGCCCCAAGTCCTGGAGGGCTTGGCGGACTCCATCAACCTTGGAGGAGAGAGCGCCGGCTGAGCCATTCTCCTTCCCTACTTCCTGCCAATCCCAGACATCCAGCCTCCTCCCCACGACCGCTACCCCCCATCTCGCGCGCGTGTAATTCTGTCCTCCAACACACCCGTACCCTGCCGCTCACCTCGGGCCTACGCGCTGGGCTCCAGGGCCGCGTGATTAGGGCCGTGTCTCCTTGGATCACGGCCGTGTCACCAAGCAGTGGTCCCAGCGGCAGTGATTCCTCGGGAGGCAGTTCAAGCAGCTGCAGCCCTAGTCGTTGCCTCAGTTTACCTCCTAGTACTCCATGCTCCCTTTGAGCTTTAGCCAGGTCCAGAGCCGGAAGACCAGCCCCCGCGCCCTCCCCGGATGCCAGGCTCTCGGGGACACCCCGGATCAGGGCATGGGAACAGCGACCCAGCCCCTCCCCCGGCGTCCCCATCCCATCCACACAGATGTCCCTTCCAGCCAAGCTGATTTCTGTTTTCTCTTTACTTCACTTGTCTGGGAGAAGAGACAGAAAGGGGGAGGGTAGCAGAGAAAGACATGCAAAGAAGAGAAGGGGGGGAGTGTTAAAAGCTCCTGGGTCTTCCTCCGGCCATCTCCAGGCGCCCCTCCCACTCTGCCCCACCCCCTCCAGACCTCTTCGCCCTGTGGATCCCGCTCAGCCTCCTTTCAGCAGAGATCTACTTTAAGAGGCGCCCAAAGAGCAAGACTTGGATCCTTAATCTCCCAAACACCTGTTGCCCCTGCTCCGGGGCTCCGCTAGGTCCCTGCCCCGCGCCCCTCCTGGCAGCCGCTAGGATGCGCTCACTCCCCAAAAATGCGGCGGCCCCGCCCCCTTAACCCTCAGCTGCTCGCAGCAGGAGGGACCCGAAGTCCTGCCAGGGACCCTCAGAGGTTATGGGACTGGAAAAGAAAGCTGGGTAATGAATGAGTCGGGGCCTGGGATGTGGAAGCCCTGAATGCTCGAATGAGAAAGGAGAAGAGGGCCAACCCAGAGAAATTGAGTCTAAGGAGTTAAGCATCCTTCCTCTCCACCCTGGCTGGTCACGTTGCCCTTCGAGCGACCCAGTATACACCAGACTTAGTCCCGGAGGACTGGGAGAGGTCTTCAACAAAATCCGGAGGGCGGGGAAACGGGGGGCGTGGAACCACTCCTGGCTTCAGAACTCGGTACCCCTGTCCATCTTCCACCAAAGTCTATCCTGCCCAGCTCCTCGTTCAAGTGCAGGTTATTCGCAGACTCCGTCCGGTGCAAGCACCGACCCAGCACCCCCAAACTCCAGCCTCTCCATACCGTTCGGGGACAGCCCCCTCTCCAGACTCACCAGCGGCCACTTCCACTCACGCAGCGCTGTGATTTCGGCCTTGGCCCCACCCCCAGAGGAGAGAGTTGATGAAGATGGGAGCCCGAGTCTTCAAGCGGGGGAGACTGGGAGCTTGGGCTTTTGAGGGGTTCCCTGGGTAGGCGAGCTCACAGACGGCGATGGGGCGGGGGCGCGATGGTCTGGCGGCTCCGGGGCATTGTCTAAGCGGGACGGGGAGGGATCTCCCAAGACCACGCCCATTCCGCCCTGCTAGGCCGCGCCCATTCCTCCAGGACTGAGAGCCCACCCCCCCACCCTGAACTCCGGCACCGCCCCAAGAGCGCTGCCCAGGCCCATTCAGATGCGGCTGGCCCTGGCTGCCGGGCTGCAAACAAGACATGGACCACAAAACAGCCCTCTAATGGACGGATGCAGAACATGGCAGCCCCTGCACAAACACTCCCCTCCTTAATTCCTGGTAGATGCCCTGAGCTTAAATAAGATCATTATGACCCTTCCCCTCTACACTTTAAGTCCTCTTTGTGTAAAAAACAACACTAGATTTTCGTTCTGTATTTTATTACCGAAATACATCGTCTTACCCCCCACCCCCACCCCACAATAAAAATCTTACCCTTGTCGCCTATGCTTTCTCCCACTTCTCCCTCAGCCCCACACGAGTGCCCCGGATTTCCTGACACTGGCTATTCTGGAGTGTCCATTAGGCAGCCTCCCAGAGCCTCTATGGGGAGCACAGAAGTGGGCGAGGAAGCCTTGAAAAGCAGCTCATTTCAGGGCCTTGGCCACTTGCTCATAGGCCAGCTCTATCTCCTCGTCGTCTGGACAGGTGGAAGCGAATTCTTCCCGAGCGTAAGCGTTGGTCAAGTACCGATGAACTCCACGGAAAGCCTCTGGGATGGTGAAACCTCGGTACTTTTTACACACCACCTGGGGGTTAGAGAGAAGTCAGCGTGTCAGCCCCAGGGAAGACACGCTTGCTTTGCTCTGGAGCTGTTGGTCTTTCTCTTCCTCCAGGGTCTTCCAGACCATCTGGCTTCAATTCTTAGCGTTCGAATTCTTTTGTTGCTGTTGTTTTGAGGCAGCGTCTCTCTCTCTGTAACCCAGGTTGGCCCGATCTCCAGAACCTTTCTCCTCAGCCTGAGAGCTGGGAGTACAGGTACACACCCCTGTGGCTGGAGTCTTTAAATCTTTTAAATTTATTTTTATTTTATGTGGATGAGTGTTTTGCCTACATGTATGGCGGTGCACCATGTGTGTGCAGTGTCTGTAAAGGCTAGAGGAGGGTGGCAGATCCTCTGGCACGCATTACAGACGGTTGTTAGCTGCTGTGTGTGTGCTGAGAACTGAACTTCGGTCCCGAGGAAGAGTGGCCAGTGCTCTTAACCCCTGAGCCATCACTCCAGCCACATTAGATCCTCTTACTGATTCCTTCCTTTCTCCCTTCTTTCTTTCTTTTTTTTCTGAAGACAGAAATCTGTGTAGCCCTGATTGTCTTGGAACTCACTCTGTAGACTAGGCTGGCCTCAAACTCACAGAGATCCGCCTGCCTCTGCCTTCCGAGTGCTGGGACTAAAGGCGAGCGCCACCACCACCCGGCTTCTTATCTAACCTGCCATTTGAAATCTCCAAGATGGCCAGCTCAACTTTTCATTTTCTCAAACCCAATTATTAATAGCCAGCTCCTTACCAGACCAACTTATTCTGTGATTTAACTCTCCTCCTCTTGAGTAAAAGAAGAGAAGCCAGACATGGTGGTGCACGCCTTTGATCCCAGCACTGGGAGGCAGAGGCAGGAGGATCTCTGCGTTTGAGGCCAGCCTGGTCTACATAGCAAGTTCCAGGATAGCCAGAACTAAATAGAAAGACTGTCTCAAGAAACCAAAATAAATTTAAAAAATAGTAATAACGAGAGAGAGAGAGAGAGAGAGAGAGAGAGAGAGAGAGAGAGAGAAGGGAAGGGGGGAGAGAGAGAGAGAGGGGAGGGAGCGGATAAAGCAATGGCTCAATGGTGAAGAACACCCACTACTCTTGAACGAGTCCAGAGCTTGATTTCCAGCACCCACATTGAATCTAACTCCCTGCACCTACACTCACAAGTAATTAAATACACATGGGGGGGGGACACAGATAGGATAGGGACATATGCTTAGCCCTGGATTTCCACACAAGGAGTAAGAGTTCATAAAGTGAAACATTATTTTGTAGTGAATTGTCTCTTTTTTTTTCATTTGATTTGATTTTTCAGGTCATATATCATTACCTTGATGTGAATGTTTTATATTCGATTTGATTTCAACCTTTTTGTGGGCAAAAACTAATCGAACATCATCTGGTTCTTCTTCTTCTTCTTCTTCTTCTTCTTCTTCTTCTTCTTCTTCTTCTTCTTCTTCTTCTACTACTACTACTACTACTACTACTACTACTTCTTCTTCTTCTTCCTCTCTCTCTCTCTCTCTATCTTTTTAGGAGGGAGGAGACCATTGTCATCTGAAACAGGGTCTCATTCTGCAGCTAAGGCTGACCTCCAGCTCAGCCTGGAGACCGCTGAGAATCACGGGAAGGGCCCACCTTGCCCAGCTCTCTGGCGGCCTAGTTCTACTATCAGTCAGTCCACGGGGAGGGATAATGGGCCTATGTTTTACTAAGTTACACTGTAGCTTTAAGGCTATGACAAAAACATAGGAAAGGGCAACTTGTGTCTTCCTCGGGAGGAAATGGGAGGCCTGGGCTATACAGAGAGTTACTATGTAGATACGAGAGAATCCTGCTTTGTTTAAACTTGGGATTTGGCAGGGATACAGATGCAGGAAAAGCCTTCTTAGAAGTAACCCTGGACACAAACAGGCACTCACGCCCACACACAGAAAATCTGGAATGCCGCTCTTGATCAGACACTGCACAGTATTAGTGATGGGATTCTCTTAATGGGGCAACAACTGCCGAGGGATAGGCTGGCACCCTGGGCAGGGTCCACCATTGGTAACAATCTACAGAAAGATGGGGCGGGGGTTGAGATTGCGCCACTTGGTAAAGGCACCTGCAGTCAGGTCAGGTGACTGAAGTTCAGTCTTGGGGATCCACATGGCGGAGGGAGAGAACCAACTCTCTCAAATTGTCTTGTGACTTCCATACCCCATTTGTGCCCCGTCCACTTACAATAAATAAAAGGTAATTTTAAAAAGTCTTCACCTGTACGATCCATCCCATCCTCTCCTCCCACAGTGACCACCCACCTGTACAATGTGAAGCTTTGGCAACAAGTTACAGTCAGCCAGGGTGAGCTCATTGCCATCCAAGAACTTCCTCTGAGAGATGCCCTCATCTTCAGCGCTGGTTTCATCCACTTCTTCTGGGAGGGGGGATGTCAAGTAATTGTCTAGAACCTTCAGGGCTTTCAGGAGCCCCTTCTCTAGATCTGTGTGAGAGGGGAAGCTGATTAGAACCGCAAACACTGGGGGAAATAGTCTGCCCAAGAAGAGCCGTCTAGCCATTAGAACCTAGCTCGGATCTAAAGCAGCTGCTTAGCGTGTGAGACCCTGAATTTGATTAAAGAAACCAACAGCACCATGTATGCTATTATTAACTATGTGTGTGAAATGCATGTGTACAGATGTTTGCATGTGTGAGGTCAGAAGTCAATATCCAGTGTTTTCCTCAATGACGCCATCTTTTCTTTCTTTCTTTTTAAAGGATTTTAAAAAGAAAATTTTTTTCTTTTTAAACAAATTTTGTTTAAACAAATTTAAACAAAAAATATATTTTTGTTTCTGTGCTTATGTGTGAGTCTGTGGAGTATATGTACACCCTGTGCATGCAGGAGCCTGAGGGGGGCAGAAAAGGGTTCAGATTCCTAGGAACCGGAATTATGGATACCTCTGAGCTACCATGTGGGTGCTGGGAACTAAACCCTGGACCTCTGTAAGAGCAGTGAGTGCTATCTTTCCAGTCTCCACTTTATTTTATACAAGGCCTCGCCCTGACCTTAGAGCTTACCAATTAGACAAGATTAGCTGGATAGTCTCTGTCCAAACCTCCTCCTACCTCTACCTCCCCAGCACTGGGATTATCATAGTGGCCCATCCTGCCTGGATTTTGACATGGGTGCTGCACATCCAAACTCAGGGATGCATACTTTCATGGCAAACACCTTATTGACTGCGCCATCTCCCCAGCCCCTGGCTTGCAATTTTTCCCCTGAGCGCTAGATATTTTATTGAGTGTAGGGTTTCACACACTAGTCAAGCTCTATGCACTAAATCACACCTCAACCTCCTCGTCCAATCAATCTATGAGCAAAGTCTCAGGTACTTCTCATGTCAGCCCAGGAAAGGGATATCACCCCCACTTCCAGATCTGGAAGCAGTTTTAGCAAGGACCCTCTCAGAATCAGTCCCCAGCTTCACCAAAAAGCAAAATAGTTATGCAAAAATAGTAAAAGAACTGTCTGGGTGCCTGATAATTCGGCAGCACATGTAGTGGTGTGTGCGGCATGCATGAGGGTGCACTTTAAGAATAAACTCTAGCTGGGCAGTGGTGGGGCATGCTTTTAACCCCAGCACTCGGGAGGCAGAGGCAGGTGGATCTCTGTGAGTGTGAGACCAGCCTGGTCTACAGAGAAACCCTGTCTCTGTAGTTTAAAAAAAGAAAAATCTGGTTGTGGGGCTGGAGAGATTAGTTAAAAGCACTTTTCTGCACATATGGGTTCACAGATAGACATTCAGGAAATACATACATAAAAATAAATAAAACTGCCGGGTGGTGGTGATGCACACCTTTATTCCCAGCACTCGGGAGGCAGAGGCAGGAGGATTTCTGTGAGTTCGAGGCCAGACTAGTCTACAAGAGCTAGTTCCAGGACAGCTAGTTACAGAGGAATCCTGTCTCTAAAAAACAATAAATAAATAAATAAATAGATATTAAATAAGGATAAATAAAATCTCAAAACACTAAACAAGAACCCCTCCAACCCCAAAAGTCCTAGCAGGGAGGCAGCAGGGAGGTTGAGGGGTAAAGCCACAGTGGAGGCCCAGATGATGTCCAGGAGCATCTGCTCCATCTCCCTGACAACCAAACTCCGTGGGACTCCTGGTGCCTCTCAACTCTAGGGTCTTCTCTCTGGGACTGAAGCCCCAGCCCTGAGAGACTCACTGTCATTGAGTGCCGGGTTTGAGTTCTTGATGTAGGCAGAAAACTTGGCAAATATGTCCAGCCCTGAGGTGTTGGACTCCGGGTTCAGAGCAGCCAGCTTTGGGTACCTGGAAGGCAGAGGGAGATACTGAGCTCTTCCTGAAGCAGACTCAGTCCTACTGCTCCCCACAGCCTTTATTCTCCAAAGCCTCCCAGCTCTGTCTCCTCTTCGCCAGTGCCCCTGTACCTGGGAGGGCACAGCACGGCTTCCAGGAACTCCTCGATCTTGTTGGTGTCTGTGTGCACTTCGGTGCCATACAGCAGGAACGGGAGCTGTCCACCTGGGCAAAGTTTCTGAACGGTCTCTGTCCGTCTGGAGAAGGGACCGGGCGTCAAGAGAGGAAAAGGGGGGTCAGAGCAGAAACGGGGACATCGAGATGGAGGAGAATTAGATTTGTCCCAGACGAACTCTAAGGCAGAAGGGCTCGTGTGGGTGAGCGCGTGCGTACATGCGCACATCAACACAGGGATGTTTAGAGGAACAGAAGTGGGCCCACCTCTTGGTGTCCACGGTGGTAACGTTGAAGGTGACTCCCTTGAGCCAGAGCACCATGAACAGTCTCTGGGAGAAGGGGCAGTTCCCAATCTTGGCCCCATCACTGCCAGCCTGAAAAGCAACCCCATCCCAGCATTAGGCCCTGTGCATGGCACCCTTCCCAGGCCATGCTCTACATACATACACCGCTGTCCGTACACCGCTATCCATATACTGCTGTATTCGACAAGCTACTCCCATAGTGGACCTATTTTCCCCTTCGGGCCCAGGTCAAACCTAGGGAGGATCAATGGGTACATTTTCAGCAGAGGTAGACTCATGGCATCCCAGTGATGGGCAGGTGGGAGGCAGAGAGGGACAGTTAAATCTTGACAAGCTTTGAGAATCCGAATCCACAAAGCAAGGAGTAGGGGGACTAGGTGGGGTTGGAACTGAATACAGGATCCAGACTCGTGGATCCTAAGCAGAGCTGAGGAGGGGTGGGGTGTTGGAAACCAGGGTCCCCATTCACTGAACCTCTATCCATGCTGTTTCTGGAAGCTGGGCGGGCACTCAAGAGGACCTAGACCTCACCTGAGAGATATGGAGGGCCTAACAAAGGGGGCAAACTCTCTAATTGGATGGAGGTGACCTCATCCCCCAAGGGACACCTCCCCCCTAGACTGAGGGTGATTCATCTCTGTGTCTTCAGGCCTCTGCAGCTTCCTTCCTGGCAAGGAAGTGGGGGCAGGGACCTATACAGAGAGGCCGAGGCAGCTGGGGCCACCCTTATAGTTCCCTAAACCTTCATTCTCTCTGCTGGTCCTCCTAATTTATGCGCCCTGGTTCTCCAAGGTCCCCCTCACAGGCCATAAGGCCAGAATCTCTACAGCATCACTACACCCAGGAGTAAAAATAGCCCCTGGAGGCGAGTGTGAGGTGGGGACCACACCTAAGGGGCGAACTTAGGCTTCAGTTAACTTCCCCGGGCCAAGAAAGTGGGAACGGCTGCTGGGAAAACGCCAGCGAAAAGGAGAAACAGACAGAACACACATCACCACATAGCCAGGATACAACCGACACACAGGCAAGACACACCGACAAGATGAACAAGATGGGGGGAAGTAGTGAAAAGGGAGGCCCCAGAAGCGGAAGGTGGGGAGAAGGCACACACAGGAAGACAGACTTCCATGACGGGGAGTGGCAGGTGCTGGAGGGCACAGGCCCGAGTGGGCGAGGAGGGCTGCAGACAGCGTTTGGTTTCCAAACCCCAAAGCAAGACCCATTTCTCCTTGACCACACCCACAGAGGGAGGGGTGCTTTTTCTTCCACACCCACCAGCCCGGCATTTTCACCCAACCCAGGGGGTCTCCTGGTCCCTGTACCGATTACTAAACTTTGATGTCCTTCCTGCCTTCTCGTCTCTGGCTTCCCTCAGCCCAGGGGTGGTGCTGCTTCCTGAGAGCGCCTTTCGGTCTCACCAGATTCTCTCTCTCTCTCTCTCTCTCTCTCTCTCTCTCTCTCTCTCTCTCTCTCTCTCTCTCTCTCTCTCTCCCCCCACCCCGTGTGTGTGTGTGTGTGTGTGTGTGTGTGTGTGTGTGTGCCCTATCTTTCTTTCTTTCTTAGGGCCACATGTCCTAGCCGATTCTCCTCTGTCCTTCTCAAACCCGGCCACTGTCCGTTTCTCGGTCCTTACTTAGGTCGTCTGGATCCCTGGACCCCACACCATACCCCGCCCACTCTCTCACACTCCTGAAAATCCCCTTTTCTCCACTTTCTCTCCTTTAGGCTGCTGTAAACCTCTTCTACAAACTTTTTAGGGCGAGTCCAGAACTCTCATTACTGTCTCACAAGTCACCCCCCCCCCCCAAGAAACCCAGCCAGAAAGCACCGGGGCTAGGGGTGGGGTCAGCGAGGAAAGGAGTTGGGGCGTTAGGATAGAGCTGAGGAAAGGGGAGGATTGGCTTGCAGAAATTCTGAGGGTCGCCAAAGAAAGAGGTGTTCTTACCTTCACGAACAGTTCGACCTGAGGTTGTTCTTCAGCCATGGTTGCGTCGGGGACCAGGAAGCAGCCGTCGCTGGGGGAACTGGGAGGGGCCGGGACCAGGGAAGGCGGGTCTCACCAGTCGGGGATCCTTTCCTCCAGACTCAGGGCTGTCCCTTCGGCGCAACCCAAGTCCGATCAGATCCTTTCCTTTGCTCCGACGCGGCTTCCCACCGGCCCGGTGCACCCCACACCCTGCTTCTAACCACCTCGGGTCCCTCCCGTTTAGCTCAGGGAGCAGCTGACTCACCGGCCGGCCCCGCCCTGAGCCTGGGGAGGGGACCGGGAAGGGAGGGACTCGAGAATCGTGGAGTGGGTCGGGGACACAGGAGGGGGAGGGACTCGAGGGTCGTGGGAGTGGGTCGGGGACAGAGGGGGAGGAACTCGAGGGTCGTGGGAGTGGGTCGGGGGCAGGACAGGGAGGGGCTTGTGGGTCGGGGACACGAGAGGGAGGGACTCAAGGGTTATAGGAATGGGTCGGGGACATAGACATAGGCCTCCGGGACCACCAGGATAAGGTAGGGTGTTAGGAGGGAGGCCGGGGGCCCCCTGATCCTCTGACCTCTCTTGAACACAGCACCTTTTTCGTGCCTCAGTTTCCTCGCTTCATTAATGAGAAGGGTGGCCCACTCTCCCACAGGGAAACTTGACACTGGCGAACTGCCCACGAAGGTGCAGAAATGGAGTTTGAGGATGTGAGGGAGTTCTTTTTAGTTCCAGCCTGTCTTCTGGTTTGCTAGGACTCTGCTCTGTGTGTGCACGCGCGTGTGCAGGCCTGTGTGATATGGAAAAAGATAACTGAGGTTGGGAATGTAGATTGGTGAAAGGCGTGGGCTGGGAAAGACCCAGCCAGAGGCCCAACTCGAGGGAAACAGGAAGCTGAGCCCGGGCTTCGCCGCAGAGGGCGGTCCTCTGGATGCCTGTCAATGCTTAGACTTCCCCATCCCGGGCCCCTTACCCTCCTCTCGCTGGTAAAGGTTGCCTTGGAGACGGGGTGATCCTGGCACTAGGATAACGCTGTGGCTCATCCTGGGATGGGTGGGGTATCGGCTTGTTCTGTCGCGAGAAGAAAACAAAGGTCAGACAGATCAGTGTGAGTGGCATCCTGGGGGATATCTAAGTAACATAGGCAGACAGAAGAAAAGTAACTCTGGCAGACTTGATTTTGGAGCTGCTATCTAACTTTACTACCTATTTTTTTTTAAATCTAAACTATGTCTGCCAATATTCCAGCCTCTCTGCTCTGAGTTTCTCTACTGTCCAGCCATCCTTTTTCTTTTCTACTCACTGTCTATTCAAAAACTATCTTCATCTGGAGAAAAGCATTTTGGACGGGAAAGACCTAGAAGCAAAACTGGGCTGGACGCTGGAAGAGACTGGGGGGGGGGGGGTGAGAGGGGCATCTGTTGCTGGAAACCAGCAGTTAGTGGTTTCCCCTGGCTTCTTCTCAGGGTCTTTCTCCTCCCCCTCCTCCCCAGAGAAGGCATTTCTCTCTCCTCCCCAGAAAGGCAGAAGATACTTAGTATTTGGTCCTTAGAATTACAACATCCCAGAAAGATATAGACTGACTCCACGAGTGAGTGAGTGCATTCCCATCATGTTGACCCCCAGAATCTGCACAGGGACTGGGAAAGGTGGTTTCAGAGAAGCCTCTGTCCCAGACTCATCCCTTTTCCCCACTTGGTCAGTGACCACCAGGCATCGGCCCAGCAGAGCTCTCCACGGGAGAAGCTATAGTTAGTCTCAAACAGGTTTGACAGCCTCGCCCCTGCCTGCCTTTATAGCCACAGCTGCCCTGATCACCAATATTGACTGCGGCTGCCTGGATTGCTACCCTTGAGTTATCTTGCCTTTATTTTCAGGCTGCCCTCTCTTGGGACCACCCAGGGGTGCCTCCTGGATTTGAAGCCGGGACTGCAGCAGAAATATTCTTGCTCCCATCCCATCTCATCTCTGTGTCCCTTTTCTCTTTCACCAACTTCTCTTTCTGTGATCAATGCCTTCCTTGTCCCTAATCTCTTCACACCCCAGATTGGAAGGTGTGTCCCTCCCTGCCACTCCTCAGCGCTGTCACCAACCTCCTCCAGGTTTCTATAGCTCCACTGCACAACAGTTTACCACGGGTAACCATTAACCCAGCCCTTAACTCTGCTCCTACCTTCCCCTGTGGAGAGGATTTGCCAGTCACTGACCGGCAGAGCCAGGTCACCTCACACCATCTCTCTGGACCTCAGGCAGGATCTTCTCATTTCAGGATAGCTGGGACAGTTTTTAAATTATCTGTTTATATTGTGTGTGTGTATGCAAGGGCACAAGCCACAGGTGTGGAGGTCAGAGGACAATTTGGGAATCCGTTTTCTCCTACCGTGTGAGTCCTGGGGCTGGATCTTCCCCATGGGCCAGCCTTGAAGGCTTCCTTCTCCTCCTTCCTTCCCATGCAGCCCTATCATGGAGGAATCATGATGCCCAGTCTCCTTAGGGGTGAGTGGGCTGTGGTAAGGGGTGTATGTGATGTAATTAGGTCAACTTTCAGGGTGAAGTGCATTCAGACACTTGCACTTCCTCTTCAGAGGTCCAGAAATAACCAGGCCCTGTGGTGCTCTTGCGGGGGTGGTCATTCCCCTGCATTCAGGGTACATTCTGCCGGAACAGGCGAAGTCTGACTGAAGTGAGAGCTGGTTCTTACTTCCGCTTATTTATTTAAAACACTCAAGTAGCGCTTCCTTTGTTGGCTAGACACTGTTCTGAGTTCTTTATAAATATTAACTTGGTGGGTACAAATATTAACAGAGTTGTGGCTGCTGGCTTGGCCGGAGTTAAGGCCGCCTCCCTCCCCTCTCCAGGGAGGAGGAGTACCGCTTCTGGCCCTTTAAGGTCGTCCTACCCGCCCCAGCCCTCCCCACCGCCCAGACCCTTTTTCCGGGCTGGCCCAGCGACCTTCTGTGGGGCTCCGCCCGGCATCAATCAAAGCCCGGCTGCTTAGCAACGGCAGAGGCGGGAATTTTAAACACGCCGGCACCGCCCCCGTTGCAAACAGACCAATCAGCGCTTAGACTCTTCCCTCCTGAGCTGCAGCGTACGCCCTCTCTTCCTATTGGATAGCTGGGCAGCGCCTCCAGCCAGTAGCGACGAAGAGGGGGCGGGACGAGCTCGGCTCCGCCCCCCGTCCGCAGGCGGGCTCGCCCTTCCCCAGGTTGGCGGCCGTTGGTCAGTGAGGTAGATTGTCGCGACTGAGGCGACGAAAAAGGCGGGAAAACGCCGCGAGTGGGCGGTCCTGGGTGGGGCGGGGCGTGGGGGACGGAAGCGGAGCTTTGACAGTGACAGCTCGTGCTTGCAGACCTTCCAAAGGGTGGCCCTCCGAGTGTCCCCACTCTACCCGGCCACCCGGGGAGACGTCGCCTCTGAAGCTCCCCCTCATCCCAGGTCCTCAGAATCGCCGAGCCCATGGCTTTCAGAGCCACCCCAGGCCGGACGCCGCCGGGACCCGCACCCGGGATGCCCTCGGCCAGCTTCCCCAGCCCGCAGGCCCCAATGCCCGGGCCTGGAGGTCTCGAGGAAGAGGAGGAGGACGAGGAGCCGGCCGAGGTGTCGGAGGAGCGGGCCGGGAGGACGGGACAATAGGGGATGGCCGAAGCCTGCCCTCCCCAGGGTTCAGATACTGATCTCCTCTCCTCCTCGTGGGGCAGGTCCACCTGTGCGTGCTGTGGAGTTCAGGCTATCTGGGCATTGCTTACTATGACACTAGTGACTCCACTGTCCACTTCATGCCAGACGCCCCAGACCACGAGAGCCTAAAGCTTCTCCAGAGAGGTGGGGACAGAACCCTTGATTCCTCTGCTCTGGGGTTGGAAGCCTGTCCACTCATATGTCCTTATGTGACCTTAATCTACTTTATAGTCACCTGCTTGGGGGAATGAATTATTCAACGCAACTTTATTAGGTTCTTGCTGTATGTTAAATGCTATAGACTCAGTCCCTGGCAAACCATTCATGACTTTAGTGGTTGTTCCAGGACACTCCCATGTCCCTCCCTCCGCCCCTGGAGTATTACTTCTGCACTAAATCTCATTCTAGACTATGCTCCCAGTGTGCAGAGCACTCCCTAACAGACAGAAAATAAATTCTTTTATTTTGGTTTTGGTTTTTTGAGACAGGGTCTTATTTTGTATTCCTGGAACTCACTATGTAGACCAGGCTGATCTCGGACTCAGTGACTGGTTTGCCTGCCCAGGGCTAGGATCAAAGGCATGTGCCACCTTGCCTGGCCGAGAAAATAAATTCCTGAGGGAAACAGTGTCAAGAAGAGAGCTTCTTTCCCCTTTGTCAATGAGGTCCTTTGACTCAGTTGATCCTTTCTCTTTTCAAGTTCTGGATGAAATCAACCCCCAGTCTGTCATTACAAGTGCCAAACAAGATGAGACTATGGCTCGGTTTCTGGGGAAGCTTGGTAAGGGACACGTAAAGATGGGAAATGGAAAAAGACTACTGGACTACTGGAATGTAGTCTTTTTCATCGGGAGGCCAAATTGGCTGAGAGGGAGCGTTGGACAACAGCAGAACTGTCATGTGCAGAACCATGGCCCTTTGCCTCCACAGCCTCCCAGGAACAGAGAGAGCCAAAGAGACCCGAAATTGTACTTTTGCCAAGCGTGGATTTTGGTAGGTCTTTTAATCTTGTCAGACCCATCCCAGGGGCCCTGTCCCTTCTCTTAATCTCACCCCAGTATCAGAGACCTTCCCTGTCTGTTCTTAACCTGCAAACAATTTCCCACACCTGTCACCGTGTCCCCAGATTCTCTCCTGCACCTTGTTATTAATAACCCAACTTACTGAGAAGCTGCTGGCTTAGGTGCCTTTGGACAGAGTGACCAGACTTTCAGCCGCTTGGAGTGCAGGAGTTCCCACTGTAAGCCAAAGGCATTATTGCATAGAAAGGAAAGCCACTTTTTCTGGGATCCTGGTCCATAAGACACTGCAAACTCCCAGGCTTGCAAACAGGACGAGAATGTTCTGTCCTACCAGATATCGGGACTTACTGTTCTTTCCTTTATCATAAGATCTTTCTTTCTTTTTTAAAAGATTTATTTATTTATTATATATAGTGTCCTGTCTGCACATATGCCTGCAGGCCAGAAGAGGATGCTAGATCTCATTACAGATGGTTGTGAGCCACCGTGTGGGTGCTTGGAATTGAACTCAGGACCTCTGGAAGAGCAGTCAGTGCTCTTAACCTCTGAGCCATTTCTCCAGCCCCTCATAAGATTTTTCTGACCTAGAAAATGTACACTCCAGACGTCACTTGTCTCTCTCAGGTTGTGCATAGAGCCAGACATCTGTATTACACAAAGATGAAAAGTCAGACTAAGTCTGCATGTCTGCTTCTTGCTCAAGACCTCCGTGGACTTGGGCAGGCTGAATGGTTGCTTCTGTTCTTGTTAAACTGGGATGAGCAAGTGAGTTATCAAACCTTTCGCCCCTTACCCCCACCCTCATAGGTCCAGAGATAAGCAAACAGCGTCTCCTTTCTGGAAACTACTCCTTCATCCCAGAATCCATGACTGCTACTGAGAAAATCCTTTTCCTGTCCTCTATTATTCCCTTTGACTGTGTTCTCACGGTGAGCCGGGTCATTGGGGTGAGGGCTGGGAAGCCACTGAGGGAAGGCATAAGCTCCTAGTCCCAGGCCGCATTCTTGACTGGACTGCCTCAGCCCTGGAAAATGACAGTTTCTCTTGGTATTGGTGTCGTCCAGCTTCTGGAACGTTAGGCTTTATTCGAGCTCCGCTGCCAATTCCTTCCCAGGTCCGGGCACTTGGAGGACTGTTCAAATTCCTGAGTCGAAGAAGAGTTGGGGTCGAACTGGAAGATTACAATGTCAGCGTCCCTATCCTGGGATTTAAGAAATTTGTATTGTAGGTGATTCACCCTAACCTCAACCAAAGTAGAGGGACTGGGGGTCTAAGAAATAAGCCAGGTGCCAGGGATGGGGAAGAGTGGGAGACGCGTGCTGGAACATAGGAGAGGGATGGGGGCAGTGGAGACACGGGAGACACGGGAGAGGGATGGGGGCAGTGGACACATGGGAGACACAGGAGAGGGATGGGGGCAGTGGAGACACGGGAGAGGGATGGGGGACAGTGGAGACACGGGAGAGGGATGGGGACAGTGGAGACACGGGAGACACGGGAGAGGGATGGGGCAGTGGACACACGGGAGACACAGGAGAGGGATGGGGGCAGTGGAGATACGGGAGACATGGGAGAGGGATGGGGGCAGTGGACACACGGGAGAGGGATGGGGACAGTGGACACACGGGAGACACAGGAGAGGGATGGGGGCAGTGGAGACACAGGAGAGGGATGGGGGCAGTGGACACATGGGAGAAACGGGAGAGGGATGGGGACAGTGGACACACGGGAGAAATGGGAAGGGATGGGGGCAGTGGACACACGGGAGACACAGGAGAGGGATGGGGGCAGTGGAGACACAGGAGAGGGATGGGGGACAGTGGAGACACAGGAGAGGGATGGGGGCAGTGGACACACGGGAGACACGGGAGAGGGATGGGGGCAGTGGAGACACAGGAGAGCCAGGGAGAAGACTGGACAGTACTGACAGAGGAGCCAAGGGAGCAGAGTGTGTAATGAACGACCACGTCTCTGCCACTTGTTGTTGGCTTCTTTTCTGTTCTCAGGACCCATCTGGTGAGCATAGATCAAGACACTTACAGGTGAGGTGGAGACAGACTGCTGCCTCCAGAAACAAAAGGACTGAGCTTAACACTCTAATAATCCTAAGGAGGCTCTAGTTTCTCTCATCCTGGGGCAGTTACATCTCTCTCCTAGGACAGGGTGATGGGGTGGAGAGGGCCAGGAAGGGACTAAAGCCCAAGGCCTCAGTGCTGGGGATGGACCCGAGGGTGCTGCCTGCTGGACAGCCTTCTGCTCCCTGAAGTGATGACTCCAAGCGGTTGTTTCCTCTCTTTCCAGGCGGGGTCTCTCCACACAACCCCGACTGTCGGGAACTCAGTCTGTAGACCAGGCTGGTCCTGAACTCACAGAGTCTTACCTGCCTCTGCCTCCCCAGTGCTGGATTAAAGGTGTGAGCTGCCAAGCCTGGCTTTCATTTTCTCTTCCTAAGGGGAGAAGCTGAGGCAAACACAAAAGTGAGTAATAAACCTCACATCAAGGTTATTATTGCTGCCGGTGTGGTGTGTGCCTCATGCCCGTAGGATTTGCTGGAGGAGACAGAGGCAGCAGGATTGTGAGTTCGAGGCCAGCCTGGGTTACACATATTAAAAAAAAAAGATTATTATTGCCAGGGGTGGTGGTTTGAGCCATTAATCCCAGAACTCAGGAGGCAGAGGCAGGAGGATCTCTGGAAGTTCAAGGCCAGCCTGGTCTACATAGTGAGTTCTAGAACAACCAGGGCTACACAGAGTACACAGAGAAACCCTGTCTTAAAAAAAAAAAAAGATTACTATTAACTTAAATTGCAGTTTCTCAGTTCCCAGCTCCTTTTGTTATTTAAAAAAAAATCGTTACTGTGCCAGTGAGAACCTGGCTCAGTGAGCAAAAGCTCTGGCTACTCAGGTTTGAAGATCTGAGTTTTATGTAAGTCCTTGGCATCTCTGGCTGCCATCTTAGCCAGGTTCAATGAGAGACCCTGCCTCTAAAGAGAACAAGACAGAGAGAAAGAGGACAGCCACTCCCGTGTCCTCTGGCTTCTGCACATATGTCTGAGAGCATGCATACTTGCACACAAATATGTGTACACAGGCAGCTGTAGTGGCTCACCTTTAATCCCAGCACTGGAAGGCAGAGGCAGGGGGATTTCTACTAGTTCAAGGCCAGCCTAGTCTACATAGTGAGCTCTAGAATAGCCAGGGCTGCATAGAGAGACCCTGTTCAAAAACACAAATAAATATGTACACACATGTGCAGCTGTGTGTAGAATGTACAGGCCGTCCAGACGCCTCATTTCTCTGTGACAGCGTTCTGCAGATCTTCAAGAGTGAGTCTCACCCCTCCGTGTACAAAGTAGCCAGCGGGCTGAAGGAAGGGCTCAGCCTCTTTGGTAGGTGTGCCCTAAAGTTCACCCCACGCTGGGAAAGCCTGCTAGAAAAGTAGTTGACTGGAGATGTGTACAATCTCTTCTCCCTGCTTTCCAACCAGCCCAGGTCTCTCAGCCTGAGCTCCTTTATACCTAGCCAGGTAGTGTAATCTGCATGTTGGCTGTGCCCTATCCAATACTATGTTCAGTCTCCGGCTCTGTATGCTTGTCACTCATGGGGCACCTAGTACCGCTCTGTTCACAGAGGAGCGTTATATAACTGATTTGTATAGTTTTTATCTGGTTCCTCAAGCTTTAGGGTAAATTAAGGACACAGCTCCAAGTGTCCAGTTTCTCACTGGGTTATGTTTAAGTTTTACATATTGTGTTGGATTTTGTGAGCTGTGGCTATGTCCATTTATATATTTTCCTAGCTGAGTATCCATCCCTTTTCTTAACCTCCCATTATAATCCAGGCTGCAATTTGTGGCCAGGCCCTAACTTGGCTGCCTTTGTGTCCTGTATCTGGGCCTCCTTGTAACAAGTTCACCCCTATGCATACCCCGCAGGAATCCTCAACAGATGCCGCTGTAAGTGGGGACAGAAGCTGCTCAGGTGAGTGGGTCTCAGACGTGTCTATAAACAAACACACACGGAATACTGAGGCCTGCTAACAGCGCCCACAGGCCATGCAAACACTCTGATTTAGTAGGACTAGAAATAAGAACTGCCCAGCAAAGTAGCTTGTGTTGTCCTCATTTTATGTCAGCACAGATACACACATAGTCATGAATAATATACAGATACACACACATACCTGCAGTAGAAACTTAACCACAAACTACAGATGTATTACAAGATAATTTAACACCATAGCAAAAGCTAAGGGCATGGCTCAGTGGTAGGATACTCAAAGTATGATGCCCCATCCCCAGTCTAGAAAAAAAAAAGTTAAACAAAGCTAGGCATGCCTCCTCTCCAAATGCCTTCCCTAAACTTACCTGCTGAGAGTGAAGTGCTTGTGGTACGAATGTGAGGTCTGCATCTGGATTCCCAGACTACAGCCCCAGAGCCGGGAGGCAGTAGTCTAGCCAAATCAGTGAGCACAGGTTCAGTGAGAAAAATTGCCTCAAGGGGGCTGGAGAGATGGCTCAGCGGTTAAGAGCATTGCCTGCTCTTCCAAAGGTCCTGAGTTCACATGGTGGCTCACAACCATCTGTAATGAGGTCTGGTGCCCGCAGACATACAGACAGAATATTGTGTACATAATAAAAAAGAAAGAAAGAAAAACTGTCTCAAACAATAAGGTGGCAAGCTAGCAAGACAGCTCAGTAGGTAAAGGTATTCTACATAGACCCTATAGACCCAAGGTAGGGCTCCCAGACCCACACAATAGGCATTCTCTCACCTTCACTCGCTTGCTCTGGTCGGCATGGGACACACATGTAACATACAAAACAAATATCTTTTGTAATAGATGCTTTTCTGAAAAATAAGGTGATGACCAATCAAAGAAGATCCCCAATGCCAATTAGCTTCTTTCATATTCAGATATGCATGTGCATATACCTAACATGCACAGAAACATACATACAAACACACACAAATTGAGCTATTCAAACAGACCATGGTGGCACATTCCCCCCATAATTCCAGCTTTTGTGGGGTTGAGGTAGTAAAATCAATCAAAAATTGGAGGCTAGCCAGGCAGTGGTGGTGCACACCTTTAATCCAAGCACTTGGGAGGCAGAAGCAGGTGGATCTCTGTCAGTTCAAGGCCAGCCTGGTCTACAGAGAGAGTTCCAGGACAGGTTCCAAAGCCACAGAGAAACCCTGTCTCAAAACCCCCGCCCCCAATCACAAGAAAAATAAAGAATTGGAGGCCAGGGATAGAGATGAGTCAGCAGTTACAAGTACTAGCTGCTCTTGTTTGTTTGCTTTTCGAGACAGGGTTTCTCTGTGTAGCCCTGATTGGCTGTGATTAAAGGTTTGCGCCACTGGCTGCTCTTGCAGAAGACCTAGGTTTGATTCTCGGCCCCCAAATGGAGGTTCAGAGGTTCACAACTTTTTGTAACTCCAGTTCTAGGGAATCTGAAGCCCCTTTCTGACCTCAGGGAATCAGGCACACATGTAGTGCACAGACCTACATGCAGGCAGAGCACCCATACACATTAAAAAATGGTAAGTAAAAATGTTCTTTAAAAAATTAGATGGAGGCCAGCCTGTACAGCATGAGACCCTATTCGATAGCAAACAAAACAAAAATTAGCCAAGTACAGTGGTGCACACCTTTAATCGTAGCCCAGGAAGCAGAGACAGAGGATCTCTGTGAGTTTGAGGCCAACCTGGTCTATACAATGAGTTCCCTGACAGCTGGAGTCACATGCTGAGACCTTGTCTCAAAAAACAAAACAGAAATTATTCACCTAGCACCCACATTTATGTGTAGGATTACATGCGTGGTCTGACAGCTGCATATTGTTGCCACCTGTGGTTTCCATAGACACTGCAGCTCAGAACATCCAACGTCTTCCTGCCATGTTTTTCCAGTTAATGGCATTGCTGGCAGTGTAACATCTCAAGATAGGCACTTTGGATTGATGCTTTCCCTCATCTTCCATATTCAATTATTCACTGGTGTCTCTTGTCTCTATCCTGAAATCTCTTAGCCATCCTTCCTCCCTCTTTACAGTCTAATTCTAGCTATCAGGATGTTAATCAGAAGCATTGCATTTACCTCCAAAATGGTCCCTGCCTCTGGTCTCTTTCTCCAAATGAGCCGTTCATTCTAAACCACAGGCCGTCCTGACCCAGAGATCTGGGCATGTTCACTTCTTAAAAAGTTTTAAGTAGAAACAAGGATGCCTCCCTGTCACAGGGAAAGCTTAGTATATGTAGTGGTGTGATCTTGTAGTGTGGAGTGTAGGGTCTCTTCCTGAGTTTCCTTTCTGTTGCTGTGGCAACATATTTGATCAGAGGTAACTTAAGGGTGAAAGGGTTTATTTGCTCGCGGTTCCAGGTCCCATCATCGTGGGAAGTCACATTATAACTGCAGTTAAAGCAGAGAGAAGTGTGTGTGAAGTCACATTATATCTGCAATTAAAGCAGAGAGCAGTGAATAAGAGCAAGGATTCTTGTGTGCATGCCAGTGTCTACTAGGTTTCTCCTTCTCATTCAGTCTAAGATCCTAAGCCCAGGGAACAGGGCTGCTCACATTCTCCACATCAGTGTGTAGCACGAATAATAAAAACCCAGGCACAGATATTGGAGTTCAAGCTGAACATCAGAAAAGCAAAGCAGCCAACCACTAGAGAGACCTTTTACCTCTACCAAATCTTCAGAGCTAAAGGGCGAGATTCTGTCTCCACAAATCTTCAGACCCCACGCTCCAGTGAGTTCCCGTCTCTTCCCCTTTATATTCCTCTCTCCTCCTAGCTATATCACTTTTGTCTCCACCTCCCTAGTGCTGGGATTTAAGGTGTGAGCCACTACCACCTGGATATGTTTCTGGATTTATCTTGTGTAACCCTGGTGCTGGCCTGAGTCCTGGGATTAAGGTGTGTGCCACCACTGCCTGACCTGTATGGCTGACTAGTGTGACTGTTTTGCCCTCTGATCTTCAGGCAAGCTTTATTTATTAAAGCACAAATAATATACCACTGTGTGTGTGTGTGTATGTGTGTGTGTGTGTGTGTGTGTGTATATATATATATATTATATACCACTGTATATAATGGATATGATTAAGATAATCCCTCATAGGCATTCTCAGAAGTGATTCTAGACTGTATCAAATTGACAATTAAAACCAATCATCGCACCCCTGCTCACCTTGGTTTTAATTCTCAGATTCACATCTCCATATTCCTCATGAATCCTTTTCTGCTAGCTCTACCCTGTATTCTAGTCATCCCTGTCAACATTTACACTCTGGCTTTTTTGGTGACACTTTCACAGGTGCACATAAGAGGTGGGTGTGCACCCTCCTTGTACTCATATGGTCCAGCGTCCTTTCACACCAGGTGAGAATTCTTAGTGAACCAGTTGCCTTATACTTGTGAATTCCTGTTGCCTGTGTCTGGCACATGACTTTGTGGGTAGAATATTCAGTGAGTGTGCACGGTACGAGAACTCAAGCAAACTAGCGGCATCGCCTCCAGAACCTCAGAATACATACAAACCTTTGCTAGCAGACAGGCTTAGGGCTGGTCCTTTCCCCACGTGCTCCACTACAGCACATTCCTTCTGGGGACTGACTGAGGATGATCTCTGAGTAACATAATCACCCACACATTCTTTAATGCTTCAGATGTAAATCCTGAGTTCCAAGCAGGGATGGGAGTGAAAAGTGGGGGTCTTAGAAGATTTGCTGGAAACGTGGTCTCACTATGCACCCCAGACCAGTCTGAAACTTGCTAGAAAGGCCCAGGTGGCCTTCTTGTGATGATCCTCCTGTCTGCCTCCTGGATGCTGGGATTACAGGAATAGATGAGCATGCCTAGGAGGAAGAGACTTTCCCATGGAGAAGAGAATTATGCTAAAGATGGAGAGAACCAGGCATGGGGAAATTCCTATAATCTCAGCACTCAGAAAGGGTGGGGCTGGAGGTAATACAAGTTTGAGGCCTTGGCTACATGGCAAGATCATCCTGTATGTGTGTGTGTGCATGCGTGCGTGTATCTCGAGGCATAGTAGCACACACCTGTAACACTTGCTTGGGGGGTGTGACTTTGTTTTTTAAGAAGGTTGTGTGTGTGGCTCATCACTTACTGCTCTTCTAAAGAATCCTTGTTCAGGTTCCAGCGCCCATGCCAGGCTGCTCACAATTGCATGGAACTGCATGGAACTCCAGTTCCAAGGTACGAGACCCTCTGACCTCTAAGACACGTACTTGCACATCCATTGCACATACTCACACAGACTTAAACATATACACAAAAATTTTTTTTGTTCTATTTTTTTCAAGACAAGGTTACTCTATGTAGCCCTGGCTGTCCTGGAACTCACTCTGTAGATCAAGCTGACCTCAAACTTAGAGATCTGCCTGTCTCTGTCTCTTTTGGGTTTAAAGAAATATGCCATCATCGCCCAGCTAATACATGTAAATTTTTTAAAGGGGAGGTATTAGAGTAAGGACTAGGAATGTGTACCAGGCTTTTTCTCTTGGGCCACCAACCAGCTCCCAAATCTGAGACTTATTTTTAGTTTTGACTGCTCGACCTAGCTTAGACACATTTCTGGCTAGCTCTTTTAAATTAACCTGTTTCTCTTCACCTTTTACCTTGGGGCTTATCACCTTTCTTATTTCTGTATATATTATTCTCACTGCTTCTGTATGCCTGGCTGGTTGGCATCTGCCTGGCTTCTTGCCCCAGGCATGTTCCTTATTCTCTTCTTTTTCCTCCTCTTTTCTTTCTTTCTGAGCCTAGATTTCTCCTCCTATTTATTTTCTCTGCCTGGCAGCACTGCCTGTCCCCCTCCTTCCTAGTTATTGGCTGTTCAGTTTTTTTACTGAACCAATCAGGTGCCTTAGGCAGTCAAGGCGAAACAGATGCAACACATCTTTACATAATTAACACACATCCTTACATCATTAAACAAATGCAGCATAAACAAAAGTAACACAACTTTACACAGTTAAAGTAATATTCTGCAGGATAAACAAAAGTAACACTTCTTTGTCTAGCTAAAATCATACTCTACAACAGGAATGTAGCCCACCTGGTAGTGTGTTTTCCTGGGTTCCTTCCCCAGCATCACATAACACAGAAGGTAGAAGGAAGAAGATCAGAAGTTCGAGATTATCCTCTGCTCATGAGTGAAAACAAATATGAGGCAGATGAGAGCTGTAAATGCAGATTTCCACATGGGACCCTCAAGGCAGCCACCGAGTGCTGAAGTACAGGCTCCAGCGGCTCCCAGCCGACAGGGTACCGCAGTCTGACACCCACATGCACTTCTCATTAGTACTCAGTCCTCACTTCCTCGGCTGTAAAATTAGGGTCACTAACAGAACATGAGTCTGGTAAACCTGGTGTTCTAGAAGAAAGTCCGCTAGGTGAGTCTCGGGCTCTACAGAGCGGGGACAGAGCTCCCTGGTCCAGTCTACACTGCTGTGGCCCAAGCGCTCTTTTCCATGGAGAAGTTCGGGGATGGCCAAAACCCACCCTTGAACTGAAACATATCTTTGGTTTTCTTCTAACTTGGGGTGTTCTGATTGAACATAACTGGCTGTGGGCTAAGTGTGAGGTAAGCATCCTCAGGCCCATGTCTCCACTTGCTGGCTCTCAGATAGCATAAGTAATGGCTTGCTATTACGTAGAAAAGAACCCCAGGCTAAAGTTCTTACAGAATTAAATCCCACACCCAGAATTAAACAAATTCAGATGAGACATTACTGCTGTATAGTAATTTATTTTAACTTGGCAACAAAAGATGTGATGATGTCTGTACACACTAGTCATTTATGAATCAGACCTGCTGAAACGCCTTCAGCATCTCTACAAGTCCTTCCTCTTCTAAGAAAACTGTAAGATGACTTGGACATGGTGATTATGTTTAATCTTACCAGAGGCAGAGGCAGGAAGATCTCTATGAGCTCTAGACCAGCCAAGGCTACATAGTGAGACCTTGTCTCTAAACAAGAAGAACAAAGGAACTGCAAACTAAGTAAAGTAAACTGAGGTGTTAGCTCAGTGGACAGAGGCACTTGTCACTACGCTTGATGATCTGAGTTCAATTCCCATATCATAGCAAGTCTTTTTCTGTCCTGCCAGCTAGATTCCAAATAACGGCACAGAGAAGCTTCATTAATTATGAAAGCTTGGGCTAAGCTGGGCAGTGGTGGCATAGCCTTTAATGTCAATACTCAGGAGGTAGAGGCAGGTAGATCCCTGTGAGTTTGTAGCCAGCCTCGTTTACAAGAGCTAGTTCTAGGACAGCTAGGGCTGTTACACAGAGAAACCCTATCAGGAAGAAAAGAGAACAGTAGGCTTGGCCTTGACTTAGGCTTGTTTTTAGCTAACTCATTAATCCACATTCTGTCATGTACCACATATCCTGCCTAGCTATTGACTGGTCAGCATTTTAGTGCACCAATCACAGCAATGCAATACACCTTCACACAGTGTGCAAATATTCCACATCACATGATAGAAGAAGAAAACCAATTCATACAAGTTGTCCTCTGTCCTCTACATGTGCACCATGGCACATACATGTTCTCTCTCTCTCTCTCTCTCTCTCTCTCTCTCACACACACACACACACACACACACACACAATTTTAAATGTAATTTTTTTCAAAGAAAATTCAAGGACTAGCTTTCACATTGATAAGCTCACAGACACATGAACTCCAGTTCCAGGGGATCTGTCTTCCCTTTTTGGGCTCCTTTTTTGTTTTGTTTTGTTTTTGTTTTTGTTTTTGTTTTTTGAGACAAGGTTTCTCAGCAGCTTGGCACCTGTCCTGTAACTAGCTATTGTAGACCAGGCTGGCCTTGAACTCACAGAGATCCACCTATCTCTGCCTCCCAAGTGCTAGGATTAAAGGTGTGTGCCACCACCGTCCTCCTTTTGGGGCTCCTTAAGCGCACACACACACATACACACACACTTTTACAAAAAGAAGGAAGAAAAAAAAAAGGAATTGCAGGCTAGGGACTGGTCAGACAGCTCAACAGGTAAAGGTGCTTTCTGCATAAGTCTAGTAACCTGAACCTACATAGAGGTGGGACAGAATCAGCTCCAGAGTTATCCTCTGATTTCCCAGGTGTCATGACATTCCTGTCCACACATACACACACACACATTCATAATACATGAATAGCAGACTGGGCAGTGGTCTGGTGGCACACAAGTGTAATTCCAGCACTTAGGAAGTATAAGCTAGAGGACCAGGACTTCCAGGTCAGTCTTGGCCATATAGCAAGTTTGAGACCAGTCTGAGCTATGTGAAAACTGTCTCAAAAAATTTATAGATAGATAGATAGATAGATAGATAGATAGATAGATAGATAGATAGAGGCTGGGGGTGTGGCTCAGTAGTTTGGTGCTCGGATAATGAGTAAGCGTTGACTCAACTCTAAACATTGCCAGAAGAAAGAGTGGAAGAGAGAAGGAGAGGAAATGAGGATTCGTTACAGGCATTTGCGCAGAAAGCACATGAAAAGATGCGGTTTCGTCTATGCTGTTCCCCTAAGATACTGTCACAGCTACACACAGACAGCAAACTCAGAGTGACTCAGCCGCTCCCACTCAGCTGCAGAAAACTATAGTGTTGGCACACGAATACCACAACACGCTGTTCTCGCTCTAAAATATTGACACTCTCTATCACATATCCACATGGAGTGACACATGGTCTCCTCCATCAAATCCACGATACGCAGACAGCCATTGTGACGCAAACATGCTCACAGAGACGGGGATACGCAGACAGCCATAGTGACACCCAGCAGTTGCCAGTAGGTACATACAAACATGCCCACAGAGACAGGGCCCACATTTGCCAGTTCACTTCTGTAGTGTGCTGCAGGCACACATTACCACACTCCCCAAAGAGTTCCAAGCAAAATGAAGATGATGAGAGATGTGACTTCTAATCTTCCCGCAGGCTATGGTTTACCCGTCCAACTCAGGAGCTAAGAGAACTCAATTCCCGTCTGGATGTCATTCAGTTTTTCCTGATGCCTCAGAATCTGGACACGGCTCAGATGATGCACCGTCTCCTGAGCCACATCAAGAACGTGCCTGTGAGCCCAGGGTCAGGGAGTAAAGCTGAGAGCCCATGGCGGAGGTCAGGGCGAGGGAACGAGGCTGATGCTTATAGAAAGCCTTAGGCTTCTTATTTTTATTTTATTAAAATTTAGTATTTGTTTTTTGTTTTGAGATAAGGTCTCACCATGTAACCTGAATGGCCTGGAACTCAAAGGAATCCACCTGCCTTTGTCTCCCAAGTGATGGGATTAAAGTTGTGAGCCACCACCACCCCTGACTATTTTTCACACAGGGTCTCTCTGTGTGCTCCTGACTGACCTGGAACTCACTCTGTAGGCAGGCTGGCCTTTAACTCAGAGATCTGCCTGCCTGCCAAGTGCTGTGATTAAAGGCATGTGCCACCACTGCCCAGCCTAAGATGTTATTTTTAATTATATGCATATATATCCAGGCCTGTGAGTCTGAGACTAGCTTGATCTACATAGTGAGTTCCTGTTCAGTAAGAGCTATGTAATGAGACCTTATCTTAAACAAACAAGCAAAATTAGGAGTGTCTATGTGGAGTACATGCACGTGAGTGTGGGTGACTGCAGAGTCCAGGAAAGGATGGTGGATCCCCTGAAGCTAGAGTTATGGATGTTTGTCAACCTCCTGATGTGGGTGCTGGGGACCAAACCTGGGTCTCTCCCGCCTGGACTGTGGGCCTCTTGAGGGGTGGCAGATGGCAAGATGGCAAATGATGGCTGTTCCTTTGTCTGCCTGTAGCTGATTCTGAAACGCATGAAGCTGTCCCACACCAAGGTCAGTGACTGGCAAGTCCTCTACAAGGTAAGGCCTCCTGCCCCTTCCCCTGAGTTCCGGGATCCAGAAACCCCAGTTAAGCTTCGAATCCTGTCCACAGACCTTCTCTGCTCTGGGTACCCTGCCATGCTACACCCACTGATGTGTCTCCTAAACTCTGTGCTGCAGACAATATCAAAACTACATTCAAAGAGTAGTGTCGTTTCTGCCCTTGTACGTGGACTCCAACCGTCCCCGTCACCTTCCCCTGTTGTGTTAGCTCATCCACGAGCACTGCACATGGTGACTGCAGAGCTGGCACTGATGTGACCGCTGATATCAGAGCCACAGGCCTCCCCTCTATTACTGCACTATCTTCCTTTCCTGCCTGCGTGCCTGTTCTTTTCAATGTTTATTCAGTGTGTGGGGTGTCCACCTGCATGTGTGTTTGCGCTGCATGTGCATGCCTAACCCTGAAAGGCCAGCAGACGATGGCACCAGACCTCCTGGGATTGCAGTTACGAATGCTTGTGAGCCACCATGCGGGTGCTGGCAAACAAACCTGGGTCTTCTACAAGAGCAACAAGGGCTCTAAACTGCCGAGCCATCTTTCCAGGATCTATAAGGTTTGCTGCTAATAGTGTAAAGAAACTGGGATAAAAGCTAGAATTAATGACATACATATACCTTTCTGGGCTGATATGGCTAAATATTTATACATAATTATAAAGCAAAGTAAAAAAATCTATTTATTTATTGTCTTAGTGTTCTGTTGCTGTGAAGAGACACCATGACCACAACAACTCTCGTAAAGGAAAACATTTAGCTGGGGCTGGCTTACAGCTCAGAAGTTTAGTCTGTGTCATCATGGTGGGGAGCATGGCAGCAGGCAGACACACATTCTACATCTGCACCTCAGACAGCAGGAGGAGAGCGATACAGGACCTGGTCTGAGCACCTGGGCCCTCAGAGCCCACCCCAGTGACACACTTCCTCCTAATAGTGCCACTCCCTACGGTCTGTGGGGGCCATTTTCATTCAAGCCTCCACATTTATTTACTTTTTTTTTAAACAGTTTCTTATTATGTAGCCCTGGCTGTCATGGAACTCCATGTAGACCAGGTTGGCTTAAAATTCACAGAGACTGACTCTCCTCTGCCTTCCTTCTGAGTGTTTGGGTTAAAGGTGTATGCCACCATGCCCCTGTATCTTTTTTAATTTTAAAATTTAACATTCTGGAGGCTAGAGTGCTGGCTTAGTGGTTAAGAGCACTGACTGCTCTTCAAGAGGACCTGGGGTTCAATTCCCAGCACCCACATGACAGCTCACAGCTGTCTGTATCTCCTGTTCCAGAAGGGGATCTGATTCCCGCATCAAAATAAGTAAATTATAAAAAATTATCATTCTATTGTGTTTTTTAATAGTTATTTATTTATTTGTTGTGTATATAGTGTTGGCATCAGCTCTCATATAGATGACTGTGAGCTGCCATGCGGGTGCTGGGAATTGAACTCAGGACCTCTGGAAAATCAGTCAGTGCTCTTAATCTCTGAGCCATCTCTCCAGCCCCATGCTATTGTTTTTACTTAGTTTTTAAGATTGATTACTTTCACTTGTGAATGTGGGTGCACACGTGTGACGGTGAGCACATGGGACGAGAGGCAAACCTGTAGGGCCAGTTCTTCCCCCCTCCGTGTGCACACCAGGATTAACTCAGTTTGAGAGACTATGTAGCAAACCCTTTATCTGCTGTGCCAGCTTGCTGGCCCTTAGTTTTTGAAGCAATTTAAGACTTAAAAGTTGCAAGAATTATAGATCTTTCTGTGTCTGTTTCCTAAGCATTGATGTTTGCTTCTTTGGTTGCTTACTTTAGAGATGCGATCTCAAAATATAGCCCAGGCTAGCCTCAAATGCACTATGTCATCCAAACTGATCTTGAACTTGTGATCCATCTGCCTCAACTTCCAGAGAGCTGGAATTACAGACTTGTGCCACCACCCCCAACTGAGACTTTGTCCTCTTCCCCCAAAACAAGTTTAAGGCTAGCCTGGGCTACAGAGTGCATTAGAGAGCTGTGTGGGTAACTTAGTGGGCTCTTGTCTCAGAATAAACGAGGGTAGGGATCACAACTCAGCACTGGAGTCCTGTGAGGCCCTTGGGTCCTGGGTTTAATTTCAGATAGACAATGAGGGGGCGGGGCTACACACCTGGTTCAAGCCCAGTCCATTAATTTGCTGAGTTTATTTATTGAGAGTTGAGGCTGTCTTTGCCTCTGGTGCTTCAGGGTTCTCATCTGTGAACTGGAGTGGCTGCAGTGCCCACCGCGCAGGAGCGCTCTGGCGAAGCAGTGAAGTGAACACACGTGGAAAACTAGAACTGCCTGGCCAGTCCGCGTGGGCCGCTGCGTCCTCCTCCTCAGTTCACCTGCTCTGTTCCTGCTTTCACACGACTTTTGAGTCTTTATTCACGACCATCTCTTTTCCTTCCCTTTGAAAAGGCTTCCGAACTGTTTCAGGCCGTGGCAGCTTGTTTTCTGAAGTTCCCGATGACTCTGTCAGCTGTCCAGCTCTCTGTGTTGACTTTACCACTGTTTCTGCCGCTTGCAGTTTCTATAGCTCTGCACAGAGCGAGACCGCTCGGGTACTTATGGCTCTGTCCAGAAATTTAATCAGTGGTTAGATCGGCGGCTTGGTCACTGGTCCTGCCCTGGGAAGTCGGTTCTCAAGGACTCCTAGCCCTTCCTCTCTGCTGGGCCCTATGCTGTCAGTGCCTCTTCTCATTTACTTCTATTTTGGCTTCAAAAAACATTTATTTAGCTGGGCGGTGGTGGCGCACGCCTTTAATCCCAGCACTCGGAAGGCAGAGGCAGGTGGGTCTCTGAGCTCGAGGCCAGCCTGGTCTACAGAGTGAGTTCTAGGGAAGTCGGGGCTACACAGAGAAACCTTGTCTCAAAAATAATATATATATATATATAAATTTGGTGTATGTCTGTGCTAGCGTGTACCATGACTTTCATGTGTAAACCAGGGTACAGCCTGTGAGGCTCTCTCCTTCCACCTCAAGGTTCTGGAAACTGACCTCAGGATGTCAGGCTTAGCAGGATGTCAGCTTTCCTTGCTGAGCCACCTCCCTGCCCTTTCTTCTTGACTTTTATTCCTAGTTCTCTCTTGTCCCCTCTCACAGAAGTTAATCCTCTTCTCTCCGTATATCCTTATGTGTGTGTCGCTGTGTGTCTTTCTGCCTTAATAACTTCTCAGTGTTCCCCATGTTCCCCATTGGTCCCCTGAGTGGGGTCACCTTCCTTGGCTGTCTGTCCTGCAGACTGTGTACAGCGCCCTGGGCCTGAGGGACGCCTGCCGTTCCCTGCCCCCGTCCATCCAGCTTTTCCGGGACATTGCCCAGGAGTTCTCCGATGACCTGCACCACATCGCCAGCCTCATTGGGAAAGTGGTGAGCGGGAGAGGAGACAGACACACCCAAGAGCGGGCGGGTGATGAGGGAGCAGGATGGGGGAACAGGAAGGGTCTGGAGGATGTGCTGTGGGAGGGAGGGGATCTGGGCCCCCGAGAGCTGAGGAACTTCCCATCTGTCTCATCAGGTAAACTTTGAGGAGAGTCTTGCTGAAAACCGCTTCACGGTCCTCCCAAATATTGATCCTGAGATAGACTCAAGTGAGTGCTGGGCATGGGTGGGCGGGGGGTGGGGTGGGTGTCAGCCAGTACCAAGCACCACAACTGGGAATCAGCTTTCCAATCAGAGCAAAGATCTTTCTTCTTGTTGTTGTTGTTTTTGAGACAGAGTCTCCTGTAGCATAGGCTAGCCTCAAATTTAATTCATAACTAAGGATGGCCTCAAAGTTCTGATCCTTCTTCTCCCACCTCTGGAGTGCTTGGATAACATGCACCATGCCCAGTCGGCTAATCAGCAATTTTTTAAAAATAGCCTCTTGTGTCCAGGGTTGTCCTGGAACCCCTAATCTTCCTGGGCCTTCTCTTTTATAAGCATATAATTCTTTACACACCTAGAAAAACGAAGGCTGATGGGCCTTCCAAGTTTCCTCACTGAGGTTGCTCAGAAGGAGCTGGAGAATCTGGACGCCCGCATTCCTTCCTGTAGCGTCATCTACATCCCTCTGGTGAGCAGGGCAGAGGACAGAGCTTCCAGGGGGCTGTGGGTTGGAGGGGAGGACAGCTGCTCATATGTCTCCCGCGGAGTGGTGAGCAAGGACGTGACACCCAGCCAGCCAGCCAGATCAGCAGTCCAGGGGCATGAATACCGATTCTAGTGGTGTCTGGGCTTCCTCTAGAAAGAGAGGGTGTGGAGCAAGTTACCCCCACTCTGTCTCTCTTCTCTCCCCAGATCGGCTTTCTTCTTTCCATTCCCCGCCTGCCTTTTATGGTGGAGACCAGTGACTTTGAGATTGAGGGACTAGACTTCATGGTAAGTCTCTGGACTCCTGCTGCTGCGGGGGGGGGGGGGGGGGGGGGAGGGAAGCGTGATAAAGAGTCTGGAAGATCTCACCACAGCACTGACCAAAATGTGGGGTCGTGTCTAACTTAATCAGAGCTTTAGCTGAGACAGTGAAGTTAGGGGGCGCACGGGGGGGAGATGGAGCCCGAGAGATGAAGTCTCTGGGCACGGTGGTGCACAACTGTAATCCCAGCACTTGGGAGACAGAGACAGAGGGATCGCTGTGAGTTCCAGGCCAGCCAGGGCTACATGGTGAAATCGTGTCACAAACGCCCAGAGCTTGGAACCCTCGCCCCAGTTTCTCTCCGAGGACAAGCTGCACTACCGCAGCGCGCGCACCAAGGAGCTGGACGCACTGCTGGGGGACCTGCACTGCGAGATCCGGGGTGAGGGGCCTCAGGCTGCATCTGTGTGCCTGTTTCCAGGTCTTCCCAGGGGCCTCTCTCCCCACAACTGACCCTAGCTCTCCCCCAGACCAGGAGACCCTGCTGATGTACCAGCTGCAGTGCCAGGTGCTGGCGCGGGCTTCTGTCTTGACTCGGGTGCTGGACCTTGCCTCTCGCCTCGATGTCCTATTGGCTCTTGCCAGTGCTGCCCGAGACTATGGCTACTCAAGACCCCACTACTCTCCCCGAATCCACGGGGTACGAATCAAGAACGGCAGGTGAGGACAGAGTGGGGCGGAGACACAGACGGGGGCCACAGGCTCTGTCTTCTGGTGTGGGGCTCATCCACCTGGATCCCGGGCCATGCAGTGTCTCCTCCCCCACCACAGGCATCCTCTGATGGAACTGTGTGCACGAACCTTCGTACCCAACTCCACAGACTGTGGTGGGGACCAAGGGAGGGTCAAAGTCATCACTGGACCCAACTCCTCAGGGAAAAGCATATACCTTAAACAGGTGAGGAGCCATACAACCTCGGTCTCTGGCATCTCCGTCTCTTCTGCCCGTCAGGCCAAATCCTCTGTTCCTAAAACACATGTCTGAGAACTAGAGAACCAGTTCTTTAGGATAGAACTTTTCATGGCCATGGGTCCCTTGACCACATTCTGAAGAGATCCTGTGTCATTCCCGGCATGCCTTTACCCACAACCCTGACTTTAGAATAACTCTGAAGTCAGGACATGGGGACAGTGTGTCCTCTCTTTAATCTGTCACTCACATCTTTAGGTGACCCATTTGTACTTAGCCCATAGCACCAGGCCCATGTCCTGTATCCTCCCATGCCCAGGTAGGCTTGATCACGTTCATGGCCCTGGTGGGCAGCTTTGTGCCAGCAGAGGAGGCTGAAATTGGAATAATCGATGCCATCTTCACCCGAATTCATAGCTGTGAATCCATCTCCCTCGGTCTCTCCACCTTCATGATTGACCTCAACCAGGTTAAAGGGAGCAAATGGAGGTGGGGGAGGGGAGAATCAAGTAGGACCTGTGCCCCTGCGCTTGGGAACACATTCCCTCAGCTGCATGTCCTCTGTACTTGGGGCCAGGGAGCACCCGGGTCAGAGTCTGGAGGAAGCAACACCATAAACACTTCTGAGACTCCTTTGTGAGCCTCCTGCTCTGCTGAGCACAGGAGTGTCGCTATTAGGGCAGGTGCAAAGTCTATTCATGGTGACACCTCAGAAGCCAGTGCCAAGGCTACAAAAACACCCTTGCTCACCTCGTGCCCAGCAGGTGGCGAAAGCAGTGAATAATGCCACCGAGCAGTCGCTGGTCCTCATTGATGAATTTGGGAAGGGAACCAATACGGTGAGGAGGAGAATGAGGACGGGGATGGAGGATGAAGGGACAGGGAAGGGAAGGGAATGGATGGGCAGAGACGGGGGTGTGGGGCGGGGCACGGCACGTACAGAAGAGCACGGGTGCCCTGGCTCTGTCCCCTCACCTCTGCCCTCTGGCAGGTGGACGGGCTGGCACTTCTGGCTGCTGTGCTCAGGCACTGGCTAGCTCTGGGACCCAGCTGCCCCCACATCTTTGTGGCCACCAACTTCCTGAGCCTGGTTCAGCTGCAGCTGCTGCCACAAGGACCCCTAGTGCAATACTTGGTGAGGAAGTCACTCCAGCCCGTGAACTTTCCCTCTTCTCAGTCCCCCGTGAGTCCCACACTGTCACTGTTTGCTCTCTTAGACCATGGAGACCTGTGAGGACGGGGACGACCTTGTCTTCTTCTATCAGCTTTGCCAAGGTGTTGCCAGTGCCAGCCATGCCTCCTACACAGCTGCCCAGGCTGGGCTTCCTGACCAGCTCATTGCTCGTGGCAAAGAGGTGATGAGAGCCTGTGTGTAGCCACTACCACCTCAGGACTCCCTTCTAGCACACCTGCTCCTCTTCAAGTGGTTTAAGATTTATGTATTTTGCCAGGCGGTGGGGCACACACCTTTAATCCCATCACTCCAGGGGCAGAGGCAGGTGGATCTCTGTGAGTTCAAAGTTAGCCTGGTTTACAAAGCAAGTTCCAGGACAGCACAGCCTGCTCTACACAAAGAAACCCTGCCTCAAAAAAAAAAAAAAAAAAAAAAGTATCTTGTCCATGAGTGTTTTCCCTGCAATGTGAAAACACTCATATGCCTGGTGTCTGTGGGCTTCAGATCTCAGGAAACTCGAGTCACAGATGGTTGTGAGCTGCCTTGTGGGTGTTAGGGACTGAACCCAGGTCTTCTGTGAGAGCAGCCAGTGTTCTTAACCACTGGGCATCTCTGCACCTTATACCCACTCCTCCTGAAGACGTGGAGTCAGCAGCCCTCCCGCTTTCCTTCCTGTGCTAGGTCTCAGACCTGATCCGCAGGGGGAAACCTATCAAACCTGTAAATGAGCTTCTGAGGAGGAACCAGATGGAAAAGTGAGTGTGGCTCCTCCCCAACGTCTCCCCCTCACAGGGCCTCAGCCAGCCTTCCTGCAGCCCTGTGCCCTTCCCTCACCAAGCAAGGCATGATGGACAGGCCTGTAGCCCCCGTGTTCAAGGCCAGCCTGGGCTACATAGCAAGACTATGTCAGCCAATGACAAAACCGACAGGATCCACGCTGCTCTCTGAAACCGTTTCTCTTCAAAGCTGTGGTTTCCTGTGCACAGACCTGGAAATCACAAGATTCTTTCTCCCCTGCAGTTGCCAGGCACTGGTGGCTAAGTTTCTGAAGCTGGATCTGGAAGATCCCACCCTGGACCTGGGCACCTTCATGAGTCAGGAAGTGCTGCCAGCTGCCACCACCATCCTTTGAGAGGTCTTTCCCCATCCTCTCAGCTGCCTGACCGCTTCCTTTTCTTCTCTAGATGCTGACTTCTCCGTCTGCACAATTTGTTTTGTGTTAGGAATAAAGTTTATTTTGGATCAAAATCCTTCCAGAGGTCACCCAATAGGACAACAGGAGAGCTGGGGCAGGGAGCAGTCCTTGAGAAACAGTGACCCTGGGCTGGGGGCTGCAGTGGTTAGGAGCACTGGCTGCTCTTGCAGAAGTGTCAGCTCACATCCATCTGTAACTCCATTTCCAAGGTTTCTAACATCTTCTAGTCTCCCGGGCTCTGGGACAGGCGATGCACAGAAACTCAGACAAACATATGCACATAAATCCAGTCAGGGATGGAGGTGCGGCCTTTAACCCCAGTACCGGGAAGGCAGAAACAAGCAGATCTCCAAGTCTGAGGCCAGCCTGGTCTACACAGTGAGTTCCAGCCAGCTAGGCTACATAGAAAGACCTCTTATAGAAAGTAAATAAATAAATAAAAATTTAAATAAATTCAGATTCTGCTCTTGGGACTCAATGAGGCCAACTACTTCAAGGAGGCTCTACAAAAACAGACTGAAGGATGGCACATAGTTCAAGGCAGGCCTCTCTTGCCTTAATCCTGGCCTCAGAGGCTGAAAGACAAGGCAGGATGGGTAGAGGGCAGGGCTTGGGGAGGAACCAGCCCGGGCTCCACCCTTCCCACGTCAGAGCCATGGGGAGCCCAGGTCCTGGTGGGCCACCCCAGGTGCAAGCGCCCTACACTGTTCTGCTGCTTCCACTGCAGACAAGCCGCCAAGACCCAGGGGCCCTGAGCTTCTTCCTCTGGGTGAGTATTAGACCAGGAGGTCTTGGGACATCCCCTCCCCTGATCGGCCCTTGATCTATTTCCACTCAACTGAGGACCCACAAACTTTCCTTCTGTGTCCCCTTGCCATCCAGGTCCTCAGTGGCCAGTCTGAGCTCACACGTAGTGACCAGATAGCCATTTAGAAGTGTGGGCCATAGCTAGGGTCCTGCTAGGACTGAGAGTTTGGCTTCTGTTTGTCTAAGGCAGCTGCAGATGATGCAGGCTCTGGAGAGGGAACAAGACGCTCTGTGGCAGGGTCTGCAGCTGCTGGAGCAGGGCCAGGCCTGGTTTGCAGACCACCTAAGGGAGGCACAGCAGCGGCAGTTGCATCTGGGGGCCCTCGGTGAGGTAGGGAGCAGCCTCCTGGGCATGGGCTGGGGGAGGGAGACCTAGCAGAGCCTGCTCTGGAAAGGAGAGGGTTAACGGGCAGGGATCATGAGGTGGAACAGCACTGGGATGACAGGATGGCACCCATGTTCAGCCAGTGACATTGTTGTCTGCATTCCATTCAGAGGGACTCCATTTGACCACAGAGTGGGGAGTGGCCTGTGTGTCTGTCAGAGGGCAGGATGGACAGGGAGGAGCCATCAGGAACAAGAATGGGGGTAGGGGGGCTGATACCATGCAGTCTGAAGGGAGCGGCAGTGTTAAAAGAGATTGGATTTTCCCACCTGTCTGGGAGGGTTCTGGGACGAGGGAACCCAGACCAGAAGAGCAGCCTGTGGGAGGAAGTGGCAGGTAGATCCCTTTCCAGCACAAAGTCACCTCCAACCCATCCAGGATTTTCTAATGAACATAGACTCAGCGACTGACTCCCCACAGCTCACCCAGATTCAAAAGGTGAACGCTTGTTTGCGCTGTCTGATTCAGGTGAGCCTCTTGTTTTCAATGTACAGACTTTGGGGAGGTGGGGGGCTTTTGGAGTCGCAAGGCTGGTTCCTGCCTGGCCCAGAGCCAGGAGGAAATGCCAAGGGAGGAGAACTTGTGGTAGCAATGGACAGACTAAAGGTGTGACAGACCCTGGCCCACAGGGGAAGCAGGGGCCAGTCTGGTTCTCTCTCCTGTAGGAGTTGTCACAGCAGCAAAAAGAACTGGCCCAGTCCGAGGGAGAGGGAGAGATGGCTCAGCGCGGGCAGAGGTGCCTGACCCGTGTGTGAACCCTCCCCTCCCAGCGTCTCTGGGGAGAAGGCACATCACGGGAGCCTCCTTCAGCCTTAACGTAAACTAAGCTAAGACACTGCCTGGATAAAGTGAAAACAGTGCCTGCTGGGCCCTGCCCTGCCCTCCTTCTGGAATAAACAGCAACTTTCCAAAAAAACCCTTTTGTGTGGTTTCTGTTCGGAGTAGGAAAAGCACCTCATGGAAATCTGTCACCATCTGTCCCAGCGTCTAGGGTGTGTCTGGCTGATGTTATTTTTGAGACAGGGTCACACAGCCCAGGCTGGCCTTGAACTCAGAGCAGCCCTGTTACAGGGGCTGCAGATGTGGACCACCTTGCCAGTCTGCTTCTTTAGGAAAGAGAAGGGAGCCAGGCGGTGGTGGCGCTCGCCTTTAATCCCAGTGCTCAGGAGCCAGAGGCAGATTTCTGAGTTTGAGGCCAGCCTGGTCTACAGCGCAGGTTCCATGGCAGCCAGGGCGACACAGAGAAACCCTGTCTTGGGGAAAAAAAAGAAGCAAAGGAACAAATGTGCACGTGTGATAGAAGGCAATCCCGATGCACGTGTGATAGAAGGCAATCCCAATGCAGTCAGGAGGGCAGGGCCCTGAGGCCATGTGACATCATCCCACGCTGCAGAAAGGAGTCCCTGAGGGGCTGCATGTCACCAGGATGAGCAGCCTAGCAGGAACAGCGCCCCTCCAAGTGTCCCCCACCAGGCTCTGCTGACCACCCCTCCCCCAGCTCTGCCCTGAGTCACCAAAGTGGAAGAGAGCAGGGTAGGGGTGGCTGGAGGCAACACTCGGCCAGAGGAGCGGGCAGGGGTCTCCAGCTGATCCTGCGGATCCTGCAGAGAGAGGGGGACATTACGGTGGGTGTGCCCAGCTTTGGCAGCTAAGAGGGAAAGCAGAAGCAGCTTACCTGCGAGGCCTGGGCCAGCACCAGGAGCCGGAGGAAGGCATGGGTCGGGGGCCCTGGGTTGGCTCCTTGGCCCACCGCAGTCACAGTTACCATCACTACATTGTCAGGGGCTGCTGAATCCGGGACCTCCAGCCACAGGCGTCCCCAGGCAGACTCGTTCAGTCCCAGGCGAGCCCTGCAGAGTGGACAGAAGGCTCCGGGTAGGGATAGATACAGCCAAGGCTGGAGCCAAGCAGAGGACTCTTGGTGGAGCCAAGCAGGGTTGAGGACTGAAGGCCAAGAGGTTGGGGCGTGGGATGAGCCCTTGAGCCCCGGTCCCTACAGAACTGACTTGGTGGAGCCAGAACCCAAGCAAAGGTGGATGCGGGGAATCTCACCTGGAGAGGTTGGAGGTGAGCGAGAAGCTAGGGTTGACAGATGTCCTAAGATCAAGATCCTGGGGGCCAGAGAAGCTGGCAACATGCAGGCTGAGAGGGACCTTGCTACCAGGAACCAGGGAACCTGGGGGGCCGCTGAGCTGCAGGGAAGGGCAGGTTAGAAGAGCTGGTTCCGTCTCCCAGGCCCGGCCCGACCTCACTTCTCCTCACCTCCAGGAGCACAGGAGCCACAGAGCAAGGCTGGGGGGCAGTCCTGCGCAAGCCCCGCCCCCCTCCATCCTGGCCAAGCAGCTCCAGGGAGAACGGTGCAGAGCCAGACAGCAGTGTGGGTGGCAGCGAGGCAGCAAGGAGGCCTCGCTCAGGGGGTCCCACAGGCTCCAAGGGCACCCGACCCAGATGCGTGCCCTCAGGGACCCTTCGAAGGACAACGTGGGAAAAGTGTGGCCGGCCGGCCTCAGGGCTCTGTCTAGAGAGGAGCCCTGTCACTTCTACCAGTAGCTGGATCTGGAGACCTGAGGTGGGAGGGAAAGACAGTGGTCACAAGCCACAGGAGGAGGCGCAGGGAAAAGGGATGAAGTCTTGAACTGGACGGGGTCATGTGAAGTCCACTAGGCTGGAACAGCCCATTAGTGCTCTTTACTCATCAAACATGACGCAGACACGTTTGTATTCACACACACACACACACACACACACACACACGCAGACACGTTTGTATTCACACACACACACACACACACACACACACACACACGCACGCGCACGTGCACTCAGGGCAGGGAACAGTCTATATTACCTGCCACTGGCTGAGTCAGGGGGTAGAGGCCAGGGTGGGGTCCGTCCTCCACAGGGATCCCGAAGTGAAAGAGGAAGTCCAGGGAGGTCTGGGCTGGGAAGGAGGCAGTCAGACAGAGGACCATGGTCACCGTGGTCACCACACCCCTTCCAGGAGCCTTCTCTCCTTACCTTGTACTCTCACCCGGGGCATTCCCTCAGCTGCTACCTGGATCTCCCAAGACCCCGTCTGAGGGGGGTCAGTCATGGCCACTGTCCAGAACTGTCCAAAGCGACGAGTGTGACCCAGAGGACCTACGCCCTCCTCTGGACCCTGGGACACCCCTGGGATGGGGACGAGAGACTGTCACACGAAATAATCTTCTTCCCCCTGTTGTCCCCTTGTTCTCCACTCTCGATTCCTGTCTGCCTTGAGCCCCACATGATGGTACCTGCAGGGCTCTTGATCCAGAAGCTACTGATGTCCCCGTGGATCCGGACTGTGACATTCCGGAGCAGGCTGTCCACAGCAAACACGCGAGTCTCCCCAGGGAGGAAGACCGGAGGCTCCAGGGGAAGGGTCACCTGCAGATGAGGGCAGTCGAGAAGAAAGGAAAGCTCGGACTGAGGGGAGGGGTCCTCAGCAGGGCACCGGGCCAGGGACAATGAATGCTACTGTGCTTGGTGCACAACTGGAGGACAGGGATTCAGGGTGAGGCCATCATTTCTTGTTCCCCTTCACAGATGATGAATGGTTAGGTGTGGTGGCTCACGCTTTTAATCCCAGCACTCAGAAGGCAGAGGCAGGAGGATCTCTGTGAGTTCAAGCTCACGGCCAATCTGGTCTACACAGTGAGTGAGTCACAGGCCAGGCCGGCCAGGACTACATAGACCTTGCCTCAAAAACAAAAACAAAAATTCTTGTCTCGGCCCTGGAGACCAAGGTGGAAGCCAGGAGGGCAGTTACGGACAGGGAAGGCAACGTGGAAGGTTTAGAAGCCATGGATCTGGGGCGGGGGACACACGATCACCTTGACTTCCCGCCCCGACGTTCTACAGGAAGAGGCACAGAGCGTCCCAGACCTCAGATCTGAGCTAAGGACATGAACCTTCTCGGCCATGGTCACTCACCAGACCGCCAGCCATGCTCTCCCCAACAATGGCTGCCACATCCTGGATGTGCTGGTCTTTAGTGAAGATCACCTCTCCTCCCGACGCCAGGGCAACTGCTTCATACGGTTCAAACCGCGAAGGCGACAAGGCCTCCCGCCGCACTCGGCCCTGAGCCCTCGATGGGTCTTCAGTTACTAGGAACGTCACCTGTGGCCAAGTGACAACCCTAGGCTGGCTTGCCAAGTGTAATGGGCACACAGTCCTTGTGCTGACAGCTAAGCACTCGGGAAACCAGGAATGTTAAACACACGGGGTCGTCTCGGCAATGGAAAAGATGTACATATGCCCGCCTGGAAAGGGCGCAGGCGTAGTTAACGGTCCCGGGATCTGTGCTGCCTGTAGGGCCAGGCCTCACCTGAGCCCCCAGACCCTTCCTCCCTAGGCCTCTATCTGAGCTCTGGGTCTCAGTCACTGGAAGGCAGGGCGGATGTACTTTGCAGGTTTATTATAATTGTTACCAGGAAATTTTTTTCCAAGATCATATTGTTCTTTTTTTTTAAATTATGATTTATTTATCTTTTATTTTATGTGCATTGGTGTGAAGGTGTCAGGTCCCCTGGAACTGGATTTTCAGACAGTTGTGAGCTGCCATGTGGGTGCTGGGAATTGGACCCGGGTCCTCTGGAAGAGCAGTCAGTGCTCTTAACCACTGAGCCATTTCTTCAGCCCCGATCATACTGTTCTTAAATATGTCTGACGTGAACTGCCTGGGGTCAAACTCTAGAATCTGAACCAACACTGGCTCCCTTCTTGCCTCATGCAATGGTTTCTTTGCCAGCTCCAGGGTCTGCGAAGACCCCACAGCCCTCCCTTGAACAGTTCAGTACTGCTAAGGGTGTGGACCCCCACTCTGGAGTAGGTTAAAGGTTTGGGGTGACCCTACATGAGACCGCCGTCTTTTCCCTTCTTCGGGCAGCTAACGCTGTGCTCACCCTGCAGCGCCGCTCCCGACTCAGAGACTCCACCCGGTTGGTAAGAAAGGCATCCTTGGGGGAGGCGTCAGTGAAGACGAAGATGTCTGAGAGCGGAGGTGTGTGCAGCAGGGCTAGCTGATGAGGAAGGAACGGCTGCCGGTAAACATGGTGGCAGAGGGAGTGGGTGGAACCAGGGAGGGCAGAGCTCGGGGGCCCTGGAAGGAAGCTGGGAGACAGGGGAGAGGGTTGTCCAGCTCCGGCTCCCCCTGGTGGCAGGGCCTGGAAAGGCAGCGTAAGAGGGAAGGGAAAGGGAGGGGCAGGGAAGGGGGCCACCGGACCTCCAGGGCAGACAGGCACATCTCAGGCTCATCTCCGCCTCCCAAAGCGTGGATCTCGTTGAGTTTCTGCCAGAAGCTATCAGGGTCACTGGTTGTGAAGATGGGGCCGAACCCTGGGCAGGGGAAAGGAAGGTCAGATGAGTGGGGCAGGTAGAGACCGCGGGAGCCGTGAACCTACCAATGTGGGTGCCATACCCAGGTCCTCTGCAAGAAGAGCAAGCTCTCCTAAAGGCTGAACCATCTCTCCAGCCCCACTTCTAAGATGTAATGAGAGAAAATAACAGCTCTCACCTAGGAGGCTCACTGCGAGAACTGAATGAGCTGGGGAATTTGTTGTTGTTGTTTAAATATTTATGTATTTATTATGGATACAATATTCTGTCTGTGTGTATGTCTGCAGGCCAGAAGAGGGCATCAGACCTCATTACAGATGGCTGTGAACCACCATGTGGTTGCTGGGAATTGAACTCAGGGCCTTTGGAAGAGCAGGCAATGCTCTTAACCGCTGAGCCCTCTCTCCAGCCCGAGCTGGGGAATTTGGAAGCTAATGGTATTGATTCACGCGTCCATGAAGCATGTGGTAAGTCCCTACTTAACGTCAGGCAGGCACTCTGAGATGCATCAGACTCCAGCCTCCCCTGAAGGTATCTCAGTCCAGGACCCACCAGCCATGGCCCGTCTCAGATGGTAAGCAAAGGACTAGCTGGCCAGCCCGAGGTGGCCGGGTAGGTGTTCTACTTGGTTGGGAGTAGAACTAAGCATCCTGCCTCTCCACTGAACAGACCCATCTCTTCATCCTGATCTGTAAGGCTGCAGCCTGGAGAGAGGCCCAGCAGGAGGAGCGCTCGCTGTCGTTGCCGTGCAGACCAACATGACGGCAAAACAGCCATCACATTTTATATTTGTAAAATAGCCTGCCTAAGCCGGCCCTGGGCTTGCGAAAGTGCCACCATTTTAGAGACAGGGGAAGCAGCTACCCTTCTACATGGACACAGGTTCCAGCAGACGCTCACCATGACAACAGGTAGCACGGCCCTGGGGCCCACCTCCAGTGTCCGCCCTGGGCCTCCTCCCTCCAGCCCTGCAGACCAACACTACCTGGGTCATGGAAGGGCACCAGGACGTAGAAACTGGGCTCCGTGGGGCCGCCTTGCCGCTGCTCCATGATGCGGCGCGCCTGGATCTTGGCTGCGTTGATTTCCTCACCCATGCTGCCTGTGGTGTCCAGGACGAAGCTCAGGCTGGAGGCTGGCGTGATGTCCAGCAGCCTGTGGTCCAAGTCAGAGGTCCAGTGAAGGCTCTGCGCTTTTTCCCCCAGCACCCGGTCCCTCAGATCCCCTGGGAGCACTGACCAATCCCCAGCACCCGGTCCCTCAGTCCCCCAGGAGCACTGACCGATCCCCAGCAACCGGTCCCTCAGTTCCCTTGGGAGCACTGACCGATCCCCAGCACCTGGTCCCTCAGTTCCCTGGGAGCACTGACCGATCCCCAGCACCCGGTCCCTCAGATCCCCGGGAGCACTGACTGATTCCCAGCACCCGGTCCCTCAGTTCCCTGGGAGCACTGACTGATTCCCAGCACCCGGTCCCTCAGTTAACGGGGAGCACTGACCGGTCCCAGCACTCAATCCCTCAGTTAACCAGGAGCACTGACTGATCAGCGAACCCATCTGCAGCCGCCCACCCACCTGGAGAAACCCCCGTCTCCCAGGCGGCTCCGCAGAAGGCTGAAGGCCTCGATGGAGGCGAGGAGGGCCACTTCTGCAGCTGGGAGGTGCTGCAAGTGGTGTGGGGAGAAGCGTGGAGATGTGCTGTCTTTGTTGATGCCTCCCTGTGGGGGCTGGGAGCTGCTCTGGTCAAAATAGCCCCCGTGGCTGCACTTCCCTGGGTTGAGGAGAGAGATCAGGCATGTAAGGGTTAAACGTCCACTAACCACTAAAAAATACAGGGTCCTGGCCTGGCCTCTCACCCCTCAGCAAGGGAGCATCAGGAAATGACATTTTGTGTAAATCAAGAGGGCTCAGGGTCTCTCTGCATCCAGACCCAGCCCTGCCCAGGCAACAAAGAAAGACGGGGTCTCCTCAGAGGCCTTTATCCACCCACCCTGTCCCTATTCCCCCGCCCTTTCCTAAGGAGACAAACAGGGTCCTCTGTTAAAAACAAAGAAAGTAACTCTCCCTTCTTCCTTCTAGGGACCTTTCCCATCTGGTACCTGGAGGTTTGGGGAGATCCATTCCAAAGTATCCAGAGGTGAGCAGTGTGGAGTCCAGCAGATTCCCAGGGCAGCTCAGCTCCTCACAGTCAGAGCAGGTGGGGTCACCCACTGGGAACAGAAGGCAGGGCTGTAAGCCAAGTTCAGCCAGCTGCACTTTCTCCCTGGTTACCTAATGCCTTCCTCTCACAGGGCTGGAAAGACAGAAGGGACCACAGGCACCTTGGCCTGGCTTTCTGCACTAGGTCCTGGGCTCAGTATTGGGATGTCTGAGATTGGAGCTGGTGTACAAAACCCAGACGTGTGGGGTCTGCAGTGGACAGGAGCAGCTCCCAGTGAGTGGGGGGTGTGAGGGGCTTAGAGAGAAGGCTGTGGAGTGGAGCAGGCGTGGCTGGGCAGAACAAGCCTCACGGAAGACTGTATACAGAGCTGGTCCACGGCCCTGGATGTTTCCCCTGTGTGATGCTGAGAAAGCCACTCAACTGTTCTATCCGTGAGCCACACTAAGAAAACTCATCGTCCTTGCAAGGATAAAGCAACGTCACATCCTATGAGACCCCGGAAGGTGACAGTGATGCGTGCACTGAGGAGAGGGGCTCCCTGAGCCCCCACTTCCACACAGGGTCACGGCCATACCTTGTGCCAGGCTCCAGAGCTCCAGTCTTGGCCAGAGGAGGTGAGGGTGTGGTTGCCGCTTCCCCAGCTCCACCCAGTTGCTGTGGCTGTAGAAATCCTGGCCCCCAGGCCAGAGAGAAGGGGAAAAGGCATGGATTTGATCTAGCCAGCATCAACACCACGCTGACCTGCAGCCTGGTGGATAGTCTCTCCTCCGTCTCCCCCCCCCGTTACTGTTATTTACTGTCCCCCACTTCTGTTCTCATTGCCCAGATGGCAAAGCCTTTTGTTCCAGCCTTTTCTGTCTTGGGGTCTAAGTCAAGTGCTTTCTAGTGGCCCCTAGGATAAACTGACATCTGCCACTTCTACGTCTTCCTCTCCTTTTCCCTCCTCTGTAGCCCCTCCTGCAGGACACAGGAAGTACTGCCGCCACCCCACCCACCCAGAGAAGGGGGAGGCAGGTTAAAAGGCACCATGAGTCACCTGCAGGGCATGAAGTGCAGCCCCTAGGCGCTGGCGGGCCAAGGTGTGCTCAAAGGCTCTGGCGGCCACCAGGGTCTCCCGCAGAGCCCCCACCAGGAGCGTGCGCCCCTGGACCAGCCGTTCAGCATCAAAGTGCAGGTCAGGATTGTTCTTGGAAGCTGGCAGGAAGTCTTGGGCTGCATTGGCACGAGCCACCTCTCCCAAAGCACCTCTGAACCGCCGGGAAGGAGACCCAGGTCCAAAGTAGGCAGCAAAGATGTCATCGGCAAGGAGGGTACGGCCCTAGCAAGAGTGGTGAGGGAAATGGACTCCGGAGAAGCCCCTGGCTTCTGTCGCTGCCCGAGCAGCCTTAGCAGCTGGCACTCCAGGCTGGGCAGGAACAGGATGGAGGGTGACCAGCCCCACTAGGGAGCGTCAGATCTGCACTGTTTTCTACGGAGCCCTGCCTGACCTGCCTGGCTGGGCACTATGTAACAAACCCAGGTTGGCCTTAACCAGCAACTGTCAACTGCTCGGATCACAGGCATGAGCCCCACATCCAGCTAAGTATACTTTCCCAAGGCTGGAGGATTCTGGTGTTGCATAGGGGGAGTGAGAAGTGAGCAGGTGAAAGGTGGGTGAGCCTACCCTGACCACCAGGGCCCTGAGAAACCACGGGGAATGGTAGGATCTGAGAGGATCCAGGAATGCTCACCTTGTAGTCCTCCAGACGAAGGCGTGGTCGGCCTGGGGGTGGGTGCTCCAGAAAGAGCTGGAGGGTGACATTGAGAGCAGCCTCCTCAGTCAAGTCCTGGTGAGTGAGAGAGCCAGGGGCCGCCAGGAGGCTCCAGATGTTGGGAAAGAAGGCAGATGTTGGGGACAACAGCAGCTGAAGCAGAAGCAGTATTGGGGGGCCCAGGTGGGACAGGGGCACCTCCACAGGGAGCATGGCTGAGTCATGGACCTAGGGAACAGAAGGTTCTCAAGGGAGAAGCCACCCTCCCAGGGTAGGCCTTGCTGTCTCCATGGCACCTGCTGTCCACTTCCTGCTCCGCCTCCGGTGCCTCATCTACTCCAGCCTGGCTCTCGCACCCTCAACCTGCAACCCATCTAACCCAAGGGCCCATCAAGCCAATAGAGCACACACCTGCCATCAGAGGGGTGGGAGGCTCCTCAGGGCTCTTTTCCTACACCAGGCTGAGCCCCAGCCCTGCCCCATGAACAGGAAAGTCCCCTCAGGCCTCTCCTACCTGGTTGCTGAGTCTCCTGGGCAGTGCTGGCCTGGCCGTGGAGTCACAGGGCACTTAGGTCAGAGTTATAATTAACTGGCCTCAGGAGAGTGGGAGGAAGGCCCTTAGCAAGGGGTGAGGACAGGCAGCCCCAGGCCTCTTCATTCATGGCACCCAGGGGGACGAGATGCAGTGAGTCGGGGTGGCTCCTTACCCAGCGCAGGCAGTGCGGTGAGGTGAGCTGGGAGGAAGGAGCCAGCAGCAGAGCAGCATGACTCAGGCCTGGCACTGTGCCAGGCACAGACCCAGCCAGCCGCATCCTCTGCCCACCAGGACCCAGGCCTGGCTGCTAACTGGCAGCCTTACTGCCGCACACCCGCCCCCCTCCTGCCCCCACCACACACAGACAAGAACAATTTTTGACAAAATATTTTATTGCTGCCATTCCTGTTGGTGGACCATGGGGGCTTTGAGAGTTGGAGTTGGGGGTCACAGCATCTTCTGGAACAGAGCAATGGCCTCATCCACCTTCCTGAGTTCCGCCTCTGTCTGTTGTAACTGGGGGTGCAAAAGGGGTGTATGGTGAGGACCCATGCCCAAGGAGATCCAAATACCCCACACTACAGAGCAAAGGGCCCAAGCTGGCGAGAGAGGTTGGTATGGTTGGCGGGCACCCCACACTTCCATCGTCCCTGCCTCTACAGTCTTCTTCCTGAGCGGCCAGCACCCAGTGAAGGGCGTCAGATCACACGCCCTGCTTGGCTGCACCCTACCCTCTTCACTGTAAGGAGAAAAGGGGCTGAGGGTGAGCACTCAGCTGGAGCCAGTGCCAGGCCTTCTTGAAGACCTCAGAGGCAAGGGTCTTCAGAGACCCCACACCAGGAGCCTGACTGAGTCAGTCCGGAAGCTAAGCAGGGGCAGACGCTACACCTGAGACTCCTGACTGCCACGTGGGGTTCCAGGGTCTAGGCACCTGGGCTGGGAGAGAAGCAGGGTGTGACAGAGGAAGTTGATGCTGGGGTGCCCCCGCCACACACCTTCGCCTCGTCTGCCTCCTGGACCTCAAGGGGCACCTTGGCAGAGTAGCCAGAGGCAGCACGGCGCTCCTGCAGCCGCTGAGCCTGGCGCTGGGCCTCACTCCGCTTGGCCTGCAGCTTGCCCAGCTCCCGGGCTGGGTCCACTAGCCCCTGCAGCTGCAGGTGGATGGAGCAGCGGTCTGACGCCACAGCCACAGCACAGCCCTGTGGTGCAGGAGCCCCCAGGGCCAGGACAGCAACCACACCAGCACTGGCCAGCGCCTGCACATAGCCCGACACCGCCGATGCCAAGGCGCCTGTGGCCTCATCAGCTACTTCCAAGAAACCTGTCAAAGAGGGAAGAAAGCCAAGCCTGGCTACAGCCCAGCCCTGAGCTCCGGATGGGCTGAAGAGGACAGTGGGACAGGGAACATAGGGCCCTAGGCTCACAGTCAGGCCTGGTCCGGGTCAGGTTGTAGTCGGCACGTAGGGAGCGCACAGCTCGGGTGATGCTCAACGCCAGCTCAAGAGCAGCTTCGGCCTCGGGGTCCTTCCAGGAGCACTGGGGGCAGAGTGGGGTAAGAAGGCCGCTCGGGTGGGCTACAGCACGCCCTCCAGGCCACACCGCCTACCTCTGAGGGCTCTGGGTAGGGGGTGACACACAGGCTGGCGGGAGCTGCTGATGTCCGCCGGGGCAGCCTCTGGAACAGCTCCTCTGTGACGAAGGGCATGAAGGGTGAGAGCAGCCGCAGGCCGACGTCCAGGCAGGTATAGAGAGTCTGCCGGGCACATTCCGCTGTTGCCTCATCCACTCCATTCAGCACGGGTTTTAGGCATTCCTAGAGATGGGGAGGCACAGTGTTCAGGGTCAGGGCTACCGGAGCCTTCACTGTGCCTCTGAGGACTGGAAGGCAACAGGTAGACTCAGTGTAAGAGCCAACACGCGGCAAGTTAATGCCAAAGCCACAGGACCTAAGTCCCAGCCCTGCTGCTCACCAAGTAGACGTCACAGAGCTCATAGAGCCAAAAGCTGTACTGGGCGGTGGTGATGGCCGGAAAATCGTAGGCCTGGAAGCCTTCATTGCTGAGCCTCACAGCTTCAGTGAGTCGGCTGCGGATCCAGCGGTCCACCAGACTCTCATGCCCTTCAGGCTTGGGGGAAGAGGAATGTCAGCCAGGAGGCTACCACATGCCCAGATCCCACCCACAAGAGAGTCTGCATTCCTGACTTGTCCAGTGTCTGGGGAGAAAGGATAGGCCCAGCCCCTCGGTGAGAGCCCTAGTGCCTGTCAATCATCAGCCTCTGTCTGTCCCCTGCCTACAAGGAGGATGAATCCTCGGGTATTGGTACAGCAGGGACTAAGCTTGACACTTGAGGACCAGGGGTGCAGCCTGTGTAGGTGCTATCAGCAATCCCAGCCAGAAGATCCTCACCTTGGAGGTGGGCAAGGGCACAAAACTCTTCCCAAGGCCACGCAGGGCAAACTTTGTGGCATTCCAGAGTTTGTTGCAGAAGTGGCGGTACCCCAGGATCCTATTTACATCCAGGTTGATATCTCGACCTAGGGGAGGGGCCAGTGTGACTCCACCCTGTTTTCCTTCCCAGAGAGGTCCTCTGCAGGCCCAAGGTGGAGGAGACCATGGGTCTTGGGGAAGGAAACATAGGCAACCCGAGGGAGGATGGGGACCATACCTTGGGATGTGTAGGCACAGAGTCCAAAGCGCAGGGCATCTGTACCACACTCGGGAATCCCTGCTGGGAAGTCGGCTTTCTACATGGTGCAAACAGATGGTCAGCCCCGCTCACCTGCTGCATCTCTACCCCCGGGGCATGCCCCCATACCTGTCCTTCTTTGGCTTTCTCCACCTCAGTGGGATCCAGGTTGCTGTTCAAGAGTTGGTCATGGAGGCCCTAAGAGAGGAGATGGGCGCCGTCAGGTTGTCCTAGCCACAGCTGCATCGCTGTTCCTAGCTGACCCACTGAGTGCCCCACCTGCAAAGAAACTCCATGGATGACATCCAGGGGGTCGATGACATTGCCAAGAGACTTGCTCATCTTCCTACCATGAGCATCACGCACGATTGCATGGAGATAGACCTGGGGACACACAGCGCAAAGAAAATGAGGCCATGATCCTTCCAGTCTTGGCCCTCACCAGGGTCTGTCTGCCTACCCAGAATCAGAGGTCCCTAGTGGCCCTACTCACTCAGTGCTTTAATGTATCTGAGAAGTGCCCCTCCCCTGGGAAGGAGGAACCCTCCCAGCTGTGGGACAGACTGAGCAATGCTAGTCCTAGCCGGCAACCACACAGGAAGGCAGGTGAGGAGGCAGAGGCGGGGGGAGGCTGGGGTGTCTTAGCGATCTCCACACCTCTCTGAAGGGCAGTCTGCCTGTGAGTTTCAGGCCGAGCATGACCATCCGGGCCACCCAGAAGAAGAGGATGTCATGGCCCGTCTCCAGCAGGGTCCCAGGGTAGAACACATTAAGGTCTTCTGACTGGGGAGATGAGGGTGTGGAAGTGAGCCAAGCTTTCCCTTACAAGGTCTCCCCCTCCACCCCCCTCACTCTAGGAACACACCTGATTGGGCCAACCAAGGATGGAGAAGGGAAAGAGACCAGAAGAGAACCATGTGTCCAATACATCCTCATCTACAAGAGGTCAAAGGTCAGAGGTTAGAGATTGGAAAATAGGGCCAGGATCCCAACTGTGTCCCCATCTTCCGTGTCCACTCCCTGCCTTGCTGAAGGCTGATCTTGTCAACGGACACTCCAAACTCGCGTGCTGCCTTCTCTCTGGCCTCTGCTTCGGTGCGTCCACTCACCCAGTACCGCCCGTCAGGGTCCTAATACAGAGGGTGATCATAAAAGGGTCTGCTGTTTCACCCAGACCCCTCTGCCAACCAAGGGGACAACCAACCCACATCCACTCCAACATCTAAGCTACATCCTTTCCTCACCTCCCCAGGGGGTACAGCTGGGTCATAGACGGTGATAAAGTAGGCAGGGATTCGGTGGCCCCACCACAGCTGCCGAGAGATGCACCAGTCTCTACAAACAGTGAGCGGTGAGTTAGGGAGCTCAGTATGTGCCCCTCAGATGGCAGTCCTCCCCACCCACCCAGGGGCTACACACACCGAATGTTGTCCATCCAAGAATGCCAAGTCCGTTGATGGGCCTCAGGCAGGATACGGAGGTCGCCCCGGGTCACAGCCGCACTGGCGGCCTGAGCCATCTCCCCACAGCGCACATACCACTGCGGCCTTAGCAGAGGTTCTACCACATCCTTGGAGCGGCTGGAGGAGGAAGTGGGTTGTGGAGGAGGCAGGTGCTAAGTGCCCAGAGAGTCCCATTATTTCCCATCTGCACCAGTCCCCGGTCCCCAGTCTCACTTGCAAAGCGGCACCACCATGGGGTTGTCCTTGACGCCACGGAACAGTCCCCGCTCCTTCAGTGCAGCCAGCACTGCCTTCCTAGCCTCAAACCTGGGCAGGCCCTAAATGGGAACGGCCTCATCACAGCAATGCCCAAGTAACCTTCCACCCCCCGCCAGTCCCCACAGTCCAGACGTCCTCACCAAGAAAGGTGGAGGCACATTGACAAGCGCCCCCTTTGAGTCCATGATGCTGACGGCCTCCAACCCATGCCGCTGCCCAACCTCATAGTCGTTCTGGTCGTGGGCAGGGGTGATCTTCACGGCACCTGTTACACAGGAGTGCCAGTGTCCCACATTCCTCTTGTGCTGAACGGTGTGGCTCCCGGACCACCCCACACCCACTCCCTAATACACTTTCCTGCATCCAGCCCCAGTCCTGCCTACGGGAGTGAAGATAACTTTTTATCTCTTCTCAACAGGCTAAGGCCCCCGCTCACCTGTGCCAAACTCCATGTCCACAAAGTCATCGAAGACAACAGGGAGGCTCCGGGACAAGAACGGATGAATGACACTCTTCCCCTTTAGGTGCTGAACATGGAGGAAGACATCAGAAATGAAAGGCAGAAGGCTGGGCACGGGACCCTCACCCAGGCAGAGACTCCTATCCTGGGCTAGCACCCATCCCAGCTGCCGACAGCTCTGGGCTGGGAAAGGCGCCCAGAGAGCAGCTCACACCCTCAGAGCCTGTCCCACACGCTCCTCCCTGGAACACAGGCAGTGTCCCTGCCTACCTGGTATCTGGAGTCTTTGGGGTGCACAGCTACAGCCACATCTCCCAGCATCGTCTCAATCCGAGTTGTTGCCACCACCACTTCCTCGTCACTGTCTGGGGTGACAGAGGAGCTGGGTCTCAGTCCCTCCTCTGTTCCTGCCCTCCTCCCCCAGCCCACATCCTGGTGTCCTTAGCTCCCACCTGAGCCTTGGACCTTGTAGGCAAAGGACACGAGGACCCCAAACTCCACCTTCTCCTTGTAGCCAGGCACAGAGAGCAGGGTGCGACCCGCCAGCTCCTTCTTATCCACCTGCGAGACAGGTATTTAGAGAAGTGGCCCCGGGTCTGGGCTGGGGAGGACTAGAAAGGGAGACAGGCTGTGGGCAGGTGTACCTCAATGTCAGAAATGGCAGAATTGAGGGTGCAGGACCAGTTGACCAGGCGGGTGCTACGGTAGATGACACCTTCTTCATGGAGCCTAACGAAAGCCTCTGTCACAGCTACTGACAGTTTCTAGGGTAAAAGAAAGGAAGTCAGATTTGGTGTTTAGAGGCCAAGGCAGACAGCCAAGATGGTGGGGTCCGCTAGAGTCCTACACCCAGCACAGACCCCTGGGCAGAGCACCAGGGCAGGCAACAGGGATGGAAGAGAGCTTCCAGCTGGAGTCTGGGCAGAGACTGTGAGGGCCGTGATTAGGGCCAGGAGCTGGTGTTTAGAGCTGAGTCCTCGGTTGTGCCCTAACCTCCTGGTAGAGCGTAGCCCACCCAAGGAGCACCCCTGCCCTGCCCCGCTCTGCCCCGAGGTTCTGCCTGCATACAGGGTCCATGGTGAAACAGGCTCGATCCCAGTCCAAGGAGCTGCCAAGTTTCTTCAACTGGTGGTAAATCCTGTCACCCTTCCTGGAAGTGGACAAGGATAAGCCTTAGGCCATCCAGTGGCTGATGGGGCAGTGAGGGAGTCACTTGTCCCTCTGAAATTGACCTGGGCCCTCCAGCCGCCCCAGTGGGAGGATCTGAGCTGCAGTCAGGATCCACAGAGGAGAGGGGGCTGCCATACCCACGGGCTGCACTCACTCCTCCTTCCACTTCCAGACCTCCTGGAGAAAGGCCTCGCGGCCCAGCTGGTGCCGGTTCACACCCCGCTCTCTCCACAGTTTCTTTTCCACCACCACCTGGGTGGCAATGCCTGCATGGTCACAGCCCGGGTTCCACAGGGTGGTCTCCCCACGCATACGGTGCCTATGTGAGGCATGAGGAACAGATGGTGAGCCAGGCTAGTACAGCATCACACCAAAGGTCTCAGGTTTTTGCCAAAGGGGTCCATGGATGCTGAAGAAAGAGGATGAACTGAGACCCCCTCATTCTAAAGCAGCCAGGTAGGGAGAGGATTCAGAAGACCAGCAGAACAATCTAGAAAAAGAACAAAGAGGAGGCTCTCGCCCAGTCAGGCAGCTAAGCATGAGATAGCCCATCAATCAAGTGAGTTTCCACACAGGAACAGGCCACAGACAAGACAGAAGGGAACCTCGTCCCCGTAGACCCAGGTAGACTGCTCACGGTCTTCCTCCTAGCCCCATGTTTTAGGAATCCACACACATAAGATGCCTGAGAGAGAAGACAGAACGGAGGGGCATGCGCCGCTCCAGATCGACAAGCAGTGACGTTCAGTGGTGTGACTGTGAGATACGACCCACAAAGGAGGACACACACAAGGTAAGGAAGAGCAAACGACAGAAGAACATACAACTGTGGCGGTGGTGGCGCACACCTGTAATCCCAGAGCTCTTGAGGCAGAGGCAGGTGGATTCCTATGAGTTCCAGGCCAGTGAGAGCTATAAAGTGAGGCCCTGTTTAAAACAAACAAGGGGGCTGGAGAGATGGCTCCAGTGGTTAAGAGCATTGCCTGCTCTTCCAAAGGTCCTGAGTTCAATTCCCAGAAACCACATGGTGGCTCTCAGCCATCTGTAATGAGGTCTGGTGCCCTCTTCTGGACTACAGACAGAATATTGTATACATGATAAAATAAATAAATCAAAGAAAAAACAAAAGGCTGGAGATGGTTCAGTGGACAGCACTGGCTGCTCATCTAGGACTCAGGCTCTCTCCCCAGCCCAGCCCCACAGGGCAGCTCGTGACTGTCACTCCGGTCCCGGGATCAACACCATTCTCTGGCCTCACTGGGCACTGCAAAGTAGTGCACAGCCATATGCAGGAACACACCGTCCACATACAATGGAAAAGAAAAACAGATCAAGAGCGGATGCACTGCATGCATGGTAGTTCCAGCGCTTAGGACAGCAGGAAGGATCACTAACCCAGGAGCTGCAGGCTAGCCCAGCCAACAGAGCGACCTCAACTCAAGAAAGCACAGGCTGGAGAGACAGCTCAGCAGTGACCAGCACTGGCCGCTCTTCCAAAGAATGTGGGTTCAAATCCCAGCACCCAGATGACAGCTCAACTCTAACTCCAGGTCCAGAGTATTCATTGCCCTCTTCTGGTCCCTGCAGGCACCAAACACATATGTGCTACACAGACATATGTCAGGGAAATACTCACCACATATTTTATACAAATTTAAATTAAAAAATGATGTCAGTGTGCATACAAGAAAGAACATGTAAACAGCACCAAGAGGACCTGTTGAATATAAGCAAGCAGTGGAGGAACAACTTTTGTGTTTGGTTTTGAGATACAGGCTCACTCTGTAGCCCAGGCTGGCCTTGAACTGCCCTGATCCTGTTGGCCTTGCCCCACACCTGGCTGCATAACAACTGTTTTTTTAATTTAGCAATTTTTACTTTATGCGTGAGTGTTCTGCCTACACACACGTGTAGCAGATGCGTTCCTGCAGAGGCATCAGCTCTAGAAATGGGAGTTAAGGATGGTCGTAAGTCACCATATAGATTCCAATCCTATAGGGAACTCCACAAAAGCAGCCAGTGGTCTGAACTGCGGAGCCTCTCCAACTCTGAGTAACAATTTTTGCTGGTTAGATTTAAATCTTTTCTATTTTAAAAAATAAAAAAGCAAGGAAGAAAGAGGGTCTGGGGCGAGGCTCAGTGGTTCAGAGAACCAGAGCTCAGTTCCCAGCACAGCGGTGGCTCACGAACACCCAGCTGCAGCTCCAGGGATCTGACACCCTGGGCCTCTGTCAGCATCCACACTCTCCTGGACAGGCCACACAGATGCACACACACAATTAAAATAAGAATTCATGAAGAATAACAACTACCGCCCCTTCTAGCACTCCAGAGGCCAGCGAAGAGGAATCTGAGTTCAAGACCAGCCTGGTCTAGAGTGATTTCCAGGACAGCAAGGCTGGGCCAACAGAGAAAAGACCGTCTCAGAAAACACCAAAAACAAACAAAAACAACCCAAAACCTAGTTCCTCAGCACCAGAGGAACTAGTGTGTGCTTGAAGAGCACTAATGTCTACAGCTCCTTGTACACACGCGTTTACAGCTGGGAGAGACCTGACACTAACAGGGCTCCTTCAGGGAGGGAGGAGGTCTGGGAGGAAAGACCAAGGAGACGTGTGCTTCAGCAAAAGTCTGCTCGCGCCTCTTGTAGAATCCACAGGCCTGCCTGCCGCTGACACCAGTGGTGCCTGTCTGTGGGAGACAGGCACCCCCAGCACTCAATGACACTAATAACAATGCTCTTCTCAGAAGACACAGGGAGGGACGTCAGGTGCGTAGAGGCATCACCTGACTAGCAGAGCCGTAAAGCCCCATCTGAGGGGCCAAACAACACCGACATGGCAGAGTCGGTCTAGCAGTAGAGAGAAAGGAGCCAAGCAGGGCAGAAGCTCACCATCGAGTCAGGGAGTCCTGGATGGCGTTGGTGAGCGCGTGGCCCAGGTGCAGGGAGCCTGTCACGTTGGGGGGTGGGATACACATCATGAAGACCCCTCGGGGATTTGGTGCTGATATACTAGGTCGCTGGTGGTGGAGAAGGAGGGGCATAAGCTAAAGCACATGGCATTTTAGGAGGCCCCTCCTCAGGTAATGGGTCCTAACGCCCTGCCCTTCTCCACCTCCATTCCCTCTGGGCCTGGGCAGCAGTAACCACTCACCCCATACTCTGGCTTGAAGAAGCCCTGGCGCTCCCACCAAGGGTACCAGGCAGCCTCCACATACTGAGGGCTGTAGGAGTCGGGCATGGTGCCACTTACATCTGGGAGAAGAGAAGAGGGCTTAGTGAAGCTGGAGAGGCTCAAGTTAGGACAGGAGGAACACATAGGACAGGCATGGTGCGGCTGTTCTGCGAGCCTCGCGAACCAGGGCAGAGGCCAGGACAAACCACAGCCAGGTGGGGTTCCTTCCCTAGCCAGTACCTTTCTTTTCCCCGGGTTGGGTAGGGAGGTCATAGGTAATGACCCCAGGGTCCCTTTTCTCCTTCTTCTCCGGTTTTGGTTTCTTCTGTTCAGAAGAAAGAAGACGCAAACATCAGCCCTCAGCAAGGCTTCCACCTCCCTCCAGCCCCATCCTTTGTCTACCTCCCCTGGTGGGGGCTGCTGCTGGGCCTTCTGCTTCTGCTGGAATTTCTCTAGCTTTTCCCGTTTCTTTGCTTCTTTCTTGAGCTGAGCAGCTGTTTTTGGGGGTGCAGTGACTTCAAGACCTGGAGACACAGAAATTCAGATTCAAGGCTGCTGGGGCTCCTCTGTGAATAGTGCCAAATCTAAAAAGGGCGATTTCTAGTGTGCTAGGGCTCAAGCCTCATTATCTCCCACCTTCCCCTCCCACAGGCTCCCCACCCTAAAGGCCCAGGCATTTCTAAGATAAAAGAAAAAGCAAATTACATGGAGTGCCCCAGAGGGGCCATTTGTCCCTCCCTCTGCCATCTTTTGTCCTCCTCACCTGGCTGTTGAGTGACAGACCTGGCCCCCGAGTACAGGACCACTTCTCCTAGCACGGCTCGGAATTCCGGTTGCCGGACACAAGTGTTAAACCAGCGAGTCACATTACCCCAGATCCGGCGGACAGCAGGGTCCAGAACCTGAGAGGAAAACAACAAAAAACAATTCTCTAAGTCACCCTGCAATCAAGTCTAGTGGACGTGCACCTGTCCCTCCCAAAGCCCCAGCGACTCACGTATCGGAAGGGCAGCAGTAAGGCTGTCACGGCAGCTAGGTCTGCCAGAGTGGGAGCATCCCCAGCCAGGTAGGTGTGCAGCCGAAGCCAGTCCTCCAAGGGGCTCAAGGCCTTGCCCAGGGCCCCAAGGGCAGCCTAGCAGGACAGGAAAAGGAGAAGACAAGGCTTATGTGCTTCTATCCCAAAGGTTCTCAACTTTCCTAATGCTGTTGTGGTGATCCCACCAGAAAATAATTTCCGCTGCTACTTTATAACTGTGGTTTCGCTACTGTTGTAAATTGTAAACACCCGTGTTTTCCAGTGGTCTTGGGCACTGGAAGGGTTGTTTGGCCCTCCCCAAAGGGGTTGCAGATTGAGAGCCACTGTTCTATCCATCACCATTCGGTCTCCCTACTCCCACGATCACCAACTCTTAGGCTAATTCCTTCCTTATCCAAAGGGTCATCATAAAAATACAATTGTTAGGTGTGTTGCTGCTTGCCTTTAATCCTAGTTCTCGGGAGGCAAAGGCAGGGGATCTCTCACGTTTAAAGTCAGTCTAGTCTACACAGCACTTCCACGACAATTAAGGCTACAAAGTTAAGACCCTGTCTCAAACAAACAACAAAACTATGTCTGACTGCATATGTCATATGCAGATCAGAGTGTTCAGCATGCAGGAGGCCCTAGTTTGAGCTCCACCCACAAAATATATATATTATAGGACCGGAGAGATGGATGATGTGGATGTTGCTCTTATGGAGACCCCAAGTTTGATTCCTGTCACCCATATGGCAGCTCACAACTGACCTGGTTACATCCTTGGCCTCCTTGGGCACTAGGCACTAATGCGTACACACATACATGCATTTGTGTGTGTGAGCGTGTTCAGTGAAACCTATCAAGCACTGAAGTTAAAGGATTATATGAAGCAGCAGTCACTGTCAGGTCTGGGGCATCAACAAGTACATCCAACTGAGAAAATATGCACGGGCAGACATAGAAAGCGCTAAACTGCAGGGAAGGGGCTCTGTATTAATCCATTGGGATCCGAAGAAGCACGGCAGGGAAAGTAGGCTAAACAGTGAGTGTCCCTCCACGGCCTCAGCTTCGGCTTCTGCCTCCAGTTCCCGGCCTGTGCAACCTGAGAACTGCACACCGAAATAAGTCCTTTCCTCCCCGAGTTGCTTTCGGTCGTATCGTTTTATGACGGCAACTGAAACTCAAAGGCCCTCGGAAACTTAAGCTGCCTGGCACACGAGTGCGCTCCAAGCCATTCCGCCAGGGTTCCAGAGAGAGGCCTGGTTTAAGCACACAAACACACCCCCAGCGATTCGGCAAATGCTGCAAATGTCAGGCACCCGGGGGAAGGATATTACATCATCCTGCATTCTTAGACAGAAACCAAGGCTAAAGTATTCGAAGAGTTCCCGAAGTCACCACGCCGGCGGCAGACGGGGATTCGAACTTTACTTCCGCATCTGACACCCCCCCTCTGAGGATCCTCTGCAATCCCGTTTTCAGAGAATCCCTCCTCCCTCCTCTCCCCTCACCTGGGGATCCTGCCCCGGACTCCGGAGTCCCAGCGCGGGCAGCGTCGCCCCGCAGGCCGCCGGCACGAGCTCGGTGTCTGCGTAGCTGACCCACTGCTGGACGAGAACAGCCGCCCGGCTGCCCCCGGGGCCCCCCAGGCCTGCCGGCCACAGCAGCTGCGCCACAGCCGGGGCCCCCCACACCCACAGCCCGCCGGGCCCCTGCTCCAGGGCGGGCAGGCGAGGCGGCGGCAGCGGAGTCCGGCTGCTCGGGGGAGGCTGCAGGCAGATGCGGGGGTGCGGGCCTCCCCACCCCGGGCCGTCGCCGGCTTCCCCGTAGCGGGCGGCGATGAGGGCTCGGAGGCTGGGGAAGGCGTCGGGGTGAGGGGAGACGTAGAGGATGGACATGGCCGTGCAGGAGGCGGTGCCGGTGCCGAGGACAGACCGGGCAGGGAGCCCTAAGCACGTGCGGCGAAGCCCGGCTGGTTGGCGGCGAGCGGCGTCCGGAGGAGGGGGCGGGGCCCGGTCGCCCTCCCGGGGCTGGGAGAGGCGGGTAGCGGACTCAAGGCGGTGGTCACTCCGGGCCGGCGGTTCTCCTTAGCCGGCCACGGCTGCGGCCCCCCAGGGCGGCCAGGGTGGAGGCGGCGGGTGGCGGAGGCAGCTCTCCCGCTGTGGGAGAGCGCGGCCGAGCGAGCGGGACCCACGTGTCCCCCTTTGTGACAGCGCGCGTTTCCGGGCCCGGGTCCTCGCGGGGCGGCTGGGTCCCGCCTGTGCGTGCGCGGTCCCGAGGGCCGGGCCTTCGTGTGCAGCCCGAGCTGAGGGACAGCGCGAGCGGCAAGAGCCGAGTGCGTGACGGGAAAACGCGTCCGCGGGGACGAATCTGTCCAGGTCAGGCGTCGCCGCGGTACCTCCGGGTCCTCGGTCAGGCGTCGCCGCGGGCACCCCGGGGTCCTCGGGTCAGGCGCCGCCTCGGGCACCCCGGGGTCCTCGGATCGGCGTGCCGGGCTAATCCCGGCCACCGCCTCCTGCAGGACTGTGGAGCCTGTGGCTGTTGGCAACCGTCGCCGTTTGGGGGTTTAGTTCAGCGATGCATCACGCGGCCCGCACCGCTTGTTTGCATCTTCTGCTCCCAGAAAGTGTGCCGATCACTCCTTCGAGAGTTGAAGGCTGGAGCCGAGCGCCCTACCAGCTCGCGGGACCTGGGATCTAACCAGCTCGAAGTGCTGAGAGTTCTTTCACGTGAAAGGAAGTGCAGGGGAATGGGAAGGCGCACTAAAGCAAATGGCTAGAAATACAAGTTCGCAGTGCTGTTGGGCGGCCACTGGCTCTTTTTTTTTTTAAAGACTTACAGTGTTCTGCCTGCATATTTGCCTGCAAGCCAGAAGAGGGCACCAGATCACATTAGATGGTTGTGAGCTGGGAATTGAACACAGAACCTCAGGAAGAGCAACCTTAATCTCTGAGCCTTCTCCGCAGCCCGCTTTTTTATTACATTTTTACTGTGTGCACTTGAGCGCGTGTGGAAAAAAATCTTTCCAAAAAGTGGGTCCCAGGAATCAAGTCACGGTTGGCGGCTGGCGCCATTTACGGATGAGTCATACTGGCCAAGGTATTACAAGCTTTAGGGCGGAAGTGCATAAAGCTGGTAACTTGGGTTGAATTCCAGGCCGGAGATGGGGGAGGAGGTATGTAGAGAACTGGAGTGCAGACAAAACGGCCTTTCCCACCTCCCTGTCCAAAATAGACCACAAAACCAGAACTCAGTTTCCATCATAAATTTTATTCCCGATGCGGGACAGATTCTTTCAGTTCCCCCCAAGTGTATCACATGTTGCCCTGAAAAGGTCTAGGAAGCTCTCCTGTTTCCAGGGAAGGAAGAGAGGGAGGGACCAGGAACATTTCAATTCCCAGCTTTACCCTCCCTTGTCAACAGAGGGCAGTTGCCCCGACTAGTATCCCTTTCATCCATTCATTTAAAAAAAAAAATCGTTAACAAAACAAAACACACCTGAAGGACTGGGCAGGGTGTCCTTGTCCTTTGTTGGACATCAAGTTATGGTCACCAATGGGAAAGGGGTGGGGGGAAGAGGTGCATCACTGTTTCTGCTGGAGGGCTTCCTTCCTGGCTGCATCCTGCAGTAGCTGTGTGTCCACCTCGTCTGCTGGCAGCTGCACATAGCGGACCACCGAGCCCCTGATGAAGCAGTTCTTGACGGATAACTAGATAAACGTGAGAGCACCTCCATGAAGGATGTGCCCTCTAGGCACCCAAGGGTCTTTGGCTTCAAAGGCTCCCCTGCCCAGCCCCAGCTCACCATGTGCGGGTATTTCTCAGGGTCCGTAACACTGATGTCTGTCAGTTTGATATTGAGATACTAAGGAGGAGGAACACCATCAGTAACCCTAGAGACAGATGCGGCTCCGCCTCCACACTCCCACTTCCTTCCCCAAGAACAGACTGTGAACCTTTATCTCACCTGGTCCACGGAGTGCAGGGTTCCACAGATGCTGTCAGAGGCAAAGAGGGGAGAACCAAATTACTTTACACTGAGATCAGAATGGAGGGAACGTTAGAGCTACAAGAATATGGGGGAGGAGCCGGGCCATGGTGGGGGAGGAGTCGGGCCATGGTGGCGCAGGCTGGCCCTGGGTTCTAAGTCTTCCTGTCTCCACCCCCTAAGTGTTAGAATTAGATGAAAGCCACCATGATGAACTGACATGCAATTTTTCTTTACCCTGTGAACTGTACGATCATTTATACGCCTTGCTGAGGACACAGGTCACACAGCCTGCTGGGTGGGTTATAAACTGCCTATAAAGCAGTGTCCTGCTGTCTCGAAAAAGCAAATAAATAAGATCCTGGGGGGAAAACTTAAGGCCTTGAAGCCAAAGAAGGGAGCACCAAGGGCAGCATCTGTGAATTCTGAGGTGGAAAAGATAAAGCCTCTGAGAATGGCTCATCATTTCAGACCCATCTCTCCTTACACCAATGTATCCACAACTACTCAGCGGTCACAGGCCAGGCCTGTATTTGGCTTAATGTCTGTATTTCCTTCGTAAGACAAGTTCTCACCCTGGCCCAGACTAATCTCAGACTTGTAGCAATCCTTCTCCCCCACTTCTAAAGGCCTGGAACTATAGACAGGAGCCATCACGTATAGTCATCTTTTTTATGTTCCTCTGCCTTCCGAGTGCTGGGATTAAGGGTGTGCACCACCACTGCCCAGCTACAGCCATCTTTTAAAAGTAATTAATATCATCCAGGAATTAGAGCGGTCATGTAAATAACCCAAATTAGAATCAAATTATCAGGAATATCAGCCCAGATTGGCCTGACTCCCAGAAGCAATTGCTAACCACTCTCTCACCCCCAACCCGCAAGACAACGTTTCTCTGTATAACAGCCCTAGCTATCTTTATAGACCAGGCTGGCCTGGAACTCAGAGATCCGCCTGCCTCTGCCTTCCAAGTGCTAGGATTAAAGGTGTGCACCACCACCGCCGGCTTTAGCTTTATCACTTATGTGCACGTGTGCACCTGAGGCCAGAAGAGGGCATCAGAGCCCCTGAAGCTAGAGTGGCTCTTTGTGACTCACCTAATGCAGCTGTGGGGACCGCTAGTCCTCTAACAGCAGTGAGCGCTCCAGCTCCACCAGCAGCCACCTCTACACACTTACTCCTTTGGATGTACACATAAAGGTCGCTGAAGTTACTCTATTCTTTTTGCTACACTATCCTAACGGTACAGAAACAAGCCAGGCTGGCCCTCAGTTTCCCAACCAGCCCCTTGGATGAGGAAGGATATCAACTCCAGTGCTCCCTTGCCACCTTACCAACTCCACCTTATTTTATAATTATCAACTGTTTGAACAATCTTAAAATCTTCCAGTCTGGGGGGCTGGAGAGATGGCTCAGAGGTTAAGAGCATTGCCTGCTCTTCCAAAGGTCCTGAGTTCAATTCCCAGTAACCACATGGTGGCTCACAACCATCTGAAATGGGGTCTGGTGCCCTCTTCTGGCCTGCAGACATACACACAGACAGAATATTGTATAGGTAATAAATAAATAAATATTTAAAAAAAAAAATCTTCCAGTCTGGTCTATAAAGCTAGCTAGTTCCAGGGTAGTCAGAACTGTTAATCAGAGAAACCCTGTTTTGAAAAGACAAAACAAACCAAAACAAAACCAAAGAAGTTAGGCAATGATGTCACACGCCTTTAATCCCAGCATTTGGAAGACAGAGGCAGGCGGATCTCTGGTAGAGCTCTGTGAGTTTGAGGCCCTGTCTAGAGAAAAAAAAAACAAAAAAAACATAACTCTTCACAACTTCAAATCCCGAGTTTTACTTCTTCACTCCCTGCATTCAGCGATTCCCCACTGGTCTGCTGACCTGAATACTTCTGTGCGCCTTCCAGTTAGACTCATACAAACGAAAGGTGTTAACTACTTTGCACTCGAGTCTGGGCCAGCCCCTTACTTCACCACTGGCCGTAACAGTCTTACTTGTCTACATCTGCCTTAGAATCAAGGTTCTCAGGCACGGATGTGTGCTCAAAGCTTTCAAGATTCTACAAGTAAAATGCTTTAAAAATGGAACAGGAGATACCATGGTATCTGAGGGCTGGGGAAGAAGTTCTGTTGGTAGAGCGCTTGCTGAGCGCACTGGGTTCAATCCCCAGCACCACACGAAAGAAAACATACTTCCATACAACTCATTTTCAAAGCATCCACTAGGAAGACAGTAGCCTCTAACAGACGGACGGCGAGACTAAGAGGACCCAGAAACATCTCCGCAGTGATGCAGTGTTTGATCCAAGTCCTGAGTGACTAAGAAAAAAACGGTACAGGGAGGCGGGGATGCAGATGCAGTACAGAAGGGACGGCGTAAGTGGTCTGCTTACACCTTAACTACATGGACACTATTCCAGGCATATTAAATCCCACTGCTTTCCTTACCAATACATCTCATTCTTATACTAATGGGTTTATCATGGAAGAACTCCCTACTGAATTTTAATTAACCTCTTACATTATGAGGGGTTAATACTTAAATTGTTTAAATTGTTTGGCTATTTAGAAACAAAGCTACAAACATTTTGATATATCTTTCCAAATACAACAAGCTTATTTATTAACATTACTATTCATTTAGCATATTTTAAAGAGCATAGTACAAGTCTGCCTGCACATACATATTTGTTTAACAAATTCTTTTTTTCCTCCCGAGATAGGGTTTCTCTGGGTGGCTCTGGCTGTCCTGGAATTCGCTCTGTGGACCAGATCTTGAACTCACAGATTTTAAAACCTGCCTCCCGATTATAAAGACATACGCCAGCATACCCTGGCAGTCTTAAATTAATCTTTACCCTTAAGGCACAAACTATTTATTACTTCTGTGTTTGGCCCACCTGCTCACTCAAAAACTCTGGGGGGAGGGTCAGGACCCCAGGCACCCCCACACACACACCAACTCGCAGCTGTAGGTACCTACCTTAGGTCATTCTTGAGTTCCACGACCACATCCTTGCCCACGAGGGATTTGAAAAAGGAGTAGAAGAGCTATTGGAAAGAGGAAACGGGAAACTATTACAGGAAAGGCACAGGAGGAACTCTGAAATCCTACTCTTTGTGGCCCCACCGACCCTAGTATCTCAGAAGTTCACTACCCACAGTCATCTGTTCACAGACACTCTGCAGTTCACTGGGTCACAGTCAGGGACTACCCTGTACCCCTCGATTACCCGGCCCACTCCCGTAGGGAGTCTGCACGTTTTCTCCACCCGCACCCTCAAAAACCCGATCTGCCGCAGGGAAGTGCAAGGCTAGCTTTCCGTGCTCCCGCGGTGCCCGCGGGCTTTCTCTTGGATTTGCTGGGATTTTTCCCAAAAAAAAAAAAAAACACAAACAATCTGCGCCCGGTAGCCCCCTCAAACTGAGATGCGGGCACCAGGGCTGTCGGGGGAAGCCTGGGGCAGCCGGCCCGGCCCGGCCCGGTTCGAACTGCCCGCGGCGGGCGGCGGCGCTCCCTTTTGACGTCACGGTACCCACCATGGTGCTGGCGCCACGCGCTGCGGCCTGGACCGCGAAGGAAAGGGCCGGGGGCTGCGGGCCAGAGGCTGGGCGGGAGCCCGAGCGCGAGCCCGCGCGTGGGGCAGGACGGGATCACGCAGGCGCCAGGGGGAGCCACGAGAAACGCCGGTCCGAGAGCGCGCGGCGATCCGGGCGCTAAGGCAGAGGAGGAGAGAGCGGAGAAGACCGCCAAACCGAGAGAGGGGCGGGCCTTCCTGTCTCCCACTTCCTCTCGAGCAGCCAAGTCCTACTGCGCATGTGTGGCCCTAGCAGCTGCTCGTTCCAGGTAGTTCGTCCCTCTCCTGGATTTTTTTGTGGGTTAGCGTTTGCACTGCAAGGCGTGATTTACCCATAATTGTTGGAAAACTTGAGAAAACTATGATTTGCATATTCTTTGATGAGTGGAATTTAAAATGTTACTAAGACCTGGCATGGTCGGTGCCCTCCTGGAATCCTGGAGAGAGCTAAGTGAGACAGGATTAGGCTTCAGAGGTCAGCTGGAGCTGCCATAGCAAGACCTGTGTCGAAGGGAGTAAAACACACATCAACAGACACTAAATATGTTGTGTGTGGTGTGTGTGTGGCTAAGGTTTAAGGGAGAAAAATAAGGGGAACCTGAACACAAATCCTGATTTTTTTTTTTAAGATTTATTTTGTATACAGTGTTCTGCTTGCACACCAGAAGAGGGCACCAGATCTCATTATTGATGGTTGTGAGCCACCATGTGGTTGCTGGGTATTGAACCCACGTTCTCTGGAAGAGCAGCCATCTCTCCAGTCTACAAATCCTGATTCTTATCAAAATTTTCAGCAAGCAAGTTTCTGTCAACTTCAGCCTTATGTAGGATTTGGGGGACAGGGTTTTCTGGAGCTTGAATTTACACATTCTAAGCAAAGCCACAGATGAACAACCCCAGCTCTAGTGTCCATATTTTTTTACCTTTTCGTAGGCCTTGACTGTAAAGGACTCAACACTGTAGCTCGGTGGTAGAAACTGCATTTTATTTTTTAACTTTTATGTGTATTGCTGTGGCCAGCGCAGCCTGGATAGTCAAGACTGGCGGGTGGTGCTCCCCCCCCCCTCGCCAGAAAGAACACAAACATCCTTGTCAATTACAGACCACAAAGAAGTTCTCCTGGCGGTCAGGGGGAGTGAGGGCAGCTGGATCACAACAGTGTATGGGTGCATTTGCCTGCCTGTTAGGTCTGCACAGTGTGAGCGGTGGTAAGAAGTGGGCTTCGGATGCCCTGGGACTGGAGTTAGACACTGTTGTGAACCACTCTGTGGTTGCTGGGAATAGAAAGTGCTCTTATCTCCTGAGCCATCTCTCCAGCCCTGAAATACGTTCTAATATCTCCAAATACTTTGGATGTTCTGGGAACAGCATTAGCAGGCTTGAAACATTTCTGTTGTGAAGAGGCTCACAAGAGCTGGCTGATAAAAATGGAGAATTTAATAAAAGATACCACAAAAGCCTCAGCAGGAAACAGATGCAGAGACCGACAGCCAAACAGTAGGCTGAGCTCCAGGAATCCCTCAAAAGCAGGGGAGGGAGGACTGTGGGAGCTTCAGCCGACCTGGGCATAGAGGCTCACAGAGACAGCTCACAGCCAGGGAGCCTGCAGGGAACTGGGGCCGGCTTGGACTCTCACCTGCTTTGGGGACCATTTTACTCCTCTGGGTCACCTTGTCCAACTTTTTGGTTTTTCGAGATAGGGTTTCTCTATAGCCTTGGAGCCTGTCCTGGAACTAGCTCTTGTAGGTTGTCTTTGAACTCACAGAGATCCTCCTGTCTCTGCCTCCTGAGTGCTGGGATTAAGGGTATGTGGTGCCACCACCACCTGGCTCACCTTGTCCAACCTTAAGACCAGGGGAGGTGCCTAGCCTTTTTTGTTTGTTTGTTTGTTTGTTTTTGTTTTTTCAAGACAGGGTTTCCCTGTGTAACAGCTCTGGCTGTCCTTTAACTCACTTTTCCCCCCCACCACCCCTGCAGCTTGATATGCCATGTTTGGTTGATATCCGTGGGGGCCTGCCCTTTTCTAAAGGGAAATGGTGGAGAAGTGGATTGGGGTGGGGGTGATTGCTGCTGGGTTTAATACATGAGCCAAGGGGTAAAAAAGTCAAGTTCCCAGAGAAGGCGCTGCTGGGTAAGGAATAGCTTTGTTGTTTTTAACAATAATTAAGGTTGTATCTGGTGGGACACTTTATATGGGAATCGTGTTTGGACTCATAGTGAAAGACCCCCAGTGTGGGGAGACTCTCACTGTAGCCTCGGGATGACGCGAACCCCCCCACCCCCTCGACCCCCCCACCCCCCCACCCCCACCGCCAGTAACTCACGAGAGACTGTCCTTGCTGCAATCACACGAGGATTTAATTGACAAGAACCAGTGCGCTGGGGCCGAGACTCATAACCCACGCAGGGGAAGAGTTCGACCCCGAGTAACTGGGAGAAGGGGTTTTTAAGGGAAGAAACTATGGCCCAGTAATCCGAAGGGGGTAGGGAGGTCCAGTGGTGGTCACAAGGGGGCAACTCCCTGTTCCTCAAAGTTATTCTCAAGATTATAATCAGCTAGTTTCTGAAACACAGTATCCCAAAAATACCAATGATAATCACAAGGGGGAAACACCCTGTTTCTCAAGATTATTCTCAGGATTACAATCTAACTTTATCTTCACCTAGTTCCTGAAACACTGAAACGGCTAATCCTAGATTTCTGATTCTTCCCTCCCTGCTTAGATTTTTGGCTCCATTTTTTCCAGGTAGGGGGATCTGGATTTATCCAGGTCTTTCAATAGGGAATTGTGTTTGGATACATAGGGAGTCGTGTTTGGATACATAGGGAGTCATGTTTGGATTCATAGGAAATCGTGTTTGGATACATAGGAATCGTGTTTGTTTGGATTCATTGGGAAACACTTGCTATTTTGATGATGAGTGTTTTGTATTGTATCCCTGAGGCTGGCAGTAGGTACAAAAATTATGAGAATCTGGCCTGCTGATTACAGGGTAGAATTCTCTACAGTGTGCATGGATTCCAAAATAGAGGGTAGCCAGGGTTTCGTGTGTGTGTGTGTGTGTGTGCGCAGGTAGACCGAAGCATGCAGGCCTGTGCAAGCCAGAGGTGGACAATGGGTCTTCACTTTCCACCTTGAGGTTTTTATTTTTATGTGTAAGAGTGTTTTCTTGCATGTATATGTACCCTGTGTGCAGTGCTCCCAGAGACCAGAAGAGAACATTGGATTTTCTGGAGTTATAGACAGTTGCTAGCCACCTAGAGGTTCTGGGAATCAAACCCTGATCGTCTGGAAGAGGAGTAGTGATCTTAACCACCAGGCCACCTCTCAGTCCTCCACCTCATTTTTTGGAATAGGCTGTCATTGATCCTGGAGCTGACTGATGCATTCAGCTAGACTGACTTGCCTACAAGACCCAAGGATGCTTCTCACTCTGATTCCCAGTGCTGAGATTACAGGTGCACATCACTGTGTTCAGATCTGGATCCGTCAGAATAGCAATCTGGCTGGATCTGTTACCAAGTTCAGCAGAATCCTCCATACCTGAACCCAAATTAGCCTGTCATTGATTAGAAGCGGTCATCACAGTTAGCCATGGCTTTATGTGGGCCCAGGGTGCCGGAAAATGAGAAAATACTTCTCTTGGCAGGAGTGATATTCTGCAATTCCAGACATCAGGCAGGTGGGGGCAGCGTGAACAGGAGTTCAAAGCAGATCTAGGATACATAAGACCCTGTCTGTCTCAAAACAAAAACAAAAAAGGCAAAGTAATTTTGTTGGAAACGCTGAACTCACACAAATCCAAGTACTTTGCCCATAGGAGGTTAATCATTCACAACAAACCAACACTCACAAGCAGAAAGCTCACGTCCTCTGTGAGCTCCCTTGCTTCCTTTTCGAAGGGCGTTGGTAGCGGAAAGATAACAGGAAATAAGCTAGTTGGGGGATGAGCACTTCCAAATAGAGTTTGAGGCTGACCTGGGCTAGAAGAAACCCTTCCTCCAAAAAGCAACATCTGGGCATGGTGCATGCCTGTAATCTCAGAACCCAGGTGGCAGAGACAGGAGGTTTGCTGCAAGTAAAGGACCAAGTTGTCCTCCATACTGAATGTCAAGTACACTAGACATACACAGTAAGGCCATGGCTAAATGAGTAAAGAAAGTCAGAAGTTACTTCCTTTGGGATCAATTTACTGAGAGACAAATAACCATCCACACAGGAAGGAGAAAGGTGGGATGTGGCTGATAAATAACAGACATCCAAATTCTTCAAATGGTTCAAAGAGGGGCCTTGTTCTCCTAAAGGTCCATTTCAGGATCGTCGCCGAGAGGGTGGGGCATGAGAAGATGGAATACAGACTTCTCCTTCAGCGTCCCAAAGGATAGTGACTTATGCGGGAGTCCAGTCAGCTCAGGAATCACGGTGATGTTGGGAGATGAATAAACTTCATCTGGAGGCGCCCTTGCACTCTGGAGTCCCCAGAAACGGCTAATCTACTTCCTCGATGGTGGGGCCGGTGGCGGCTCTGCCCGGCGTGTACCCCGGCGCGCAGGTGGGCCCGGTGCACCCTCCCTGGTAGAGTTTGGTGATGATGGGGTTACACATGTTCTCCAGTTCTTTTCTCTTGTGATCGAGCTCCTCCTTCTCCGCTAGCTGGTTGGCTTCCAGCCAGGAAAGGACCTCGTTGCATTTATCCAGAATTTTCTTCTTATCGGACTCGCTTATCTTGTCCTTCAGACCCTCGTCACTCACGGCGCTCTTCATGTTAAAGGCGTAGGATTCTAGAGCGTTTTTGGCAGCAATTTTCTCCCTCTGGCCCTCATCCTCAGCTTTGTATTTCTCGGCCTCCTGCACCATGCGCTCAATCTCCTCCTTGCTCAGCCGGCCCTTGTCGTTGGTGATGGTGATCTTGTTGGCCTTGCCCGTGCTCTTGTCCATGGCGGTGACGTTCAGGATGCCGTTGGCGTCGATGTCGAAGGTCACCTCGATCTGGGGCACGCCCCTAGGTGCAGGAGGTATTCCAGTCAGGTCGAAGCGCCCCAGCAGGTTGTTGTCGCGCGTCATGGCCCTCTCGCCCTCGTACACCTGGATCAGCACCCCGGGCTGGTTGTCCGAGTAGGTGGTGAAGGTCTGCGTCTGCTTGGTGGGGATGGTGGAGTTGCGCTTGATGAGCGCCGTCATCACGCCGCCCGCTGTCTCCAGGCCCAGCGACAGCGGCGCCACGTCCAACAAAAGCAAATCTTGTACTTTTTCAGATTTGTCACCCATTAAAATAGCTGCCTGGACTGCAGCTCCGTAGGCCACCGCCTCATCGGGATTGATACTTTTGTTGAGATCTCGTCCATTAAAGTAGTCTTGAAGTAGCTTCTGCACCTTGGGGATGCGCGTCGAGCCGCCCACGAGAACAATGTCATGGATTTTAGCCTTGTCCATCTTGGCGTCCCGAAGAGACTTCTCCACAGGCTCCAGGGTGCCTCTAAAGAGATCTGCGCACAACTCTTCAAACCGTGCTCTGGTGATGGACGTGTAGAAGTCAATGCCCTCGAACAGAGAGTCGATCTCCAGGTTGGCCTGCGTGCTGGACGACAGGGTCCTCTTGGCGCGCTCGCAGGCCGTGCGCAGCCGCCTCACGGCGCGCTTGTTCTGGCTAATGTCCTTCTTGTGCTTCCTCTTGAACTCCTCCACGAAGTGGCTCACCAGACGGTTGTCGAAGTCCTCCCCGCCTAGGTGCGTGTCGCCCGCTGTGGCCTTCACCTCGAAGATGCCATCGTCGATCGTCAGGATGGACACGTCGAACGTGCCGCCCCCCAGGTCGAAGATGAGCACATGCCGCTCTCCATGACTTCCTTTATCCAAGCCATAGGCAATAGCAGCGGCTGTGGGCTCGTTGATGATTCTCAGCACATTGAGTCCGGCGATCACTCCCGCATCCTTGGTGGCCTGCCGCTGCGAGTCGTTGAAATAGGCGGGCACCGTGATGACAGCATTGGTGACATTGTGGCCCAGGAAAGCCTCTGCAGTCTCCTTCATCTTGGTCAGCACCATCGACGAGATCTCCTCGGGGTAGAAGGCCTTCTTCTCCCCTTTGTAGGACACCAGCACCTTGGGCTTGCCCCCTTCGTTGATCACTTGAAATGGCCAAAGCTTCATGTCCGACTGCACCACAGGATCATTAAACTTCCTGCCTATCAGACGTTTGGCATCGAACACAGTGTTCTGCGGGTTCATGGCCACCTGGTTCTTGGCCGCGTCGCCGATGAGCCGCTCGGTGTCGGTGAAGGCCACGTAGCTGGGGGTCGTGCGGTTGCCCTGGTCGTTGGCAATGATCTCCACCTTGCCGTGCTGGAACACGCCCACGCACGAGTAGGTGGTGCCCAGGTCGATGCCTATGGCCATTCCTTTATTAGCAGCCATGGTTTTCCGAGGCCTGTGGAGAAATGAGATTTTATAATCCTATTTAGGGGAGTGATTTTTTTTTCTAATAAAACTTAATCTATTTATTGACTGATAACTTTTTCTTTCCTTTTTTTTTAAAAAAAAGAAAGATTTATTTAGGGGGCTGGAGAGATGGCTCAGAGGTTGGGAGCATTGCCTGCTCTTCCAAAGGTCCTGAGTTCAATTCCCAGCAACCACATGGTGGCTCACAACCATCTGTAATGGGATCTGGTGCCCTCTTCTGGCCTGCAGGCATTCACACAGACAGAATATTGTATACATAATAAATAAGTAAATATTTAAAAACAAAAAAAAAAGATTTATTTATTTATTATGTATACAACATTCTGCCTCCAAGTATGCCCCCACACCAGAGGAGGGCGCCAGATCACATTACAGATGGTTGTGAGCAACCATGTGGTTTCTGGGAATTGAACTCAGGACCTCTGGAAGAGCAGTCAGTGCTCTTATCCTCTAAGCCATCTCTCCAGCCCGACTGGTAACTTTTTCAAGATTTATTTTTAACTGTGTGCGTGTGGGCATATGCACACGAATGCAAGTGCCTGTGTTAGTCAGAGTTGTGAACTGCCCAGTGTGAGCGGGCGCTAGGCACTGAATTCAGGTTGTATACAAGGACGGATGTGCTCTCAATGTCTGAGCCCTCCGTAGCCCTCAGTCAGTTTATTTTTTTAATGTTTAAAAATTATTTTGTGTATGAACATTTTGTCTTCATGTTTATGTACCCAAAGAGGCCAGGAGATGGCATCAGATCCCCTCAGACTGCAGTTACAGCCTCCATGTGGGTGCTGGGTACTGAACCTGGATCTTCTGCAAGAGCAGTAAGTTCTCTTAACTGCTGAGCCAGCTCCCACCTCCATCATCAATCAGTCTTGTTAAAACCACAAGCACAGGGGGCTGGACAGAAAGAAACTCTACACAGAGAGCTTGTAAATGTTCTTGGTTTTGTGTTTGCTGCTGTTTTCGTGTGGGGTGTGTATACACGAACATGTGGATTCAAGGGGTCAACCCTGGGTATCATCTGCCAGTCACCTTGGCCTGAAACCCTGTCCAGTTAGGTTATGCTGGCTGGCCGGCAAGCCCTGTGAACCATCTCCCTTACCCTATGATCACAGGCGAAGGCCACCATTCTCCATTTGTTCTGTTATGTGGGTTCTGAGGATTGAACTCGGGTCCTCACGCTTATATGCCAAACACCTTCCCCACTGAGCTATCTCCTAACCTCTCAATAGGTTGTTTTGGGTTGTTATTTAATTTTTTATGGCAGTAGCCCAGGTTGGCCTGGAACTCACCATGTATCCCAGGCTAGCCTCAAACACGCAGCTATTCTCCCTCAGGTTCCCGAGTGCTGGGGTTACAGGCATGTGTCACTACAGCAGGCTGTTCTTTACGACTGTCTGAGCTGTCTCAGACACGCAGCTATTCTCCCTCAGGTTCCCGAGTGCTGGGGTTACAGGCATGCGTCACTACAGCAGGCTGTTCTTTACGACTGTCTGAGCTGTCTCAGACGTCCTACAACTCCGTGTTTTCCCTCTTGTAAGAAACGGGACACCAACAGAGAAAGGTGCTAGGCCTCAACTTTAAAGGTGTCTGATGCTATAGTTTATGTACCTGAGTTTCCACTCTGAAAACTATCAAATACACATTGTCAGAATGCCTACTCCACTTCCTTTTGCTCTTTCATCTTCGAAATCACCTTCAGGTTCGCTTCTGGGTTTTGTCTCTGTGTACTGGGGTGGGACCCAGAGCCTTGGGGATGCTAGAGCAGGACAGGCTGGTCAAACATCAACACCACGATGCAGGAGGTATACACAGGCCACTTTCTGCTGCCAGACTGGCTCCTGTTTAGTCTGAACCTTGCCCCAGTAGGCTTGATTAAAATCGTAAGGTTAGTAATGAACCTTCGCCTATATTCATTTTGAAATACTCATTGTAACAGGAATTCTTTTCAAATGGGTCTCCTTATGTTCTCTTTGCTGGGTGGTGCCTACAGTCCCTTGGCTCAGCCTCCACAGTAGCTGGGAGTGGAAATTACGCTGACCTTTGCTCTGTTTCTCACCGCGAGTGGAATGTTTTGGAGATCTGTCTACCCTTATCCTACAAAGCTGGAATTACACCGCATTTGTCCGTTGCTGGCTGGCCTTATTTCACTCAGCGTAATGTCCTTAATTCTTGTCCATGAGCTTGCATATTTCGGTACTTCTAAGACTGAACACTGTCCATTTTATGTGTCTCCCACTCTTTCCTTCCACATTCATCTCTGCACAGACCCCAAGCTGCTTCCGCTTCCTCGCTGTTGAGAATAGCGCTGCTGCTAGCATACATCCACATCCACGCCAAGCGCTTACGTGATGACCACGTAAGCGCTTACGTGATGACGGCAGACAGCAGTGTTCTCGGCTACTCCGAGGGTGGAAGGAAAGCGGGTTTATATTTCCCATTCCTCCCAGGCCTATACTCCGAGGGTGGAAGGAAAGCGGGTTTATATTCCCCATTCCTCCCAGGCCTACATCAAACGTAGGGCTCCCATGACGGTGATATGTTTTACTGTGGGACCATAACTGTCTACCTGTCTCCTAAGATGGTATTCTAAACTCTGCAAAAAGGTATTAGGGGCCACGCCGGGCAGTGGTGGCACACACCTTAAATCTCAGCACTTGGGAGGCAGATCTTTGTGAGTTCAAGGCCAGCCTAGTCTATGAGCAAGTTCCAGGTTCTAAAACTACACAGAGAAACCCTGTCTCAAAAACACAAACAAAAGATATTAGGGGCCAAAGAGATGGCAGTTAAGAATGCTTCCTGCTCTTCCAGAAAACCTGAGTTTGGTTCCCAGCACCCACCCTGGGCAGTTCACGCCTGCCTGTTACATCAGCTCCAGTGGATGAGACAGCCGCTTCTCCTCGCTGAAGGAGCTCACACAAACACAGACAAACCAGTGCTTAAAACAGACAGGCACTAGTCTCCATGGAGATGTGCCTTCCTGAGCAACCTGTGGTGCAGTAATTTAGCGCACTCTGAAGGGTTCTGCTAGGACACCCCAAACAAGCCTTATCTTATTTCTAGGATAGGGGTCTCACTATATAGCTCAGGCAATGTTCCTGCCTTCATTCCTAAGAGTTGGGCTTAGAAGTTTGAGCCACCACGCAGCCTCGATCAACTTTTCTGAGAAGGAGGGCACAACAGGGAGATTCTCTACATATTTTTAGTACATAATCCCACCCCCGTAGCCACGCTTTCTGGACATCTTCAGTACTGGGATCACAGGCACGCATCTCTACACCCAATTTCTGTCCTCTCGATTGTAACTCCTGTCTTCTGCCAGTCACATATTCAACAAGGTCTCAAAGGGTGTCTGCTCCCGATTCTGACACAGGCTAATTCCAGCCACCCTCTCCCCAAGAGACACAGTTTTCCTGGTTGCTAACGCCCACCCCCAGAATGGAAACAACTAGGGTCTGTGTGGGGAGGGCCACACTAGTAATCCCAACACTCAAGACGCTGAGGAAAGGAGGGCGGGTGTCTCTAGCTGTTGTCTGTAAATTAATCAAACCTAAGGAATGTCGAGGCCCTTCTTCATATAAGGACTAACTAAGACACACAGCTTTCTGACTCGTTCCAATAAGAGCCTTCACGGCTCACCTGGAATCTCTCCGCCTTCGCTCCAGTTTGAAAAATTTGAGGTCGCTGAGCCCCTGTGAGTGGGAAGCTCCAGGTACATCCAAACTGCTTGCAGTTGGGGTTCCCCCCACCCCCCACCCCGCCCCTCCCGGCAACTCTGAGCCTGTTCTGGGACTGAGTCTCAGATTCCCAAATTAGTCCGTGAGGTCAGAGTCAGCATGGCCATTGTAACGCGACTGAAGGGAACCACGTCACCAGACACGCCCCAAAGCCTATCCCTCCGTCACCCGAGAGGAGTAGGGGGAGTTAAGGCCCACAGCTCGACCCCCAAAATCAGAACTGCGTCAGAGAAACCCAGAGATCACAACCAACAAACAATCCACAGCACCGAGTTAGCGTGACCTCCCAGTCCACGGAGTCCCAGTCCACGGAGGCTGCTGTAATGTGTCGCCATGGCAACAGTGGCACCAGCACGGCCCGCCGCCCTCCCCGCAGGAATCCGGCCTCTCCAGCGAACCCCAGAAGTGTCTGGAGAGTTCTGGACAGGGGCGGCACCCTCCGCAGCGATTACTCAGAGGAGGCGGGGAGGCTCCACCAGACGCGAAACTGCTGGAAGATTCCGGTCCCCACGGCCGCCTCCGGCTCGCTGATTGGTCCAGGGGACAGCGGGCGGGACCGGAGGACGCTCCATAAAGGCGCCCGGCGGCCAGCAGAGCTCCAGACGCCGCCTGCGGTGCAGAAGGAATCTCAGGTTCCCTCCCAGCGGAGAGAAGCAGAGAAGCGAAAGTGCGCGTTCCCGACCTTCCGGACCCTCGGCCAGGACCAACCTTCCCCGGAGCATCCCCGCCGCAGAGCACAGCGCAGCCTCGCAGGAGCTGAGCGCAGAGCCCCGGCAGCAGAGAGAGACCGAGAGACCGAGTGAGCGAGAGAGCGAGAGAGCCATGGCCAAGAACACGGCGATCGGCATCGACCTGGGCACCACCTACTCGTGCGTGGGCGTGTTCCAGCACGGCAAGGTGGAGATCATCGCCAACGACCAGGGCAACCGCACGACCCCCAGCTACGTGGCCTTCACCGACACCGAGCGGCTCATCGGCGACGCGGCCAAGAACCAGGTGGCGCTGAACCCTCAGAACACCGTGTTCGACGCGAAGCGGCTGATCGGCCGCAAGTTCGGCGACGCGGTGGTGCAGTCGGACATGAAGCACTGGCCCTTCCAGGTGGTGAACGACGGCGGCAAGCCCAAGGTGCAGGTGAGCTACAAGGGCGAGAGCCGGGCCTTCTACCCCGAGGAGATCTCGTCGATGGTGCTGACGAAGATGAAGGAGATCGCCGAGGCGTACCTGGGCCACCCGGTGACCAACGCGGTGATCACGGTGCCCGCCTACTTCAACGACTCGCAGCGGCAGGCCACCAAGGACGCGGGCGTGATCGCCGGCCTGAACGTGCTGCGCATCATCAACGAGCCCACGGCGGCCGCCATCGCCTACGGGCTGGACCGGTCGGGCAAGGGCGAGCGCAACGTGCTCATCTTCGACCTGGGGGGCGGCACGTTCGACGTGTCGATCCTGACGATCGACGACGGCATCTTCGAGGTGAAGGCCACGGCGGGTGACACGCACCTGGGCGGGGAGGACTTCGACAACCGTCTGGTGAGCCACTTCGTGGAGGAGTTCAAGAGGAAGCACAAGAAGGACATCAGCCAGAACAAGCGCGCCGTGCGGCGGCTGCGCACGGCCTGCGAGCGCGCCAAGAGGACCCTGTCGTCCAGCACGCAGGCCAGCCTGGAGATCGACTCGCTGTTCGAGGGCATCGACTTCTACACGTCCATCACGCGGGCGCGCTTCGAGGAACTGTGCTCGGACCTGTTCCGCGGCACGCTGGAGCCCGTGGAGAAGGCCCTGCGCGACGCCAAGCTGGACAAGGCGCAGATCCACGACCTGGTGCTGGTGGGCGGCTCGACGCGCATCCCCAAGGTGCAGAAGCTGCTGCAGGACTTCTTCAACGGGCGCGACCTGAACAAGAGCATCAACCCGGACGAGGCGGTGGCCTACGGGGCTGCGGTGCAGGCGGCCATCCTGATGGGCGACAAGTCTGAGAACGTGCAGGACCTGCTGCTGCTGGACGTGGCGCCGCTGTCGCTGGGCCTGGAGACGGCGGGCGGCGTGATGACGGCGCTCATCAAGCGCAACTCCACCATCCCCACCAAGCAGACGCAGACCTTCACCACCTACTCGGACAACCAGCCCGGGGTGCTGATCCAGGTGTACGAGGGCGAGAGGGCCATGACGCGCGACAACAACCTGCTGGGGCGCTTCGAGCTCAGCGGCATCCCGCCGGCGCCCCGGGGCGTGCCCCAGATCGAGGTGACCTTCGACATCGACGCCAACGGCATCCTGAACGTCACGGCCACCGACAAGAGCACGGGCAAGGCCAACAAGATCACCATCACCAACGACAAGGGCCGGCTGAGCAAGGAGGAGATCGAGCGCATGGTGCAGGAGGCCGAGAGGTACAAGGCCGAGGACGACGTGCAGCGCGAGAGGGTGGCGGCCAAGAACGCGCTCGAGTCCTATGCCTTCAACATGAAGAGCGCCGTGGAGGACGAGGGCCTCAAGGGCAAGCTCAGCGAGGCGGACAAGAGGAAGGTGCTGGACAAGTGCCAGGAGGTCATCTCCTGGCTGGACGCCAACACGCTGGCCGAGAAGGAGGAGTTCGTGCACAAGCGGGAGGAGCTGGAGAGGGTGTGCAGCCCCATCATCAGCGGGCTGTACCAGGGCGCGGGTGCTCCCGGGGCTGGGGGCTTCGGGGCCCAGGCGCCCAAGGGGGGCTCCGGGTCGGGGCCCACCATCGAGGAGGTGGATTAGAGGCCCCTCCTCGCCCTCCCCGTGTCCTCCAGGCAGCAGACTTGTGGCTCTTGAGGACTCCCATTGCTGTCTGTCTGGGTTGCTCCTTCCCTCCTGAGTTTATTTGCACTGATGTCCTAGCCTTAGGGACACATTTATTCATTTTGTGCAATAACTAATGTTTTTATATATCCTGTAAGTCAGTACTCTGAGGGTGGGTTTTTCCCTAACACTGCCACACTGTGTGATTTATTTTGCCAGACTACAAAGTTGAAAAATGTCCTTGTAACTTACTATTGTGCTTATCTGATTTTGACTTGCAATAAGAGAAAGCCAAAAAAGTAAGTGTGTGTGTGCGATGTTAAAAAGAAATACATTGTCAGTCATGGGCAAACACCTTCACCTCTGTGTGTTAAATGCCAGCCTGGTCTGTATGGTGAGTTTCTATGGCTAGGGCTCTGTGGAGGTAATTTCTGTCAAAATACAAAAAAGAAATGTTTTAAGAAAACACCAGTAGGTTTTTAAGGTCCCTTTGTCTCTGGGCTCTGTCCTTGGCCACACTGTTGGGTACCCTAGGTCGGAACCTTCTTCCGTAGGCCATGTTTGTGTTGTGCTGGGCGAGGCTCTGACTGCTTCTCCTGGCTTCTACTTATGTGCAGTTTTGATGTTTAGCTGTTGAGCTGGTTTTTCGAGTTGGTAAACTTGGAGGTGAATTTATTCAGCCATCCCTTGTTCACTTTTATTTTTTACGTATTTATACTGAATTCAGGTTCATTTTTACTGGTTATTTGAAAATAAACTCAAAATAACTTGCCATGACGGTGTGCTTGTTGTCCTTAGAGACCAGAAGTCTCTGCTGCCTCTGTGGTCCCCTGACAGTCTTGTCCACAGGAGTGATGCTTTCTCTCCACAGGGGCCTGGTGGACAGAGGGAACATTGCACTGTGATCCATTTGTGTGAGAAAGAGGAAATGGGTCAGAGCAACCGAAACCCTCTGGGGCTGAGGTATAGCTGGGTGCAGGAGATCCTGGGATAAATCCTCCTGGAGGTGGGGGAGAGGGTTGCCCACAAAAGCCCTGGCCATGGGCAGGGTATCTGGGAGAAGCCAGTCACCTAACGGGGTGGGGAGGATGCAGAGGATGTAAGGATGGCTGAGAAGTGAGGGTGGGAGCTGGCTTGGTACACACAGTTCTCTAGCAAAGACGGGAGGGGGAGGGGAAAATATAGTAAAAGGTCAGAGAGGGCTTTAAAAAGTGAGACTCGACACCGCCGGTTGAGGATACAATCCCTAGTTCTCACTTTTTACTTAATCTACATAGTGGGGGGCGTGCAGATACTATAGCGCACATGCAGGGCCCGGAGGACCAGTGTGGGACATGCAGATGCCAAGGCACACATGCAGGGCCCGGAGGACCACTTTGTGAGGCATGCAATGGTAAGGCACACATGCAGGGGCTAGAGGATCAGTATGGGGCATGCAGATGCCAAGGCACATGCAGTCTTTTGAGGTCCACTGTGTGGGGCGTGTGCATGACGAGGAACACACGCAGAGATCAGAAGATCTGTGGGAGCTTGATGTCTGTTTTCACTCTCTGGGTCAGTCCCGGGCATAGAGCTGAAATCTGCAGTGTGCCAGCAACACCTTTACCTACTGAAGCTTCTCTTGGGCCTTCACCTTCTTCTGATTATTTGAATGGTGGCTGAGTTAGTTAGGCTGTAATATCCTACTGAGATTATGTGCAAGATTTTTCTCCCTTTTTAAAATTTTGTGCTTGAAACAAAATTTGGAGGCAGAGGCTGACTTGGAACTCACTACGCAGTCCAGTCTAGACTTGACTCTGAGGGGTCTTAAGACCTCAACCTCCCAAGTGCTGCATTATACACACGGATTGCTATTCCATACCTACCTCATAACTTCTTGTTTATTTGTTTTTCTGTTTTGCTGTGTGTGTGTGGTTCTGCGGTTCGAGGCCAGCTCTGCCACTGAGCTGTATTCCCTAGCCCTGCAATTTTATTTTGCTTTGTCTGTTGTTCTGTGAATCAAACAGAACCTAGAGCTTGCAGTTGCTAAGCAACAGTTTTCCTGAGGTTCATCTTAAGCCCAGATTCCTGTTTGTTGTTGCTGGGTTATTTGTTTTTGGAGATGAGTTCTCTCATACCCCAGGCTGGGCCCCCTCACTGCCCCTCCTCCAGATTCTTTAAAAGTGTGGGTGTTGAAGGCTGGAGATGTGGCTCAGTGATAAAAGTGGCTTGTGGGTACCAACAGGCTCTGGGGTAAGACCTCTGCATGTGTGTGTGAGAGAGGGGGAGATGGAAGGAGGGGGTCAGGAATGGACCTGTTGGACTGATATTTCCCTTCATGGTTATTCCTGAAAGGAGGCAGGAGTAGAAATCACACGTGATTTTTTAAGATTTGATGTGTGTGTGGTTTGGGTTCGTGTGTGCGCAGGTCAGAGGATAACTCTGGAGATCAGTTCTCTTCCACGGTGGGCTCTGGAGTACTGGACGCAGGGAGGCAGGCTTGCATGCATGCACGCCAGAGCCACCTTCCTGGGCACCTTTGCAGTTTTGCTCATCCACATTTAAAGTGTTCCACTGAACATACATGCAGGGAGGGGAATGTCACCTGGCAATATAGTGCCTCAGGGTCAGGAGGACCTCCACATTGGAGGGCTGTGACAGAGTAGACAGGAGGGGGCCTGTCACGTGTTGCTCTATTAACTGTGCTGGCGGATCTTCTGTCACCTTGACACAGGCTACAATCTTCTGAAAGGAGGGATCCTCAGTTGAGAGGGGGCCTCCATAGGATCTGGATGTAGGTCATTTTCTTTTCTTTTTCTCCATTTCTTTTATTTATTTTACTTTTTATACATAACTTTTTAAAAAGCTGTACAGATTTTTTTTAATTAGTTAATTTATTTTATGTGCATTGATGAATGACCTGCAGGTATGTCTGTGTGAGGGTGTCAGATCTCTTGGAACAGGCGTTACAGGTAGTGGTGAACAGCCATATGGCTGCCGGGAATTGAACCCTGGTCCTCTGGAAGGGCAGTCAGCGCACTTAATGAAGTCATCTCTCCAGTCTCTAACTTATTTATGTTACATCCTGACTGCAGCCTTTCCCTCCCTCTTCTTCTCCAACTTCCTCCCCACCTACCCCCACCCTTTTCCTTCATTAGTGATTGCTGTGTTAGGGCCCAGCCTGTTGTGGGTGGTGCCATCCCTGGGCTGGGGGTCCTGGGTTCTATAAGAAAGCAGGCTGAGCAAGCCATGGAGAGCAAGGCAGTTGCAGCTCCTTCTTTGGCCTCTGCATCGGCTCCTGTCTCCTGGTTCCTGTCCAGTTTGAGTTCCTTCAATGACTACGCTGTGAAAGTGTAAGCCAAATAAACCTGTTCCTCCACCTCTGATCACGTTGTCCCATCACAGTGATGCCCAACACACTAGGACAATTAGATCGCTACACACCATAATCTGTCTGACGGACATCAGTGAGGTGGAGCTGTCTCTACACCATACTCTGTGTGATGGACAGTCAGTGAGGTGGAGCTGTCTCTACACCATACAGACAGTCTGATGAACAGTCAGTGAGGTGGAGCTGTCTCTACACCACACAGTCTGATGAACATCAGTGAGGTGGAGCTGTCTCTACACCACACAGTCTGATGGACATCACTGAGGTGGAACTGTCTCTACACCACACAGTCTGATGGATATCACTGAGGTGGAGCTGTCTCTACACCACGCAGTCTGATGGACATCACTGAGGTGGAACTGTCTCTACACCACACAGTCTGATGGACATCAGTGAGGTGGGTGCTGAGGTAAGAGGGGATCTGGTGGGACGCATGCCCACCCAGGAGCTCAGCTCCTGTCATCTCTGAGAATTGCTCTCTCGTGGCTGCCACAGTTTGGTGAGCTTAGTATTGTGAAAGCCACCAATCTTTCCATCGTTTCCAGCTGATGAAGCAGTGCTGGGTGTGGTACAGCCCTGGAGGCAGGGGGATTCCTGTTCAAGACTAGTCTGGGGCCTGGGTAGATCGCTCAGCAGTTAAGAGCACTGACTGCTCCTCCAGAGGACCCAGGTTCAATTCCCATCACCCATATGGCAGCTCATAACTGTCTGTGACTCCAGGATCGAGCACCCTCACACAGACATACAGACAGACAAAACACCAATAAAATAAAATTTATTAAAGGTAAAGCCTAGGGTGCTGAGGAGTTCCATCCAGACGAAACCTTCCTCTGGCGATGGATGGAGATAGAGACAGAGACCCACGCTGGAGCACTGGACTTAGCTCCCAAGGTCCAAATGAAGAGCAGGAGGGAGAACATGAGCAAGGAAGTCAGGACCACGAGGGGTGCATCCACCCACTGAGACGGTGGGACTGATCTAATGGGAGCTCACGAAGGCCAGCTTTTGGACTGGGACTGATGGAGCATGGGATCAAACAGGACTCTCCGAATGTGGCTGACAATGAGGGCTGACTGAGAAGCCAAGGACAATGGCACTGGGTTTTGATTCTACTGCATGGACTGGCTTTGTGGGAGCCTAGTCTGTTTGGATGCTCACCTTCCTAGACCTGGATGGAGTGGGGAGGACCTTGGACTTCCCACAGGGCAGGGAACCCTACTGCTCTTAGGACTGGAGAGGGAGGGGGGAGGGATAGTGGGGGTAGTGGGAAGGAAATGGGAGGAGGTGAAAATTTTTAATAATAAATAAATAAATAGATAGATAGATAAATAAGATCAAGCCTAGTTTCGCCGGGTGGTGGTGGCACACACCTTTAATCCCAGCACTCAGGAGGCAGAGACAGGCTGATCTTCATGAGTTTGAGGCCAGCCTGGTCTACTAGAGCTAGTTCCAGGACAGGCTCCAAAGATAGAGAGAAACCCTGCATAAATGAAAAACAAAACAAAACAAACAAACAAAAAAAAAGATAAAGCCTAGTCTCGAGTACACAGATATACCCCATCCATGATGGTGGAGGGGAGAAGATGAAGAAGAGGAGGAGGGTGAGGGGCCTCAGGAGATCCCAGAAGATCCCTTAGCACTTGAATTGCTAAGGCAGGAGGATTGCCAGGAGTTTAAGGCTCACGTGGCAAGCAGAAGTCTAAAAAACAAGCAAACCAGAAGCAACTTAAAACATAGATGTATAAGGTAGGAGAGATGGCTCAGAAGACCCAGGTCCAGTTCCCAGCTCCCAAATATTGTCTCAAAAACCAATTGGCGCCGTGCGGTGGTGGCACATGCCTTTAATCCCAGCACTCGGGAGGCAGAGGCAGGCAGATCTCTGTGAGTTCAAGGCCAGCCTAGTCTACAAGAGCTAGTTCCAGGACAGGCACCAAAGCTACAGAGAAACCTTGTCTGGAAAAAAAAATTAGCCTCAGCAGGCACCAGGCACAAAATTGGTACACAGACACACAGGCAGACAAAGCACTTATACACACAAAATAAAAACCTCAAAGTAATTTTTAAAAAGCAGTCAGGAGCTGGGCAGTAGTGGTACACATCTTCAATCTGAGCACTTGGGAGGCAGAGATAGATGCATCTCTGTGAGTTCGAGGCCAGCCTGATCTTCAGAGCAAGTTCCAGGACAGGATCCAAAAGCTACAGAGAAACCATGTCTTGGAAAAACCAAAAACCAAACCAAAGTAAAACAAAACAAAAAAACCGCCCCCTTTTCCTATCCCAGTTAGTTCTGCTTTGGCATGGTCACCTCTAGTGCTGGCAGAGCTGGGAGGAACTGTTTGGCCCGGGAGGAGCTGCCCAGTCATTATTCTCAGGAACACTCCTTAACAAAGCAAACTCTTCCCCTCCTGGCTCTCCAGTCCTCTCCACTCTGCTCTGGGACAGCAAGTTCAGCCAGACTCCACATTTAACACCAGCAGAGTCTGTGTGCCGGGTGCCAGCTGCGCCTGGGTCACAGGGCTGGCTTTCCCTTCCCGTTTCTGGCAGAGTTGAGTGGGTGAGACTGGAGTTTAGGGGCAGAGCCATGATCGGGTGGGGCAGGAGGGGAGTTCCTGGGTGGTCACCTAACCCACCTGCACCAACAGCTCAGAGAGTGACCTTCACACCGCTGCCCTCCTGAGTCTACGGGGTCAGTGAGTAGAGAGGCTGACTCAGGGAAAGGCTGGTGTCAGGAAGGCAGGAATTGGAAGAAATGTGCTCTGGCCGTTCAGCTCCTGCCTTCTCTCTCACCCCAATCTTTCATGGGGTTCTTAAAAAAATGCAGGAAGCTATGTGGGTCCCTGGCAGGCGGGTGCTGTGGTTATCCAGCATTATAAATAGTCTCTGGAACACTGCAGGAACATCTGTCTTATCTTGGTTGTGCAGGTGGGGACCATGGCAGTTTGTGGCGGCTGCCACTCCGCTGTGAAAAGCCCAGGCCTGTGTTTTAGGTGTATCTCACTTTACTCCCAAGGTCCTCTCTGTCTCAACTCTTTCCCTCAAAACCTGTGTTTAAAAAAAAAAATGTGTTTTAACAAACTCTGACTAGGGGCTGGACAGATGATGGCTCCGTGGTAAGAGCTGGCTGTGCTCTCCTAGGGGACTTGTGTTTGGTACCCAGGACCCAGGTTTAGAAACTTACAACCACCTGGAACTCCAGCTCTAAGGGATCCAGTGCCCCTTTCTGTCCTCCAGGCCCCTGCACTGATGTACACATATACCTTTTTTTTAAAAAATATTTATTTATTTATTATGTATACAATATTCTGTCTGTGTGTATGTCTGCAGGCCAGAAGAGGGCACCAGACCTCATTACAGATGGTTGTGAGCCACCATGTGGTTACTGGGAATTGAACTCAGGACCTCTGGAAGAGCAGGCAATGCTCTTAACCACTGAGCCATCTCTCCAGCCCCACACATATACTTCATTAAATATAAATCTTTAAAAACTCCCCAACTTTGCATCATAATAAAATGACTTCTGTCTTCTGTTTTGTGGTCCTAGATAAGTAAAGCCAAAGCCTTTCTCCCTCTATACAAGCACAGCAGAGGGTTCTGAGAAGGGTCTCGCTATGTAGCCCTGGCTGGCCTGGAACTTGCTTTATAGACCAGGCTGCTTCAAACCTGTGACAATGTGACAATCCCTCTGTCCCTCCGTGCTGGGATTGCATATATAAACCCAGTATTAACTAATTTAATTACTTCCAGGGTGCCTGAAATGGTTCCCAGCTTTGTGGGGCCCTCACCAAGAATGAGTGAGTAGCTGGAGCTGAGTGTGTGGACCTGCCAATCAAAGATGGGAAAGCTGCAGAGCACACACTGTGACGACAGCTGCAGAGCGCACACTGTGACGACAGCTACAGAGCACACACTGTGATGAGAGCTGCAGAGCACACACTGTGACAACACCTGCAGAGCGCACACTGTGACAATACCTGCAGAGCGCACACTGTGACAGCTGCAGAGCACACACTGTGACGACAGCTGCAGAGCACACACTGTGACGACAGCTGCAGAACGCACACTGTGACGACAGCTGCAGAGCGCACACTGTGACAGCCACTGGAGCATTAGCCAGTCAGTCCTTGAGGCCACCACGCTATGAAACAGATGTTTGTTTGGTCTGAGTTTGGGGGGTGTTTATTTCCCGAGACAGGGTGTAGTGTATTCTAGGCTGTCTATAAACTCACTATGTTGCCACGGATAATCTCAACCTTCTGGTCCTTCTGCCTCTCCCTTCCCGCTGATGGTATCACAGGTGTGTGATGCTGGCCCTGGTTTCCTTGGTAGCAAATTTACCCCAGGCTCCCCCCCCCCCCCCGAGACAGGGTTTCTCTGTAGCTTTGGAGCCTGTCGTGAAACTAGCTCTTGTAGACCAGGCTAGCCTCGAACTCACAGAGATCTGCCTGCCTCCGCCTCTGGAGTGCTGGGATTAAAGGCACGTGCCACCACCGCCCGGCTTAACCCTGGGCTTTGTACACAATGAGAAGCACACAACTGAGCCACAGCCCAGCACCCACCCATGCATTTGCTGTTTCAAGGCTGGGTTTCTTGAGATGGCCCAGGCTGGGTTTCTTGAGATGGCCCAGGCATCTTTTTGCCTGGGCCTGTGCCACTCTGGACTTACAGGAGCTCCACCACACAGCCTGAATAGTTACCTGTAATCCTACTTTAGAAATGGTCATATAGAAACCTGGGTGATTTAATAGAATACAAGTACTTCATTGTTAAAAACAAACAAACAAACAAAGCAAAACAAACACAAAATAAACAAAACAAAAAACACCCTTGACCCAGAGGTAGACTCCAGACCACACTGAGGTCTTCCCCTGTCCAGAGTGCAATTTGCCTAAGAATGGCTGCCTCAGCAGGGCGTGGTGCCTGTCACACAGGCCTCTGAGAAGCTGGGGCAGGAGGACCCCTGTGAGCTCCAGCCAGCTGGGTTTAAGCGGTGAGACTCTCAACAATAAAGCGAAAGGAGCAGAACAGGAAGGCACCTGGGGGTTCACATCCCTTGCTCTGACCACTTCCTTGCTTCCTTTGCATCTGCTCAGAACTGTACCATCTGATAAAAACTAGGACTGAGGGAAACCGGGCTGCTCTGAGAAGCTGTAAGAAAAGAAAGGAAAAATGATGCTGGAGCCTCCTGCTGAGGAAGGTTCTCCCCTCTCCAGTGTCCTCGGTGTCCTCTCCTGCCCCTGGAGCTCCCCACCCTTTAAAAGTCCATCAGGGCCTCCCAGCTTCAGAACTCTGAACTCTGTTATTTCCAAATATGGACCTCAATAAAAACCTAATTCCAGAATGAACCAAGGTCCTTTCGGGGTGTGTGTGTGTGTGTGTGTGTGTGTGTGTGTGTGTGTGTGTGTGTGTGTCGCAGGGGAGGAGGATGGGGGTAAGAGCTGCTAATAATTAGATCTAGGGTGTCTTGGATTCTAAGGGTAGATTCTACCAGCAGCTTGGGGTTCTTGGGGTTCTCCTGCCCAGCAATTAAAACCAATCACTGTGCTTCTGCCTTTGAACCCAGGCTAAAAGAACAGACAAATATCAAATATCTTCGTGTGGAGAAATGGATGTGGACTGGGTGTGGTGGTCATTCCGGTTAGTTCTAGCACTGTGTGTGTGGGTCAGTGTTGCAGACCTGGAGTCTTGAGTATCATTTGCTACAGAATGAGACCCTGTACCAAATTGTCTATTAAAGATGTCTTCAAAGAACTGCTGATTCCCAGGGCAGAAGGAACAAACTCAGGACTATCAGTGGCCACAGATGGTGGGGGGCAGGCCTGGGGGTGGGGAGTAGGAAGGTCTCTGGGAGTGATGAGGCAGCTAGCAGGGACTCCTAGAGGAATCTCCAGCCAGAGCTGCAGAGTAATGGAAAAATCCTGGAAGTTTAACCGGTTTGACCAGATCGGGGTAGTGATTCATTAGAACTGAATTCATTAGACCTGACTGTGGAACAAGCTACAGCCTGCCAAGGACACAAAGGGGATCTATGCATCTTCAAAACATCAGCTGAGATCAGCAAACTACATCACAAACAATTAGATGCCCTTGGGTTCCAGGAAGAGATGTCTTGATATGGACTTGTGTGCACACAGCACGCACGGGAAGATGCCAGTGGAGCTGTGTTCAAAAGCAGGGCTACCTCCAGAAACTGGCTCCTCCCATTTACACTCAGGAGGCTATGGGTGGCCTGGAGTGCTGGTGCACGCCTGGGATTCCAGGACTTGGGGGCCAAAACTGGGGGATGGAGACCTAAGACCAGGCTTGACTATTACACAGGAATTCAAGAATACCCTGGGCTACACGAGACCATATCAAAAAATAAAATAAAAGGGAAGAAAAACCAAAAAGATTTGTGTATATAGTCAACTCCCTGTCATGGATTGTTACCTAAGAACTATGACTCCAATGAATTCTCTTTTTTTCTATTTTCTTTTATCTATCTATCTATCTATCTATCTATCTATCTATCTATCTATCTATCTATTTTGAAGACAGGCTCTATTGTGGCCCTGGCTGGCCACGAACTCTCGATGCACTGCCCCAGCATGTGCCACCACACCCAGCAGCCTCATGCTGTAGTTTCATGCCTCTAACTAGGGGTCTTTACTCCTTACACGGGAGGAGGAACTGGGAAGGGATCAGGGAAAATCACTTACAACTAAATGTATTTGTACTCAAAACAGGAGATAAATGAGGCACTGAATCTTGTGGTCCAGGACAAACAGCTAAGAGGTCAATCAGTAGGTGGGTCCCAACACCTCTGCCTTAGGGTCTCACCCAGTACTTGGCTTTAAATGCACAGTGAGGTATGACGCTATCACAGGACAGAACACCCTATCTCTCCATTTAAACACGGGACTGGCGAGAGGCAGCAGGTATAGGCAGGAGAATCAAAAAACTCTAAGTTAACCCTGACCTTACTAAAGCCATCAGAGCCAGGAACTGAGCAGAAAGAAAGGTGCCTGGCAAAGATATACGAGAAGGAGAAGCCAAACTGGCATTCTCGGTTTTATTTAAAATGTTTTCAGACAGGTTCTCCCTCTGCAACCTAGGCTGGCATTGAACTCCCTGCTGTCCTCCTGCCTCAGCCTCTCAAGTGATGAGATGACTGGTGTGAGCCACCACACCCTGCCAACTTCTATGGAAAGTTTTATTTCTTAGTAATACCAGGCTCCAGCCTGAGGCAAAGGGAGTGGCTGTGTCCTGGCAGGGTCCACACTGCCCTGCCCTCCCGCTGGGACACTTTCCTTATTCGGGTCACAGATCCTCCTAACGTGAGAACCAAGGGTTTACACACAGACATCCTATTGTAAACACTGAGTGCTCTGTGCTGCGATCTCCTGCTTGCTGATACGGTAACCGTGATGTAAAAACCGAAAGAAAAAAAAAAACCCTATAGTTCGCCTATAGTTCGTGACCTCTTCTCTTTCCCCTTTTAAACCTAAGATGGGAAAAAACGGAGGGACGAGCATTCCTCAGGACGCCTGCAGGCTGTCACTAGCAGCCAGGACCCAATCACAATCTCTTTGGCTAAGCGTTATCCCGCCCCTTTTGAGAAACTTTCTGTGCCCCCGTCCTGTAGAAATGGTTTGCAGACCTTAAACCCCCTCGATGATCTGAGTCTCACACGCGTCTCACCGCTCAGGACCTCCAGGAGTTGACCCTTGTCTGCTTCATTTGACCAAAGGGACCGCTACAGTGCGTCGCCATGACAACAGTGGCACCAGCACCTCCCGCCGCCCTCCCCTCAGGAATCCGGCCTCTCCAGCGAACCCCAGAAGTGTCTGGAGAGTTCTGGACAGGGGCAGCACCCTCCGCAGCGATTACTCAGAGGAGGCGGGGGAGGCTCCACCAGACGCGAAACTGCTGGAAGATTCCGGTCCCCACGGCCGCCTCCGGCTCGCTGATTGGTCCAGGGGACAGCGGGCGGGACCGGAGGACGCTGCATAAAGGCGCCCGGCGGCCAGCAGAGCTCCAGACGCCGCCTGCGGTGCAGAAGGAATCTCAGGTTCCCTCCCAGCGGAGAGAAGCGAAAGTGCGCGTTCCCGACCTTCCGGCTTCCCCGGAGCCTCCCCGCCGCAGAGCACAGCGCAGCCTCGCAGGAGCTGAGCGCAGAGCCCCGGCAGCAGAGAGAGACCGAGAGACCGAGTGAGCGAGAGAGCGAGAGAGCCATGGCCAAGAACACGGCGATCGGCATCGACCTGGGCACCACCTACTCGTGCGTGGGCGTGTTCCAGCACGGCAAGGTGGAGATCATCGCCAACGACCAGGGCAACCGCACGACCCCCAGCTACGTGGCCTTCACCGACACCGAGCGGCTCATCGGCGACGCGGCCAAGAACCAGGTGGCGCTGAACCCTCAGAACACCGTGTTCGACGCGAAGCGGCTGATCGGCCGCAAGTTCGGCGACGCGGTGGTGCAGTCGGACATGAAGCACTGGCCCTTCCAGGTGGTGAACGACGGCGGCAAGCCCAAGGTGCAGGTGAGCTACAAGGGCGAGAGCCGGGCCTTCTACCCCGAGGAGATCTCGTCGATGGTGCTGACGAAGATGAAGGAGATCGCCGAGGCGTACCTGGGCCACCCGGTGACCAACGCGGTGATCACGGTGCCCGCCTACTTCAACGACTCGCAGCGGCAGGCCACCAAGGACGCGGGCGTGATCGCCGGCCTGAACGTGCTGCGCATCATCAACGAGCCCACGGCGGCCGCCATCGCCTACGGGCTGGACCGGTCGGGCAAGGGCGAGCGCAACGTGCTCATCTTCGACCTGGGGGGCGGCACGTTCGACGTGTCGATCCTGACGATCGACGACGGCATCTTCGAGGTGAAGGCCACGGCGGGTGACACGCACCTGGGCGGGGAGGACTTCGACAACCGTCTGGTGAGCCACTTCGTGGAGGAGTTCAAGAGGAAGCACAAGAAGGACATCAGCCAGAACAAGCGCGCCGTGCGGCGGCTGCGCACGGCCTGCGAGCGCGCCAAGAGGACCCTGTCGTCCAGCACGCAGGCCAGCCTGGAGATCGACTCGCTGTTCGAGGGCATCGACTTCTACACGTCCATCACGCGGGCGCGCTTCGAGGAACTGTGCTCGGACCTGTTCCGCGGCACGCTGGAGCCCGTGGAGAAGGCCCTGCGCGACGCCAAGCTGGACAAGGCGCAGATCCACGACCTGGTGCTGGTGGGCGGCTCGACGCGCATCCCCAAGGTGCAGAAGCTGCTGCAGGACTTCTTCAACGGGCGCGACCTGAACAAGAGCATCAACCCGGACGAGGCGGTGGCCTACGGGGCTGCGGTGCAGGCGGCCATCCTGATGGGCGACAAGTCTGAGAACGTGCAGGACCTGCTGCTGCTGGACGTGGCGCCGCTGTCGCTGGGCCTGGAGACGGCGGGCGGCGTGATGACGGCGCTCATCAAGCGCAACTCCACCATCCCCACCAAGCAGACGCAGACCTTCACCACCTACTCGGACAACCAGCCCGGGGTGCTGATCCAGGTGTACGAGGGCGAGAGGGCCATGACGCGCGACAACAACCTGCTGGGGCGCTTCGAGCTCAGCGGCATCCCGCCGGCGCCCCGGGGCGTGCCCCAGATCGAGGTGACCTTCGACATCGACGCCAACGGCATCCTGAACGTCACGGCCACCGACAAGAGCACGGGCAAGGCCAACAAGATCACCATCACCAACGACAAGGGCCGGCTGAGCAAGGAGGAGATCGAGCGCATGGTGCAGGAGGCCGAGAGGTACAAGGCCGAGGACGACGTGCAGCGCGAGAGGGTGGCGGCCAAGAACGCGCTCGAGTCCTATGCCTTCAACATGAAGAGCGCCGTGGAGGACGAGGGCCTCAAGGGCAAGCTCAGCGAGGCGGACAAGAGGAAGGTGCTGGACAAGTGCCAGGAGGTCATCTCCTGGCTGGACGCCAACACGCTGGCCGAGAAGGAGGAGTTCGTGCACAAGCGGGAGGAGCTGGAGAGGGTGTGCAGCCCCATCATCAGCGGGCTGTACCAGGGCGCGGGTGCTCCCGGGGCTGGGGGCTTCGGGGCCCAGGCGCCCAAGGGGGGCTCCGGGTCGGGGCCCACCATCGAGGAGGTGGATTAGAGGCCCCTCCTCGCCCTCCCCGTGTCCTCCAGGCAGCAGACTTGTGGCTCTTGAGGACTCCCATTGCTGTCTGTCTGGGTTGCTCCTTCCCTCCTGAGTTTATTTGCACTGATGTCCTAGCCTTAGGGACACATTTATTCATTTTGTGCAATAACTAATGTTTTTATATATCCTGTAAGTCAGTACTCTGAGGGTGGGTTTTTCCCTAACACTGCCACACTGTGTGATTTATTTTGCCAGACTACAAAGTTGAAAAATGTCCTTGTAACTTACTATTGTGCTTATCTGATTTTGACTTGCAATAAGAGAAAGCCAAAAAAGTAAGTGTGTGTGTGCGATGTTAAAAAGAAATACATTGTCAGTCATGGGCAAACACCTTCACCTCTGTGTGTTAAATGCCAGCCTGGTCTGTATGGTGAGTTTCTATGGCTAGGGCTCTGTGGAGGTAATTTCTGTCAAAATACAAAAAAGAAATGTTTTAAGAAAACACCAGTAGGTTTTTAAGGTCCCTTTGTCTCTGGGCTCTGTCCTTGGCCACACTGTTGGGTACCCTAGGTCGGAACCTTCTTCCGTAGGCCATGTTTGTGTTGTGCTGGGCGAGGCTCTGACTGCTTCTCCTGGCTTCTACTTATGTGCAGTTTTGATGTTTAGCTGTTGAGCTGGTTTTTCGAGTTGGTAAACTTGGAGGTGAATTTATTCAGCCATCCCTTGTTCACTTTTATTTTTTACGTATTTATACTGAATTCAGGTTCATTTTTACTGGTTATTTGAAAATAAACTCAAAATAACTTGCCATGACGGTGTGCTTGTTGTCCTTAGAGACCAGAAGTCTCTGCTGCCTCTGTGGTCCCCTGACAGTCTTGTCCACAGGAGTGATGCTTTCTCTCCACAGGGGCCTGGTGGACAGAGGGAACATTGCACTGTGATCCATTTGTGTGAGAAAGAGGAAATGGGTCAGAGCAACCGAAACCCTCTGGGGCTGAGGTATAGCTGGGTGCAGGAGATCCTGGGATAAATCCTCCTGGAGGTGGGGGAGAGGGTTGCCCACAAAAGCCCTGGCCATGGGCAGGGTATCTGGGAGAAGCCAGTCACCTAACGGGGTGGGGAGGATGCAGAGGATGTAAGGATGGCTGAGAAGTGAGGGTGGGAGCTGGCTTGGTACACACAGTTCTCTAGCAAAGACGGGAGGGGGAGGGGAAAATATAGTAAAAGGTCAGAGAGGGCTTTAAAAAGTGAGACTCGACACCGCCGGTTGAGGATACAATCCCTAGTTCTCACTTTTTACTTAATCTACATAGTGGGGGGCGTGCAGATACTATAGCGCACATGCAGGGCCCGGAGGACCAGTGTGGGACATGCAGATGCCAAGGCACACATGCAGGGCCCGGAGGACCACTTTGTGAGGCATGCAATGGTAAGGCACACATGCAGGGGCTAGAGGATCAGTATGGGGCATGCAGATGCCAAGGCACATGCAGTCTTTTGAGGTCCACTGTGTGGGGCGTGTGCATGACGAGGAACACACGCAGAGATCAGAAGATCTGTGGGAGCTTGATGTCTGTTTTCACTCTCTGGGTCAGTCCCGGGCATAGAGCTGAAATCTGCAGTGTGCCAGCAACACCTTTACCTACTGAAGCTTCTCTTGGGCCTTCACCTTCTTCTGATTATTTGAATGGTGGCTGAGTTAGTTAGGCTGTAATATCCTACTGAGATTATGTGCAAGATTTTTCTCCCTTTTTAAAATTTTGTGCTTGAAACAAAATTTGGAGGCAGAGGCTGACTTGGAACTCACTACGCAGTCCAGTCTAGACTTGACTCTGAGGGGTCTTAAGACCTCAACCTCCCAAGTGCTGCATTATACACACGGATTGCTATTCCATACCTACCTCATAACTTCTTGTTTATTTGTTTTTCTGTTTTGCTGTGTGTGTGTGGTTCTGCGGTTCGAGGCCAGCTCTGCCACTGAGCTGTATTCCCTAGCCCTGCAATTTTATTTTGCTTTGTCTGTTGTTCTGTGAATCAAACAGAACCTAGAGCTTGCAGTTGCTAAGCAACAGTTTTCCTGAGGTTCATCTTAAGCCCAGATTCCTGTTTGTTGTTGCTGGGTTATTTGTTTTTGGAGATGAGTTCTCTCATACCCCAGGCTGGGCCCCCTCACTGCCCCTCCTCCAGATTCTTTAAAAGTGTGGGTGTTGAAGGCTGGAGATGTGGCTCAGTGATAAAAGTGGCTTGTGGGTACCAACAGGCTCTGGGGTAAGACCTCTGCATGTGTGTGTGAGAGAGGGGGAGATGGAAGGAGGGGGTCAGGAATGGACCTGTTGGACTGATATTTCCCTTCATGGTTATTCCTGAAAGGAGGCAGGAGTAGAAATCACACGTGATTTTTTAAGATTTGATGTGTGTGTGGTTTGGGTTCGTGTGTGCGCAGGTCAGAGGATAACTCTGGAGATCAGTTCTCTTCCACGGTGGGCTCTGGAGTACTGGACGCAGGGAGGCAGGCTTGCATGCATGCACGCCAGAGCCACCTTCCTGGGCACCTTTGCAGTTTTGCTCATCCACATTTAAAGTGTTCCACTGAACATACATGCAGGGAGGGGAATGTCACCTGGCAATATAGTGCCTCAGGGTCAGGAGGACCTCCACATTGGAGGGCTGTGACAGAGTAGACAGGAGGGGGCCTGTCACGTGTTGCTCTATTAACTGTGCTGGCGGATCTTCTGTCACCTTGACACAGGCTACAATCTTCTGAAAGGAGGGATCCTCAGTTGAGAGGGGGCCTCCATAGGATCTGGATGTAGGTCATTTTCTTTTCTTTTTCTCCATTTCTTTTATTTATTTTACTTTTTATACATAACTTTTTAAAAAGCTGTACAGATTTTTTTTAATTAGTTAATTTATTTTATGTGCATTGATGAATGACCTGCAGGTATGTCTGTGTGAGGGTGTCAGATCTCTTGGAACAGGCGTTACAGGTAGTGGTGAACAGCCATATGGCTGCCGGGAATTGAACCCTGGTCCTCTGGAAGGGCAGTCAGCGCACTTAATGAAGTCATCTCTCCAGTCTCTAACTTATTTATGTTACATCCTGACTGCAGCCTTTCCCTCCCTCTTCTTCTCCAACTTCCTCCCCACCTACCCCCACCCTTTTCCTTCATTAGTGATTGCTGTGTTAGGGCCCAGCCTGTTGTGGGTGGTGCCATCCCTGGGCTGGGGGTCCTGGGTTCTATAAGAAAGCAGGCTGAGCAAGCCATGGAGAGCAAGGCAGTTGCAGCTCCTTCTTTGGCCTCTGCATCGGCTCCTGTCTCCTGGTTCCTGTCCAGTTTGAGTTCCTTCAATGACTACGCTGTGAAAGTGTAAGCCAAATAAACCTGTTCCTCCACCTCTGATCACGTTGTCCCATCACAGTGATGCCCAACACACTAGGACAATTAGATCGCTACACACCATAATCTGTCTGACGGACATCAGTGAGGTGGAGCTGTCTCTACACCATACTCTGTGTGATGGACAGTCAGTGAGGTGGAGCTGTCTCTACACCATACAGACAGTCTGATGAACAGTCAGTGAGGTGGAGCTGTCTCTACACCACACAGTCTGATGAACATCAGTGAGGTGGAGCTGTCTCTACACCACACAGTCTGATGGACATCACTGAGGTGGAACTGTCTCTACACCACACAGTCTGATGGATATCACTGAGGTGGAGCTGTCTCTACACCACGCAGTCTGATGGACATCACTGAGGTGGAACTGTCTCTACACCACACAGTCTGATGGACATCAGTGAGGTGGGTGCTGAGGTAAGAGGGGATCTGGTGGGACGCATGCCCACCCAGGAGCTCAGCTCCTGTCATCTCTGAGAATTGCTCTCTCGTGGCTGCCACAGTTTGGTGAGCTTAGTATTGTGAAAGCCACCAATCTTTCCATCGTTTCCAGCTGATGAAGCAGTGCTGGGTGTGGTACAGCCCTGGAGGCAGGGGGATTCCTGTTCAAGACTAGTCTGGGGCCTGGGTAGATCGCTCAGCAGTTAAGAGCACTGACTGCTCCTCCAGAGGACCCAGGTTCAATTCCCATCACCCATATGGCAGCTCATAACTGTCTGTGACTCCAGGATCGAGCACCCTCACACAGACATACAGACAGACAAAACACCAATAAAATAAAATTTATTAAAGGTAAAGCCTAGGGTGCTGAGGAGTTCCATCCAGACGAAACCTTCCTCTGGCGATGGATGGAGATAGAGACAGAGACCCACGCTGGAGCACTGGACTTAGCTCCCAAGGTCCAAATGAAGAGCAGGAGGGAGAACATGAGCAAGGAAGTCAGGACCACGAGGGGTGCATCCACCCACTGAGACGGTGGGACTGATCTAATGGGAGCTCACGAAGGCCAGCTTTTGGACTGGGACTGATGGAGCATGGGATCAAACAGGACTCTCCGAATGTGGCTGACAATGAGGGCTGACTGAGAAGCCAAGGACAATGGCACTGGGTTTTGATTCTACTGCATGGACTGGCTTTGTGGGAGCCTAGTCTGTTTGGATGCTCACCTTCCTAGACCTGGATGGAGTGGGGAGGACCTTGGACTTCCCACAGGGCAGGGAACCCTACTGCTCTTAGGACTGGAGAGGGAGGGGGGAGGGATAGTGGGGGTAGTGGGAAGGAAATGGGAGGAGGTGAAAATTTTTAATAATAAATAAATAAATAGATAGATAGATAAATAAGATCAAGCCTAGTTTCGCCGGGTGGTGGTGGCACACACCTTTAATCCCAGCACTCAGGAGGCAGAGACAGGCTGATCTTCATGAGTTTGAGGCCAGCCTGGTCTACTAGAGCTAGTTCCAGGACAGGCTCCAAAGATAGAGAGAAACCCTGCATAAATGAAAAACAAAACAAAACAAACAAACAAAAAAAAAGATAAAGCCTAGTCTCGAGTACACAGATATACCCCATCCATGATGGCGGAGGGGAGAAGATGAAGAAGAGGAGGAGGGTGAGGGGCCTCAGGAGATCCCAGAAGATCCCTTAGCACTTGAATTGCTAAGGCAGGAGGATTGCCAGGAGTTTAAGGCTCACGTGGCAAGCAGAAGTCTAAAAAACAAGCAAACCAGAAGCAACTTAAAACATAGATGTATAAGGTAGGAGAGATGGCTCAGAAGACCCAGGTCCAGTTCCCAGCTCCCAAATATTGTCTCAAAAACCAATTGGCGCCGTGCGGTGGTGGCACATGCCTTTAATCCCAGCACTCGGGAGGCAGAGGCAGGCAGATCTCTGTGAGTTCAAGGCCAGCCTAGTCTACAAGAGCTAGTTCCAGGACAGGCACCAAAGCTACAGAGAAACCTTGTCTGGAAAAAAAAATTAGCCTCAGCAGGCACCAGGCACAAAATTGGTACACAGACACACAGGCAGACAAAGCACTTATACACACAAAATAAAAACCTCAAAGTAATTTTTAAAAAGCAGTCAGGAGCTGGGCAGTAGTGGTACACATCTTCAATCTGAGCACTTGGGAGGCAGAGATAGATGCATCTCTGTGAGTTCGAGGCCAGCCTGATCTTCAGAGCAAGTTCCAGGACAGGATCCAAAAGCTACAGAGAAACCATGTCTTGGAAAAACCAAAAACCAAACCAAAGTAAAACAAAACAAAAAAACCGCCCCCTTTTCCTATCCCAGTTAGTTCTGCTTTGGCATGGTCACCTCTAGTGCTGGCAGAGCTGGGAGGAACTGTTTGGCCCGGGAGGAGCTGCCCAGTCATTATTCTCAGGAACACTCCTTAACAAAGCAAACTCTTCCCCTCCTGGCTCTCCAGTCCTCTCCACTCTGCTCTGGGACAGCAAGTTCAGCCAGACTCCACATTTAACACCAGCAGAGTCTGTGTGCCGGGTGCCAGCTGCGCCTGGGTCACAGGGCTGGCTTTCCCTTCCCGTTTCTGGCAGAGTTGAGTGGGTGAGACTGGAGTTTAGGGGCAGAGCCATGATCGGGTGGGGCAGGAGGGGAGTTCCTGGGTGGTCACCTAACCCACCTGCACCAACAGCTCAGAGAGTGACCTTCACACCGCTGCCCTCCTGAGTCTACGGGGTCAGTGAGTAGAGAGGCTGACTCAGGGAAAGGCTGGTGTCAGGAAGGCAGGAATTGGAAGAAATGTGCTCTGGCCGTTCAGCTCCTGCCTTCTCTCTCACCCCAATCTTTCATGGGGTTCTTAAAAAAATGCAGGAAGCTATGTGGGTCCCTGGCAGGCGGGTGCTGTGGTTATCCAGCATTATAAATAGTCTCTGGAACACTGCAGGAACATCTGTCTTATCTTGGTTGTGCAGGTGGGGACCATGGCAGTTTGTGGCGGCTGCCACTCCGCTGTGAAAAGCCCAGGCCTGTGTTTTAGGTGTATCTCACTTTACTCCCAAGGTCCTCTCTGTCTCAACTCTTTCCCTCAAAACCTGTGTTTAAAAAAAAAAATGTGTTTTAACAAACTCTGACTAGGGGCTGGACAGATGATGGCTCCGTGGTAAGAGCTGGCTGTGCTCTCCTAGGGGACTTGTGTTTGGTACCCAGGACCCAGGTTTAGAAACTTACAACCACCTGGAACTCCAGCTCTAAGGGATCCAGTGCCCCTTTCTGTCCTCCAGGCCCCTGCACTGATGTACACATATACCTTTTTTTTAAAAAATATTTATTTATTTATTATGTATACAATATTCTGTCTGTGTGTATGTCTGCAGGCCAGAAGAGGGCACCAGACCTCATTACAGATGGTTGTGAGCCACCATGTGGTTACTGGGAATTGAACTCAGGACCTCTGGAAGAGCAGGCAATGCTCTTAACCACTGAGCCATCTCTCCAGCCCCACACATATACTTCATTAAATATAAATCTTTAAAAACTCCCCAACTTTGCATCATAATAAAATGACTTCTGTCTTCTGTTTTGTGGTCCTAGATAAGTAAAGCCAAAGCCTTTCTCCCTCTATACAAGCACAGCAGAGGGTTCTGAGAAGGGTCTCGCTATGTAGCCCTGGCTGGCCTGGAACTTGCTTTATAGACCAGGCTGCTTCAAACCTGTGACAATGTGACAATCCCTCTGTCCCTCCGTGCTGGGATTGCATATATAAACCCAGTATTAACTAATTTAATTACTTCCAGGGTGCCTGAAATGGTTCCCAGCTTTGTGGGGCCCTCACCAAGAATGAGTGAGTAGCTGGAGCTGAGTGTGTGGACCTGCCAATCAAAGATGGGAAAGCTGCAGAGCACACACTGTGACGACAGCTGCAGAGCGCACACTGTGACGACAGCTACAGAGCACACACTGTGATGAGAGCTGCAGAGCACACACTGTGACAACACCTGCAGAGCGCACACTGTGACAATACCTGCAGAGCGCACACTGTGACAGCTGCAGAGCACACACTGTGACGACAGCTGCAGAGCACACACTGTGACGACAGCTGCAGAACGCACACTGTGACGACAGCTGCAGAGCGCACACTGTGACAGCCACTGGAGCATTAGCCAGTCAGTCCTTGAGGCCACCACGCTATGAAACAGATGTTTGTTTGGTCTGAGTTTGGGGGGTGTTTATTTCCCGAGACAGGGTGTAGTGTATTCTAGGCTGTCTATAAACTCACTATGTTGCCACGGATAATCTCAACCTTCTGGTCCTTCTGCCTCTCCCTTCCCGCTGATGGTATCACAGGTGTGTGATGCTGGCCCTGGTTTCCTTGGTAGCAAATTTACCCCAGGCTCCCCCCCCCCCCCCGAGACAGGGTTTCTCTGTAGCTTTGGAGCCTGTCGTGAAACTAGCTCTTGTAGACCAGGCTAGCCTCGAACTCACAGAGATCTGCCTGCCTCCGCCTCTGGAGTGCTGGGATTAAAGGCACGTGCCACCACCGCCCGGCTTAACCCTGGGCTTTGTACACAATGAGAAGCACACAACTGAGCCACAGCCCAGCACCCACCCATGCATTTGCTGTTTCAAGGCTGGGTTTCTTGAGATGGCCCAGGCTGGGTTTCTTGAGATGGCCCAGGCATCTTTTTGCCTGGGCCTGTGCCACTCTGGACTTACAGGAGCTCCACCACACAGCCTGAATAGTTACCTGTAATCCTACTTTAGAAATGGTCATATAGAAACCTGGGTGATTTAATAGAATACAAGTACTTCATTGTTAAAAACAAACAAACAAACAAAGCAAAACAAACACAAAATAAACAAAACAAAAAACACCCTTGACCCAGAGGTAGACTCCAGACCACACTGAGGTCTTCCCCTGTCCAGAGTGCAATTTGCCTAAGAATGGCTGCCTCAGCAGGGCGTGGTGCCTGTCACACAGGCCTCTGAGAAGCTGGGGCAGGAGGACCCCTGTGAGCTCCAGCCAGCTGGGTTTAAGCGGTGAGACTCTCAACAATAAAGCGAAAGGAGCAGAACAGGAAGGCACCTGGGGGTTCACATCCCTTGCTCTGACCACTTCCTTGCTTCCTTTGCATCTGCTCAGAACTGTACCATCTGATAAAAACTAGGACTGAGGGAAACCGGGCTGCTCTGAGAAGCTGTAAGAAAAGAAAGGAAAAATGATGCTGGAGCCTCCTGCTGAGGAAGGTTCTCCCCTCTCCAGTGTCCTCGGTGTCCTCTCCTGCCCCTGGAGCTCCCCACCCTTTAAAAGTCCATCAGGGCCTCCCAGCTTCAGAACTCTGAACTCTGTTATTTCCAAATATGGACCTCAATAAAAACCTAATTCCAGAATGAACCAAGGTCCTTTCGGGGTGTGTGTGTGTGTGTGTGTGTGTGTGTGTGTGTGTGTGTGTGTCGCAGGGGAGGAGGATGGGGGTAAGAGCTGCTAATAATTAGATCTAGGGTGTCTTGGATTCTAAGGGTAGATTCTACCAGCAGCTTGGGGTTCTTGGGGTTCTCCTGCCCAGCAATTAAAACCAATCACTGTGCTTCTGCCTTTGAACCCAGGCTAAAAGAACAGACAAATATCAAATATCTTCGTGTGGAGAAATGGATGTGGACTGGGTGTGGTGGTCATTCCGGTTAGTTCTAGCACTGTGTGTGTGGGTCAGTGTTGCAGACCTGGAGTCTTGAGTATCATTTGCTACAGAATGAGACCCTGTACCAAATTGTCTATTAAAGATGTCTTCAAAGAACTGCTGATTCCCAGGGCAGAAGGAACAAACTCAGGACTATCAGTGGCCACAGATGGTGGGGGGCAGGCCTGGGGGTGGGGAGTAGGAAGGTCTCTGGGAGTGATGAGGCAGCTAGCAGGGACTCCTAGAGGAATCTCCAGCCAGAGCTGCAGAGTAATGGAAAAATCCTGGAAGTTTAACCGGTTTGACCAGATCGGGGTAGTGATTCATTAGAACTGAATTCATTAGACCTGACTGTGGAACAAGCTACAGCCTGCCAAGGACACAAAGGGGATCTATGCATCTTCAAAACATCAGCTGAGATCAGCAAACTACATCACAAACAATTAGATGCCCTTGGGTTCCAGGAAGAGATGTCTTGATATGGACTTGTGTGCACACAGCACGCACGGGAAGATGCCAGTGGAGCTGTGTTCAAAAGCAGGGCTACCTCCAGAAACTGGCTCCTCCCATTTACACTCAGGAGGCTATGGGTGGCCTGGAGTGCTGGTGCACGCCTGGGATTCCAGGACTTGGGGGCCAAAACTGGGGGATGGAGACCTAAGACCAGGCTTGACTATTACACAGGAATTCAAGAATACCCTGGGCTACACGAGACCATATCAAAAAATAAAATAAAAGGGAAGAAAAACCAAAAAGATTTGTGTATATAGTCAACTCCCTGTCATGGATTGTTACCTAAGAACTATGACTCCAATGAATTCTCTTTTTTTCTATTTTCTTTTATCTATCTATCTATCTATCTATCTATCTATCTATCTATCTATCTATCTATTTTGAAGACAGGCTCTATTGTGGCCCTGGCTGGCCACGAACTCTCGATGCACTGCCCCAGCATGTGCCACCACACCCAGCAGCCTCATGCTGTAGTTTCATGCCTCTAACTAGGGGTCTTTACTCCTTACACGGGAGGAGGAACTGGGAAGGGATCAGGGAAAATCACTTACAACTAAATGTATTTGTACTCAAAACAGGAGATAAATGAGGCACTGAATCTTGTGGTCCAGGACAAACAGCTAAGAGGTCAATCAGTAGGTGGGTCCCAACACCTCTGCCTTAGGGTCTCACCCAGTACTTGGCTTTAAATGCACAGTGAGGTATGACGCTATCACAGGACAGAACACCCTATCTCTCCATTTAAACACGGGACTGGCGAGAGGCAGCAGGTATAGGCAGGAGAATCAAAAAACTCTAAGTTAACCCTGACCTTACTAAAGCCATCAGAGCCAGGAACTGAGCAGAAAGAAAGGTGCCTGGCAAAGATATACGAGAAGGAGAAGCCAAACTGGCATTCTCGGTTTTATTTAAAATGTTTTCAGACAGGTTCTCCCTCTGCAACCTAGGCTGGCATTGAACTCCCTGCTGTCCTCCTGCCTCAGCCTCTCAAGTGATGAGATGACTGGTGTGAGCCACCACACCCTGCCAACTTCTATGGAAAGTTTTATTTCTTAGTAATACCAGGCTCCAGCCTGAGGCAAAGGGAGTGGCTGTGTCCTGGCAGGGTCCACACTGCCCTGCCCTCCCGCTGGGACACTTTCCTTATTCGGGTCACAGATCCTCCTAACGTGAGAACCAAGGGTTTACACACAGACATCCTATTGTAAACACTGAGTGCTCTGTGCTGCGATCTCCTGCTTGCTGATACGGTAACCGTGATGTAAAAACCGAAAGAAAAAAAAAAACCCTATAGTTCGCCTATAGTTCGTGACCTCTTCTCTTTCCCCTTTTAAACCTAAGATGGGAAAAAACGGAGGGACGAGCATTCCTCAGGACGCCTGCAGGCTGTCACTAGCAGCCAGGACCCAATCACAATCTCTTTGGCTAAGCGTTATCCCGCCCCTTTTGAGAAACTTTCTGTGCCCCCGTCCTGTAGAAATGGTTTGCAGACCTTAAACCCCCTCGATGATCTGAGTCTCACACGCGTCTCACCGCTCAGGACCTCCAGGAGTTGACCCTTGTCTGCTTCATTTGACCAAAGGGACCGCTACAGTGCGTCGCCATGACAACAGTGGCACCAGCACCTCCCGCCGCCCTCCCCTCAGGAATCCGGCCTCTCCAGCGAACCCCAGAAGTGTCTGGAGAGTTCTGGACAGGGGCAGCACCCTCCGCAGCGATTACTCAGAGGAGGCGGGGGAGGCTCCACCAGACGCGAAACTGCTGGAAGATTCCGGTCCCCACGGCCGCCTCCGGCTCGCTGATTGGTCCAGGGGACAGCGGGCGGGACCGGAGGACGCTGCATAAAGGCGCCCGGCGGCCAGCAGAGCTCCAGACGCCGCCTGCGGTGCAGAAGGAATCTCAGGTTCCCTCCCAGCGGAGAGAAGCGAAAGTGCGCGTTCCCGACCTTCCGGCTTCCCCGGAGCCTCCCCGCCGCAGAGCACAGCGCAGCCTCGCAGGAGCTGAGCGCAGAGCCCCGGCAGCAGAGAGAGACCGAGAGACCGAGTGAGCGAGAGAGCGAGAGAGCCATGGCCAAGAACACGGCGATCGGCATCGACCTGGGCACCACCTACTCGTGCGTGGGCGTGTTCCAGCACGGCAAGGTGGAGATCATCGCCAACGACCAGGGCAACCGCACGACCCCCAGCTACGTGGCCTTCACCGACACCGAGCGGCTCATCGGCGACGCGGCCAAGAACCAGGTGGCGCTGAACCCTCAGAACACCGTGTTCGACGCGAAGCGGCTGATCGGCCGCAAGTTCGGCGACGCGGTGGTGCAGTCGGACATGAAGCACTGGCCCTTCCAGGTGGTGAACGACGGCGGCAAGCCCAAGGTGCAGGTGAGCTACAAGGGCGAGAGCCGGGCCTTCTACCCCGAGGAGATCTCGTCGATGGTGCTGACGAAGATGAAGGAGATCGCCGAGGCGTACCTGGGCCACCCGGTGACCAACGCGGTGATCACGGTGCCCGCCTACTTCAACGACTCGCAGCGGCAGGCCACCAAGGACGCGGGCGTGATCGCCGGCCTGAACGTGCTGCGCATCATCAACGAGCCCACGGCGGCCGCCATCGCCTACGGGCTGGACCGGTCGGGCAAGGGCGAGCGCAACGTGCTCATCTTCGACCTGGGGGGCGGCACGTTCGACGTGTCGATCCTGACGATCGACGACGGCATCTTCGAGGTGAAGGCCACGGCGGGTGACACGCACCTGGGCGGGGAGGACTTCGACAACCGTCTGGTGAGCCACTTCGTGGAGGAGTTCAAGAGGAAGCACAAGAAGGACATCAGCCAGAACAAGCGCGCCGTGCGGCGGCTGCGCACGGCCTGCGAGCGCGCCAAGAGGACCCTGTCGTCCAGCACGCAGGCCAGCCTGGAGATCGACTCGCTGTTCGAGGGCATCGACTTCTACACGTCCATCACGCGGGCGCGCTTCGAGGAACTGTGCTCGGACCTGTTCCGCGGCACGCTGGAGCCCGTGGAGAAGGCCCTGCGCGACGCCAAGCTGGACAAGGCGCAGATCCACGACCTGGTGCTGGTGGGCGGCTCGACGCGCATCCCCAAGGTGCAGAAGCTGCTGCAGGACTTCTTCAACGGGCGCGACCTGAACAAGAGCATCAACCCGGACGAGGCGGTGGCCTACGGGGCTGCGGTGCAGGCGGCCATCCTGATGGGCGACAAGTCTGAGAACGTGCAGGACCTGCTGCTGCTGGACGTGGCGCCGCTGTCGCTGGGCCTGGAGACGGCGGGCGGCGTGATGACGGCGCTCATCAAGCGCAACTCCACCATCCCCACCAAGCAGACGCAGACCTTCACCACCTACTCGGACAACCAGCCCGGGGTGCTGATCCAGGTGTACGAGGGCGAGAGGGCCATGACGCGCGACAACAACCTGCTGGGGCGCTTCGAGCTCAGCGGCATCCCGCCGGCGCCCCGGGGCGTGCCCCAGATCGAGGTGACCTTCGACATCGACGCCAACGGCATCCTGAACGTCACGGCCACCGACAAGAGCACGGGCAAGGCCAACAAGATCACCATCACCAACGACAAGGGCCGGCTGAGCAAGGAGGAGATCGAGCGCATGGTGCAGGAGGCCGAGAGGTACAAGGCCGAGGACGACGTGCAGCGCGAGAGGGTGGCGGCCAAGAACGCGCTCGAGTCCTATGCCTTCAACATGAAGAGCGCCGTGGAGGACGAGGGCCTCAAGGGCAAGCTCAGCGAGGCGGACAAGAGGAAGGTGCTGGACAAGTGCCAGGAGGTCATCTCCTGGCTGGACGCCAACACGCTGGCCGAGAAGGAGGAGTTCGTGCATAAGCGGGAGGAGCTGGAGAGGGTGTGCAGCCCCATCATCAGCGGGCTGTACCAGGGCGCGGGTGCTCCCGGGGCTGGGGGCTTCGGGGCCCAGGCGCCCAAGGGGGGCTCCGGGTCGGGGCCCACCATCGAGGAGGTGGATTAGAGGCCCCTCCTCGCCCTCCCGGTGTCCTCAGGACCGCAGACTTGTGGCTCTTGAGGACTGCCTTTGCACTGTCAGGGTTGGTCCTTCCCTCCTGTTGTCGTTGTAAAGTTTCAGCCTTTAAGAAGGTAATTGAGTTGACTGTTAAATTTTGTACGTTTATGTTCTTTATATCCACAGTAACACTGCCAGTTTGTCTGTCTACAGTATTTTATTTTAACAGAGTAAGGGGATTTTGTTCTTAGACCTACCTAATGATGTGTTAAATTTAAAGTATTGGTCTCACTGCCCAGGGACCCATGAGAGTCTCAGGGTCTGGTCCTAATACAGAGCAGCTAAAGTTAATAGTCTGTCTATTCTATTTCCCTGAGTCATCCCTGAGACAGACTCGCTCTCATCACCTTTTTTGCACTGTGTATTTCTAACTTTAGTCTTCCACGCTAAAACTTTACTTACCTGCTTGTCCTTATTATCGTTTTGTGGTATAATCCGTACTCTTTGCATCTAATCCAAGTACTGTAAAGATGGCGTTTTTCCTGCCACCGGAGAATCAACACTGCCACCCTGTGTAGAGTCTCTTCTTTGCAACACTAAAGTTAGAAAAAAAAAAACTTATAATGTAAATATTCTAAATAAACTGTTATAACTATGTTTTGTCCGTGTGTCTGTTGGGAGGGGTGAGGACTGCTGGGTTTATGTGTGTTCCCTGGTTTTGTGTTCACCAGAGCAGGGATTTGGGGGATTTTGTTGAGTTTAAGTGTGGGTTTTCTATGTGTTAGGCAGAGGATCTTAGCCGCAGGTGCTCACTTTGATGACGTTGGGGATCATTTATGGGAAATAGTTTGGAGCTCCGTGTAGAGGGCATCAGGGACTCTGATGGCTTTGAACTCTCCCCCTACCTCCCCGGGACTGAATCTAGAGCAGTGTTTCTCAACCTGCAACCGTGACCCCTTTTGGGGTCGTAGGTCCTTTTCACGGGGTCACTAAGACTGTTGGAAAATAGATTTGCATTATGATTCATAACAGCAAATTTACTGTTATGCAGTAGCAATGAAAATAATTTTACATTTGGAGGGAGTCACCTAACATGAGAAACTGTTAAAGGGTCACAACGTCAGGACGGGAGAGAACCCCTGGCCTAGAGCATCGTATGTGCTAGTCAAGGCTTCCTCACCGAGCTCAGCCCTCTGTAACTTCTCCTGTGTTCTTTGAGACAGAGTCTCAGTCACTATGCAGTTCTGCCTGGCTCAGATTCTGAGAGCCATCTTTTTTTTTCCCCACCTGGCTCTTTATTACTTTTTAAGACCTTGCACAGAGCTGCCTTGGCTACACTCAGACTTCCTCCAGCTCAGCCTGACCCTGAACTTCTATTCAGTTCCCATTCCTGAACCCCTAAGCTGAGATTGGACACTTTTGCCACCAGGCACCAGGTCTGGCTCTCTTTTTATTTTTATTTTTTTTTTTGGGGGGGAGGTGGGACATTTGTTTGTGTGTCTGTCTGTGAGACAGAGATGGTCTTTCTATGTAGCCTTGGCTGTGCTGGAATGTGCTATTTAGACTATGCTGGCCTCAAACGCTGGGATTATAACACACACTCTCACACCCACTCTCTCTATCCTCCCTCCTCCTTCCAGGCAGTAAGCCCAGTGAAATAATGGACCATTTACCTAGCATGTCCAAGGCCTGAATAAACAGGCAGAAAATCAGGAAAATAAATGCTTCCAATCAAAGCCCTATTGACCCATGGGTCTCCATCCTATTGGTGTGATGACATCATCCTTGGGCCCCAGCGCCACTGAGAATAAGTCACTTAGCTGGGCCAGGGTCAGCCTTCAGTTCCAGAATATTCCTACGCAGCAGATCAGCAAGAGTTTAATGACCAAAAACTAATTCTTGAGGTCAGGGTGATTATGTTCATAAACTGCTCATTAGAGATGGGTTTATTGCTAAGCCACACCAGACTATTAGAAGTCATGTCTAGTCGGAACATGTACACAGTATAGAACTGAAAGCAGCCTCTTCCCATAGTCCTCCCCGGTGGAAACCGGGCCTCTGGGAACTGAAAAGCTTATCAAATAAATAATTACTATAGTATTCTTAGATTTTAAAAGGTTTATATATTATGTTTTAAGGCAGAATCTCTGCATAGCCCTGACTGGCCTTGAATTCTCAGAAATCTGCCTGCCTCACCCCCAGCCTTACAAGAGTTTTGATGGAAGGTTACAACCTTTAAGGGAAAGAGGGCAGATGGAATAACTGAGAAAAGTACAGTAAAAATCCATTTCTTGCGTGCACAGTGACCTTCCAAATTTCATTTATAATCTTTTTTCTGAGTTAGGGTCTTACTCAAACCATCCTTCAGCTCCATAAAGGGCACAGTCCGGCCCTCCAACATTTATGTATGTATGTATGTATGTATGTATGTATGTATGCATGCATGTATGTATGTATGATTTTCAAGACAGGGGGTTTCTCTGTGTAGCCCTGGCTGTCCTGGAACCACCATTGTAGACCAGGCTGGCCTTGAACACAGAGATTTGCTGCCTTTGCCTCCTGAGTGCTGGGATTAAAATTGTACACCGCTACCTCCCAGCTAAAATGTAATTTTAAAAACGAAGCCAGAGACGCTCAAAGTGGCTCACACATACGATTTCAGCATTAGGAAGTGAAGGCAGAAGTTTTGAGTGGTGCAGAACTGCCCTCTGAGAAAAATGACAAAGGGGGCTCAGCGGTTAGGAGCACTCACTGCTCTTTGGAGGTCCTGGCTCCATGCAGGGCACCCACAGCAGGTGCCTCCCAGCTTCCCGTAACCAAAGCATCCAAAGCGCTCTGGCTGGCCTCAGCAAGCACTTGCACACCTGTGGTGCACGCACACATACATAAATAAAATTAATTCCTTTGTTTGTGTTTTTCGAGACAGGGTTTCTCTGTGTAATAGCCCCGGCTGCCCTGGAACTTGCTTTGTAGACCAGGCTGACCTGGAATTCAGAGATCCATCTGCTTCTGTCCCCGAGTGCTGGGATTAATGGCGTGCGCCACCACGCCCGGCCATAATATTAATTTTTAAAATCTTTTTAAAAAATGACGAAGATGTCTGAACTGGTAGTGGTCACGCCTGTAATTCTAAGCATGGTTGGATCCCATCTTGGACTATCTAATTAGTTACAAATGAGCCAGGGATACGGTGGGGGTGGTGGGGAGAAAAGTTTACTACCCAATAAAGCTATCCATTTTTTAATAAAAAGGATGGGGAGCAGAAGCTGAGATGCAAATTCAGATCGTTCTGGTGGAGGTGACCTGAGTCCCATAGGTAGCCTGGATCAGAACAGAAGCAGCACAGCCAAACACCTCCAAGCGGCCAGAGAGCGTAGGAACCCAGCAGTCTCTCCGGGGTCTTTACCCCACCAAGGGCGTCTAGGCCGCCCGCCTGCTTTCATTTTTGTTTTCCTTTTCTTTGGTAATTTAGCAGAAATCACAAGTCATACATGATTCTCTACCCAGAGAAGTGAGCGACATAATTCCACTTCGTTCCCTCCGCATTGATCAGCGCGCCCGGGTCAGGCATATCCGAAGACGACTACAAGCGTCAGGACCCCGGGCTGGCGCGGCTATAAAGTGCGTGGGCGGGCGGCAGTGGGTCTCTTTGTGTGCGAGTCTGCCGCGTTGCTCTGTGCTCTGCATTGTACCTGCATCCCTTGCGCGCTGTGCAGAAGTGCTGCAGGTACTCTCGTGTCCCGTAGGGAGGGCTCTGCGGCGTGGGGCTGGGCAGGATGACCCACATTTACAGACTAGAGTTTCTGATGTCTCCGTGACGCCACCCTTGGAACTGACCCAGCCCGGGGTGTGGGACGTGGGCCGCAGTCTCTCGGGCCTGTGCTCACACTGCTCTCTCTCTCTCCCCAGGTCCCTGATCCGCGCCAGCGGGACCCAGGGCCACGATGGTGAGTGAATGGTGCGAGCGCAGGGCGGGATGTGGAGGGGATGGTCCCGGGGGAGCGACGGTAATGATGACCTCTGGTGATTCTGAGTGTCCCGCTGACGCCATCACCGCAGCGCTCTGACCGTCCCTGGCCGGAGTCTGCAGTAGCTGGGATTCGAGCTTCCTTGGCCTGGAGTTCTTAACGGTTTGCTTCTGTCTTTGCTTCCTGTTAGGGGTTTGAGGATACCCACTGGCCGCTTCCTCCTGAAGGAAGGTTAGTATTGGGCGACAGAAGGTCCTTCTGTTGTTCAAAGACGGTTTTCTTAGCAAGGCGTCACGGCCATTAGCGTTTGTTTGTCCCTTGCTTGATGCTTATTTTTTAAAAATGTTATGAGCTCGTCAGAGCCCCTGTACTAGAGGTAGAGCTGTAAGCTGCTATGTGGGTACTGGAAATTTAATCCGGATCCTGGAAAAGCAGCCTGTGCTCCTAATCGCTGACCCATTTCCCAGCCTCTCGACTGCCGGAACCCTAGATTCCATAGACATGCCACCATTCCCAGCTTTAACCTAATTCAAATTTAAAATGGCTGGGATTAAGACCATGAGCCACCACCCCCATAAATTTTTTTCCATTTGGGTGCTTTGTTGCATTGCTTCTAGCTCAGACATTTTCTCTAGACAGCTCTGGTTGCAAAGAGTTCTTTGGGTGTTGTGGGCTTTTTTAAGATTTTTTTTTGTGCTTAACTGTGGTTGTACCACCTCTAGGTGGTTTTTGGCAGTTATGGTCCAGCGACTTGGTGTTTTTTGAATTTCTTGTAATTCTACCTCGGCCCCAAATGGTTGACCTACCACAACCGTTTTCTTTTTTTCAGACTAACAATCCTTGGGCTTCTGTTGTATTTTTTACAAACTGAGGCTGGTGTATTTTAAGATGATGCTCTTGATTCAGGTCTCCCTAAATTGGGAATGATGATTTCACAGACTAGAGTCTCTGACACTTATCCTGATGTCAACTATAAATCTGACTCTCTTGGGGAGCCTGAATCCTTATTTTGGGTACACTATTTTCTCCCTTGGGATGAAATCCAGTGTCCCAAATGCTCTACTGATGTAGCTGGTCCCTGCTTGTCATTGACTGTCCAATTTTCGTCTCTAGAGTGAGCTTTGAAGACCACACAGAAACCTGGTTTCCTCATCTAGATTATGAGCTGACCTGAGAACCCAGCCTAGGGTGAAATCTGTCCTCGGAAGTGGCCCAGGATGGCGTGATTGTGCTTGCCCAGTCATGCCAGTGTCTGGAGAGCGAGCATTTCCTCCTGCTTGCTGTTACGGTGAGTGTTCTAGTTGACCTGTTGCTGTAGTTAAGAACTGAGTCGTTACTAAGGGCAGCTTGGGAGAGCGGTTTAAAGGGTTGGATTAGCCTGAGCTTTTCTGAGGATGTTCCTTTTCTGAAATTTTAGGATTTGCTGCTACTGAAGCTGATATGGATCCTGAGAATTTTTTTTTTTTACTGTGTTAGCAGCTGTCAGTGCTGGACCACATCAGCTAAACATCATGGCATCTGTCTTTACCCAGAATGGAGCAGCGTTTCGCTTGAAGAGTTTAGGCAATGTGATGAGAACTTGTCTCCCTAAAATGTTTTTATACTGTCTTATCTTGACTAATAAAATACTTAAACACTGAAGTGATTGCTATGTGTGGCCTGGGTCGTGTGAAAGGGTTTGCTGGAAGAAAAGGTCTCGGTAATCACAGCTGTGGTATTCATGTACCACAAGAGCTCAGGTCCTCCAAAGCTGTCTTGGGATCCCTTTGAGCTTTTATGGTCTGAGATTGGGGGTGGCTTTATGAGTTTAGTTCTAAGCCATACACTGGGTGCCTTGTACTCTTTGCTACAGTCCAGAGATAACTCCAAAATGAGTGACGTGGGAGTTTATAAAGGCAAAACCCACAAGTTGGTTACTTGTGATGGCAAGCACAGGACTGGTATGATCTTCTGCAGAATACAGTACATCAGTGGTGCCCTACGCCTTTAATCCTGCACTCAGGAGGCAGAGGCAGGTTGACCCATAGTTGAGGCCAACATAGGATACAAGTTACCTTTTTAAAATGTATTTTATGTGCATGTGTGTTTAAGTGAGGGGTCTTGCAGTTGGAGACAACTCTGAGCAGCTATGTGGGTGCTGGAAATGGAACCCCATGTCCTCTGGAAGAGCAGGCAGTGCTCCTACCACTGAGCCATCTCTTGCTCCTAGATGTGACATAGTAATTGCACTCATGAGATTAACACAGGACGGCCCGTGTACTTTCTGGCCCAGAGAGGACTCTTGGGAGGCCTCATTAGTGGTCTCTGGGGAAACCAGACCAGTCTTCTTATTTTAACTTTATTTTTTTTCTTTTTTTTAAATATTATGTATACAATATTCTGTCTGTGTATGACTGCAGGCCAGAAGAGGGAACTAGACCCCTAAATAAGTTTCAAATTTATGTCTGATTTGGGTCGTGTATGTCCTCCACTCTTCTGACCTCAGGGGGCCAGGGGAAGGGCTGAACATCCATAGCACACCAAACCTGATGACAGTTCATTGCCAGCACCCACTTGGTAGATAAATTCTGACCTCCACAAGTGCACACAAATGAAAACTTACAATCATTCAACTTTAAAAGACTGGCTTACAATACTCAGGAGACAGAGACGGACGGATCTCTGAGTTTGAGGCACAGTCTGAGGTACATAGTGAGACCCTATGCAAATATTTAGGTGTTGAGATGATTTGCAGGCCCTGTGGACCACATGCATGCAATTCCCACAGTGGTCAGAAGAGGGAGTCAGATCACCAGTTCCTGTAATTACAGACTACAGTGGTGGGTATTAATTAAACCTGGGTCATCTGGAAGAACAGTCAGTGCCTGCTTGCTTGCTTGGTTTGTTGAAACAGCCTCACTCTGTGGTCTGGCTGACCTGGAGTGCATTATGAGCTCAGGACTATCCTTGAATTTACACAGATGGGCCTGTCTCTGCCTATGAAGGTGTCAAACTGGACCCTGCCAAAACTTTGAATGTTTTACTCTGATGGGTCTGTACTGCATATAATCTCTCATAATACATAATTGGAGTTATACTATCTTGGGAACAGGATGACTAAGATTCTGGAGGTAAACTGGGCATAGTGGCGCACGCCTTTAATTCCAGCACTCAGGAGCGGAGGCAAAGTGGATCTCTGAGTTGCGAGTGGTGGTGGCGCACGCCTTTAATCCCAGCATTCGGGAGGCAGAAGCAGGTGGATCTCTGAGTTCAAGGCCAGCCTTGTCTACAGAGTGAGTTTCAGGACGGCCAGGACTACACAGAGAAACTCTGTCTCCAAAACCAAAAATAAACAAACAAATAGGAAAAAGAAAAGAAATCCCTCCCCCAAAAAAATTAAAAAGGAGAAAAAGGAAGGATTCTAAAGGCATTCAGGATACTTTTCCAGCAAATGCAGGACCCTGGGTTTGGTCCTCAGCTCCACCAGGGAGGCGTGGGTAGGAAAAACAGAATACTTTTGAATACTTTTTTTTTTTTTTTTGAGACAGTGTTTCTCTGTGTCTTGACTGTCCTGGAACTTGCTCTGTAGACCAGAGTGGCCTCAAACTCACGGAGACGCACCTGCCTCCGCGCCCCGAATGCTGGGACTAAAGGCGGGCACCCCCACAGTTGGCCCAGAACACTTAAAGTTAACTTTGACCGACTTAGTCACTCTTACAGTCCCGTGTCGGGGAAGGAGAGCGCCTCTTATGCTCACAGAGAAGTTAATGATATGTAACCTTTTTATATGCAATGCTCCTCAAAAGGCTTAGCACATGACTGTATTCGGTATGAATGACCACAGTCTTCCCACACAGTCACAAAGTCTATTCAGTTCCTCACCCGCCCTTCCCTAACCCTTGGCATTTCTTCATAAATGGTCAACCATCCTTGTGAATGCGCAATCATTCATTTATCCAAAGGTCTCTGCGTTCCTGTCCCTTCCACGATCTAAACTGTCCCCACCCCGGGGTGTCCGACCTCCTTTCTGGTGCCAATCAGGCTTGAGGCGTAAGATTGAAACACTGTCAGGGTGACAGCAGTCACATGGGGCTTGGGATGCAGCTCAGCTGGAACCGAGCTTGCTTTGACTGTTCACAGGGCACGCCTGTTGTCTCAACGCTTGGGAGGTGCAGGTGGGAAGGTCAGAAGGTGAAGGTCACCTTCAGCTGTACAACTAGTTCTGAGCTACAAGATCTTGTCAATAAACAGCCTGGTGTGGTGATACACACCTTTGATCCCTCCCTGGGAGGCAGAGGTAGGCAGCTCTGTGAGTTCAAGGTCACCCTGTCTATATAGTGAGTCCCTGCACAGGACTGGAACTACATAGTGACATCCTATCTCAAAACACAAATGTAGTGATTTTAGTTGTATTTTAATAAAGCTTGCCTGAAGATCAGAGAGTAAAAAAGTCCCACTGGTCAGCCTTACAGACCAGGCAGTGGTGACACACACCTTTAATCCCAGTAGCCACACTAGTTTGCCATAGAAACCCGGTGGTGGTGGTGCACGCCTTTAATCCCAGAACTAGAGAGGATTATAAAATGGGAGGAGACAGCTTCTCAGCCTCATTCTGAGATTCCTGGAGGCAGGATCACCATTTCAGACTGAGGTAGAGATAAGAGCCAGTGGGTGTCTGCTTTGCTTTTCTGACTTTCAAGTTGAACCCCAATATCTGTCTCTGGGTTTTTATTAATCATGCTACAGACAAGTCTCCAAAGCCTTAAAAACGCAGACGCTTCTGCTAAATTGAGATAATCGTTCGATCACGTCCGTCCTCACAGCCCACAGCTTCCTGTTAGGAGGAAGAGATTTAAAAAGACGTCTGCGCCAGTACACCATCTTCATCTCTCCAGCAGCCTTTATCCACACACCGGAAGTGGAGCAATCACGGAAATTACCACGCTTCCATACCACTGTCCCTCAAAGGCAGTCTGCGGGAACCCAGGCAGAGCCACCATGCCTGGCCTGGGTGTTAGTTGCCCTTACAGACAGCTAAAGTCTTAGACGTTATTAATGATAATACTGGTTTTTACATGCTGACCTCAAGCATGCCCGATGCTCATTTTCCTGCAAGTAATCAAAGCTGGTGCAGGACAGGCTGACTCCCTAAGCCACAGACATGGGACTCTGGCTGCCTGGAGCAAAAGAACCATCAGTCAGCTCTCAGCCAGATCACCCTCTGCCAGCACCACAGGGCTTTGAGAGACCCTGAAGGCATGTCCCCGGCCAGGGCTGTTTGAAGCAGCTTGTACCATGTTTTTAAAGTGATTTTGTGTGTGGGGGGGGTGTTTTGGCTGTACCGTGTCTGGCACTGTGTTCGTGTCTAGTGCCTGAAGGAGCCAGAGGAGGGTATGGATCCCCTGGACCTGGAGTTCCAGATGGCTGTGAGCTGCCATGTGGGTGCTGGGAATCCAAGCCAGGTGCCTTGGAAGAGCAGTCTGTGTTCTTACCCACTAAGCCTGACAACCTGAGTTTGATCCCTGGGACCCTCGTGGTGGAAGGAGAGAACTGACTCCCAAAAGTTGTCCTCTGACCATCACATGTTCACATAAGCACACACACACGTACACACAGAATAAATACATAGGGTAAAAAATAAAAAGAAGAAAGCAGAGAGACAGTAGAGAAGCCGTGGAGGGAAGAAGTAGCTGGAGGAGTAAGACGGTAGAGAAGCCATGGAGGGAAGAAGTAGCTGGGGGAGTAAGATGGTAGAGAAGCCATGGAGGGAAGAAGTAGCTGGAGGAGTAAGACGGTAGAGAAGCGTGGAGGGAAGAAGTAGCTGGGGGAGTAAGACAGTAGGATGTGGAGAACTGAGATTGGAGCCAGCAAAGAGTAAGCAAGAGACACTCCAGACCTGGTGGCCATAGAGTTCCAAAGCACTGTCAAGTCCTCCGACACCCCAGGACAAGGGCTGTACACCGACTCCAGTCAGGCTCTGCAGATAACTAGCCCTGCTGAGAACTGAGGAATCCAAGCTTCTTGGCTTGCTATGACAAGACTCACGGTTTCTACCGAGGCCTGCTCAAGGACTAGCAGCCCTAGAGGGTGCTGCTCACCGCTCCTCCTGTCAGGACAGCCAGAGTGACACAGAGAAACCCTGTCTCAAAAAAAGAAAAAAAAAATGAGTTACACAGAGAAACCCTGTCTCAAAAAAAAGAAAAAAAAATGGCAATTTGTGGGAAGTGATGAAACTGATTGGTCGCTCCTGACACCTGCAGGTAGACTGACAAAGGAGAAGATGCCAGATAAAGTTAGCCAGCTGACAGACACCCGTGTTTTCTTTCCTGCATCCTTTAATCCTTTATCGGGTTATGTAAAGTCAACTAAGAGAATATCGGTGGCCATCATATTTAAGTTGTCCCTGAAGGGACATTGCTCCCTATTCTATTTTTTGTTTTGTTTTGTTTTTTGTTTGGTTTTGGTTTTTGTTTTTCGAGACAGGGTTTCTCTGTGGCTTTGGAATCTGTCCTGGAACTAGCTCTTGTAGACCAGACTGGCCTTGAACTCACAGAGATCTGCCTGCCTCTGTTCCTATTCTAAAATTTATAATGTATTTTGTGGTTGTACAATGGATTGTTATCCTATGTATAACTGTGACCTGCTTAAATATATAATGCATTTGCCATCGTACCTTGGACAGTTATATTATGTTAGGCTGGTTATTGTTTTCGTTTGGAAATTAAACATGACATAAGGACTTATGGTTTTGTGCCAAGTTAACGAGGGATGGACTTGTGATGGCTGTTCTTGGTTGTCAACTTGACTACATTTGGAATTAACCAACACCCAAGTGGCTAGGTACACCTTTGAGGGATTCTTTCTTCCTTTCTTTCTCCTTTCTTTCTTTCTTTCTTTCTTTCTTTCTTTCTTTCTTTCTTTCTTTTCTTTTTGGTTTTTCAAGACAGGGTTTCTCTGTGTAACGGTCTTAGCTGTCCTAGAACTCACTTTGTAGACCAAGCTGCACTCGAACTTCCAAGTGTTGGGGTTAAAGGCGTGCACCATCACCACCTGGCTATAGTAATATGATATTAACCTCCTCCGACTCTTTTGAGGGACTCGCCACCCATCTCCCAAAAGAATAACGCAGAGTCTTATTCTTGTTTAAGAACATCCCGTCTTAGCTTGGCTTGTTTCTTGCCTGTTTTTCTTACCTTGTATAATCCTGTCTACCCTTTGGCCTCTGTATTTCTCCCGTTCTCTTCCTTTAAATCTTACTCTTACTCCATAGACTGCTGTATAACTGGATGACCAGGCCATGATGTCCTCCGCCTTCTCAGGCTACTGCTCCTCCAAACCCCTTCTCCCAGTCTTCTCCTATCCATTCTCTCTGCCTGCCAGCCCCGCCTATCCTTTCTCCTGCCTCGCTATTGGCCGTTCAGATCTTTATTAGATCATCAGGTGTTAGAGACAGGCAAAGAATCACAGCTTCACAGAGTTAAACAAATGCAGGATAAACAAAGTCACACACCTTAACATAACAGTCCCAACACCTGGTACTTGTTTGTTTTGGCCTGGACTTTAATCTGGGAGGACTGTTGGCCTCAAGTTCTTGATCCTTCTGCCTCTGCTTTCACAGTACTGGGATTCCAGTCATTTGCCACCGTGCCCTGCTTAGAAACATAGCTTTGGTTGGTGATTCTCAAAGGGCTGAGCAAATGCGAAAGCTAAGGCACCCATAGGGACGCCTCACTTGGAGCTCCAATGGGCTGCTCTCTTGGCAAACAACTGTTCTGAGCTGAGCCGAGCACAGCACACAGGGAGCCCTGTCTCGGGAGCTCGGGCCAGAAGACTGCACAGCTGTGAAACTCACGCTGCAGTCACGCGTGGCGGCCCCCTGAGACCAACTAGCCTGGGCTACACGCTAAGTTCTATGCCAGCCTGTGTTACAATATGATGCCTTTGGCTTCTGGCCTCAGTGGGCACCTGAACTCACCTACACATACCCATTACACACACACGCACACACATACACACAACATCTAAAAAATAATAAACCTATTTTTAAATTGATCTCAGAAGACAGGGGTGTAGTTTAGTGGTAGAGAGTGAGTCAGCATGTCGGGGGTCCTCGGTCAGCACGTGGGAGGTCCTCGGTCAGCATGTGGAGGTCCTGAGATCAATTTCCAGCAGTAGGAGTGTGGGGGGGGGGGGTAAGAAAGTGGGTACACTGGCTGAGGAGATGGCTCAGAGGTTAAGAGCACTGGCTGCTTCTCCAAAGGTTCTGGGTTCAATTCTCAGCAACTACATGGTGGCTCACAACCACCTGCAGTGAGAGCTGGTGCCCTCTTTTGGCAGAATGCTGTATACATAATAAATAATTTTTTTAAGGAAGTGGAATAGACATTCAAAATAAAAATAAATAAACAGAAAAAATATGCTGGATGGTGGTGGCTCACACCTCTAATCCCAGCACTCAGGAGGCAGAGGCGGGCAAATCTCTGAGTTTGAGGCCAGCCTGGTCTACAGAGTTCCAGGACAGCCAGGGCTACACAGAGAAACCCTGTGGGTGGGGGCAATAAATAAACAAACAAACAAACAGGTAGATAGACAGACAGACAGACAGATAGTTAAACAAACAGAGGAGTAGCTTACAGGACCCCACACCTAGCTAAGTTACTATTGGTAACTGAAGGCTGCTAGTGTATAGAGAATCAGGTCTAAAATTTTGTAGCATGTGTGTGTGTGTGTGTATGGGTATGTTGTGCGTGCGTGTGTGTGTGGGGTATGTTGTGCGTGCGTGTGGGGGGGGTATGTTGTGCGTGCGTGTGTGTGTGTGTTCATGTGAGTACTCGCAGAAGTCAGCAGACAGCTCAGCAGTCAATGCTCCCAGCATATGGGTCCCTAGGATTGAACTCGGGTCTCAGGCTTGAGTCTCTTCACCTATCTCGAAAGCTGCTGGCCCTGGTAGGATTTTCCATGGCCCAGTGGATGGCCCCACAAGCATGGGTGTATGGGCAGCACTGGCTGGACTCAATGGTTTATAGAAATGGGGGGCAGAGGGGGTGCTGGAGAGATGGTGACTAAGAGCACTGTCTGCTCTTCCAGAGGACCCAGATTTGACGCCCAGCACCCACGTGGTGGCTCACCACCGTCTGCTGCTCCATTCCAAGTGGGGCCTATGCTTTCCTCTGGTCTCTGAGAGTACCGGGCATGCATGTGCTATGCTTACAAACATGCAGACAAAACATTTATATAACACATTAAATAAATCAATAACTTAAAAAGGAGACGTGGCAGGGAGATGTGGGGGGATGTTGTGTCAGGAAGTAGATATGATCAAAATGTATTGTATACATGCATGAAATTCTCAGAGAATAAATACAAAACATTATTGTTCAGTTGGAACCTCCAGCTCGACCTTGCACAATCTGGAGAGCCCCCATTCCTGTCTCTATCTCCAAATCCTGCCCACTCAGACTCTCCAGACAGAGGGAAGGCACCAAAAGTCCAGTTCCAGCTCTTGGCAACTGCTGCAGCTTCCTCCCCTGAAGTTGTCAGCGGCCCAAGTCCTGCCTGAGCGCCCAACTTTAGGTCACACTTGGGCACAAACCCGGCTTGTGACAGACACATCATCACCCGCGCCTACAAGCTCTATAATCTCCCTGCTTTAGTTTGGGCATGTGACTTTTCCAGCCTCGATCTCTGAGACTGGAGAATCCACCCGGGAGTTGTTTTACTCAGGTAAACCTGTTGTTATACTTTTTCAGTTCAGCTTGGCTTACTGCGTTGGCAGAGAAACCTATAATGGGGGGAAGGAGCAGGAAACCTGTTAATTATATTTATTTATTTACTTTTTTAAAAAAAATATTTATTTATTTATTTTGTATACAGTATTCTGTCTGTGTGTGTATGCCTGCAGGCCAGAAGAGGGCACCAGATCTCATTACAGATGGTTGTGAGCCACCATGTGGTTGCTGGGAATTGAACTCAGGACGTTTGGAAGAACAGGCAGTGCTCTTAATCTCTGAGCCATCTCTCCAGCCCATATTAATTATATTTAAAATAAATACACAGTGAACAGGTAACTGGAAGGCCACAATAGTGACCTGAAAAGGAGATCACCCTTAAAAAGCAAAAGAAGTTTCTCGACCTGAAGGACCTTGGGGCCGTGCCAACCGCCAACCAACCTGGCTTGCTGGGAACTATTCTAGCCTTTCAGATTTAGTGCTGACAACAGGCTCAGGCTGTGTCTTTAGCTCTGCCCAAGGACAGGGGCAACATCTCTCTGTTATATCCCGGGACTATCTTTAGCCATTGTTGTGGTTTTCGGTTTTGAGGAAAGGTCTGTGCATAGCCTAGGCTCATCTCCAACTGGCCAGTGAGGTGTCCCCAGCCTCCCTCAGGGCTGTTTTTTTCATTGTTGTTTTATTTCCAAAGAACCAGGAAACAAGTTCTCCCAAGGGTAAAGTACATGCTGATGCTTGATGTGTTAGATGTCATTGTCCTTGGTCAGGTGACTCTCAAGTAGAAATGATCACCTTCTAGAATCTCTATTGCCTCTCATTAAACCATTAAACTCTAAAAATACACCAACGATGACGTCAGCCAACACCCTCCGTTAAACCCTAGCAGGTAAACAAACTAGTTAGGGACCTCCTAAGAGGTAGATCTTGGGGGCTGGACATCTTCCAGGACCTTACAGGCAACCCCTGTGGCTCCTCAGGTTTGATTTTTTTTTTTCTGAGAGAACTGAACAACTTCTATTAAAAGGTTTTAAATGTGTTTTGCTTGTTGAGGTTGGAACGCAGGGCCTGGAGCAGGGGTGTGCTCCTGACTACACAGCCTAGCCTTTTTTACGAGCCGTTCGAAGAGCCAAGCTGCAGGCACACGACTGTCCACCCAGCTGTTCAAGAGGCCTGCAGTGTTGCAAGACCAGCCTGGGCTACCAAGTGTGATCAAAGTCCTGTCTCAAGAAAAGAAAAAGGGACTGGAGATGAAGTATAGGTGGTAATACAGCGCTCACCTCGCAGGTGGGCCCTATCTAATCTTCTGAACAGGGTGGGGGTGTTCCCTGGGGGTGGGAGGATAGAACCAGGAATTTTGGGCCAGACTCTGTTCTCTAGGGAGTTTGAGGTCTGAGGACAGGTTTTAGATTTAGATCTTATCTAAACTCTTTCTCAAGGAGAGAGAGAGAGAGAGAGAGAGAGAGAGAGAGAGAGAGAGAGAGAGAGAAACAGAGAGAAAACTTAAACAACTAATCTCAAATCAAAATGAACCCAAGAGCTCATTAATGGACTCTCTCATAATGGTAATTATGCACCCAGTCCTGGGCTCCACCTCTGCAAAATCCACACCCTCTCCCAACACTGACCCCTCCCCAGACCAGTCTCTACCACCGCTGGCGCTCTTCCCTGAGCCTTCTATCCAGCCACGGCCCCTCCTTTTTTGCCCATCCCACTTTTGCATACCAAGCCCAGGACTCTTCTCTTAATCCCTAATACCAAACACCGTGCTGGAACCCAGAAGTGCTGAGCTGCCCGCTCCGAGTCTCCTTCAGCAGTGGCAGGGGAGCTGGTGCGGTAGCCATGGCACCAGGTCCTCAGAGACCAGTGTTTGTTCCTGGAGAGTCCCTGCCGCCCACTGCTTTCCACGGGGCCTCCAATTGCTCGGGTAGCTCCATCTCCAACGGCATCTGTCTGCCTGCTTCCTGGGGGCCAAACTGCCGCTGAGCAACTTGTCCGGGCCCCACGTTTGCGCAGAATTCTTGCAGTCGACCCAGCAGACCGAACTAAGGCTGGAGTTCTGTCGCACCACGGGAGTCTTGACTTACAGATCCCGGAAATGTGATTTCTAGCCTCACAGAAGCACGCACCTCCGTTAGAATTTCCTACATATTTAGCCTTTTCCATTACACCCAGAACAAAGACGGAGACCAGTTCACCCATTGAAGATCAGTGGCAGAGCTCCTGAGGAGCGTGCCTGCGACCTCCGGTTCCTTTCCCAGCACATCAAAGAAAAGCAAATGAAAAACCAAGACGCGTGGCGTGCCAACCACATGTACTTGGTTGCCTGTATTTTCTTTCTTTCTTTCTCTCTTCCTCTCTTTCTTTCTTTCTTTCTTTCTTTTAATTTACTCTTTTGTGTCTGTGACTGTTTTACCTGCTTGTCTGTAAGTGTGCCACATGAATGCCTGGTCCCCGTGGAGGCCACAAGAGGGTGTTGACTCCCTTCTGGAGTTGTGGGTTGAGGGCCATCATGTGGTTGCTGGGAACCTGGGTCCTCTGCAGGAGCAGAAGGTGCTCTTAATGGCTGAGTCGTTTCTCCAGGCCCTTTGGAATCACTGCGTTAAAACACTGTCTGGGGTCTGGAGGTTTATAGGCACTAGAGACCAGAGTTCAGCTTCCAGGACCCATGCATGTGTTGCAGCTTGCCATGGTGGCGTGAAAGCCAGTGAAAACGTGTGAAAAGGGGTGCTGGATCCGCATTCAGGGTTTTAGGCGTGTATGATAAGCATTTTACCTACAGGGACTGCCCCCGCTCAGAAATGTATTTAAAATGTTTTTTTAGATTTATTTATGCATGTGACTGTTTTGCCTAATGTGTGTATGTATGTATACCACATGTGTGCATGGTGCCTGAGGAAGTCAGAAGGCATTGGACACCCTGGACCTGGAGTTACAGCCAGCTGTAAACCGAAGACGCTGGCACTCAAACCTTGGTGCTCTGGAAGAGGAGGAGAGCCCTTAGCTGCTGAGCCATCTCTCCAGGATACACATTCTGATACTGTTGCTGCAGACGCCCCAGTATTCTAGAGGCAGAGGCAGGAGGTTCACCACAAGTTCAAGGCCTGATTCATCTACATAGTGACACTGTCCCCTAACAAAAATAAACAATCCCGGGCTAGGTGTGCTGTGTGGCTCAGTGAGTGGGTACAGTGCTCACCCAGTCTGCCTGAGACCCCAGGTTCCATTCCAGGCACCGGTGGTGGGCGTGGGAGGGGACAACTCGGGGCCTGGTACTGCCGTGGAGAATGGTGGGGAAGGGGTTTGGTGTCTGACCGGCTCCAGAGCCTGTCCCAGGGAGGAGGGGGGAAGGGGTCTTCAAGCGCCATCTACTGGAGCTCAGGCAGGGTCTCTGCCTACCTCTGGAGGTAGGTGACAGGTCCACTGCCGCCCATAACTGCTAGCCCCCTTCTACTTCACCGGGCTCTCTCTCTCTCTCTCTCTCTCTCTCTCTCTCTCTCTCTCTCTCTCTCTCTCGTGTGTGTGTTTTAAGTTTGACCATTCTGCCTGCCTATCTTTCTATTAATGGTTTTGTTAGGTATTTCTCTGTCAATCATTTTTTCCACAGACCCTCCCCCTCTGCTTCTGCAGGCCAGCGGATGGGCCTGTCTGCCCCATGGGGCAACAGTGTGGTTTACTGACTGGGGCAACGAACGAGTTCCATCAACGGACTCTGGGAACTGCTCATTCGAGGGACAGCGAGCCCCCACCCATGGAGTTCCTGCACCAACCACGCACCAAGGAACAAACAGCTCAGAGGAGGGCAGGCTCTCTCTTTTTCTTAAAGTCTTATTATTATTATTATTTTTAGCTCTTAGTTTTATGTGTGTGAGTGTTTTGCCTGCATGTATGTTTATGCCTGGTGCCCACAGAGGTCAGAAGAGGGCATCGGATCCCTGGAACTGAAGCCAGAGATGGCTGTGGCCACCATGTGGGTGCTTGGGGTTAAACTCAGATCCTTTGCAACAGCAACAAGGGCTGTTAACTGCTGAGCCGTCTCTACAGCCCAGGAAAGCTCCTTTTCACTGAAGAATTGCAGGTAATAAACGAGGAAAACCATAAGAAAAAGTAAAAGTCACACACCAGGCGCCTTTAGTCCCAACACTTGGGAGAGACAGGGGGATCTTTGCGAGTTCAAGGCCAGCCTGGGCTACAAGAGCTAGTTCCAGGACAGGCTCCAAAGCTGCAGAGAAACCCTGTCTCAAAAAACCAAAAGAAAAAAAGAAAGAAAAAACAGAAAATAAATAAATAGCAATCAGGAATAGATTTTCCTGGGTCCTGATTTTTGCTTGTTTTAAGTTATTTTTATGTATATGTCCGAAGCCTGTGGAGGCCAGAAGGTGTCAGGTTCCGGAACTGGAATTACAGGGGGTTGGGAGCTACTCCGTGGGTGCTGCGAATCAGAGGGTCCTCGCAGCCAGCGCTCATAACCGTAAGCCGCCTCTTCGCCTGTTTGTGCTTTGAGAAAGGGTCTTGCTTATGTAGACTGGACCTTGCTATGAGACCAGGCTGCTCTTGGACTTGCAGCCATCCTCCTGCCTCAGCTGTGATTATACTACCATTCCTGATTTTCAGTTCTGATTTGATCAGACCTTATTTGATTAAACTTGAATATTGGTTAGATAGTAGATGCCACTGTTAGCACTTCTCTGAGAGCCCAATGACATCAAAATATTAGTATTTTTTACTTTAAAAATTCTTTTAAAAGGAACTGAGGCAGGCTGGAGAGATGGCTCAGAGGTTAAGACCATTAACGCTTCTTCCAAAGGTCTGAGTTCAATTTCCAGCAACCACATGGTGGCTCACAACCATCTGTAATGAGATCTGGTGCCCTCTACTAACACGTAGGCATACATACAGGCAGAACACTGTATACATAATAAATAAACAAATCTTTAAAAAACAAAAAAAGGAACAGAGGCAGGACCTGAAACATTTGAGACATCATGCATTCCAAGTCAGCCTGGGCATTTACAATGTGAGACCTTCATTTAAAACACAAACAAGAAGCAGGGTATGGGGCTGGAGAGATGGCTCAGCAGTTGAGAGCACTGGCTGCTCTTCCAGAGGACCTGAGTTCAGTTCCCAGCACCCACATGGCGGCTCACAATCATCTTTAATGAGATCCTATGCTCTCTTCTGGTGAGCAGGCATATATGCAGGTAGAACACTCTATAATAAATAAATAAATCTTTAAAAAAAAAAAAGAAGAAGCAGGGTATGGTGGTACACACCTTTAATCCCAGCACTTGGGAAGCAGAGGCAGGTGGATCTCTGTGAATTCAAAGCCAGCTTGGTCTACAAATCAAGTTAAAGGACAGCCGGGGCTACACAGAGGAACCCTGTTTCTAAAAACAAAACAAAACAAACCAACAAACCAGATAAAATTAAAACAAACAAAATTGGATGTTGGCCTGTCTTGGTGGGATATACCAACAGTCCTAGTTCTGAAGCAGTAAGATTTCAGGAACTAGAGATCGGCTGGGCTATAGTGAGACCCACCCTAAAACAACCAAAAACTAACCTAAACTGAATGTTGAACACAGGCTAACCATTTTTCTCTTTTTGGTTTTGGAAATGTGTTAGGCAGCTGTGATGGTACACTTCTGGTATCCCAGTCCCTGGGAGAACAAGCAGGAGGGTGTTGAGTTGGAGGCCAGCCTGGGCTTTGTAGTGAGTTCGATCCACTTTGAGATTCATAACAGGATTTTTGCTAAAAACAAAGTGATTAAAAGACAACATGTTGGGCTGGAGAAATGGCTCAGAGGTTGAGCACACTGACTGCTCTTTCAGAGGTCCTGAGTTCAATTCCCAGCAACCATATGGTGGCTCACTACCATCTATAATGAGATTTGGCGCCTTCTTCTGACTTGTAGGCATACATGCCAGAACACTGTATACAGAATAAATGAATAAATCTTTTTTTTTAAAAAAAAGACAACATGTCTATAGCTTTTAGAAAAGGCAAGCATGTGTGTTTGTGTGTGTGCCAGTGTGTGTGTGAGCACGTGCTCACATGTGTGCTCACTGAAGTGTGTGTATGAGCACATGCTCACATGTGTACTCACTAAAGTGTGTGTATGAGCACGCGCTCACATATGTACTCACTGAAGTGTGTATGTGTGAGCACATGCTCACGTGTGCTCACTGAAGTGTGTGTATGAGCACGCGCTCACATATGTACTCACTGAAGTGTGTATGTGTGAGCACATGCTCACATGTGTGCTCACTGAAGTGTGTATGTATGAGCACATGCTCACATGTGTGCTCACTGAAGTGTGTATGTATGAGCACATGCTCACATGTGTGCTCACTGAAGTGTGTGTATGAGCACGTGCTCACATGTGTGCTCACTGAAGTATGTGTGTATGAGCACGTGCTCACATGTGTGCTCACTGAAGTGTGTATATGAGCACGCACTCACATGTGCACAACTGAGGCCCGCTGCGTGCTTCAGCGCTTACCCCTGGGCTGTGTCAGCAGCCCTGGGCACACATCTCCGGATAAAACACACAGAACTGTGCCCTTATGCAGTGGGGCTATACTTCTACCAGACAGAACTATTATCTTAACATTTCTTAGAGAAGCTATCAACAGAAAAATGACCCTCTAACTGCAAATGACCAGCATTCCTCTGTCCCTAATATGTTTAAATTCTTAAAAGCAGAGACTGCGAGACGGCTCAGCCGGCAAGGCTCTTGCTGCCAACCCTAACAAGCTGAGTTTAATCCCTGGGACCCACAGGAGAGAACCATCTCCAGCTCGCTGTTCTCTTACCTCTGCGATACAACGGAACACGCATTCCTTCCTCTCGATAAACGTGGGCGCCCTCACTGATTGAACCCAGGGTCTTAAGCATTCTAATCATAAGCAGTAACTTTACCACCGAGCTATGCTTCCAGCCCAGGAAGTGTGAGGTTACAGGCACCTGACACACTCAAGTACCTACCTGGGCTCTTCCCTCCCCTACACGCAGCATCTGCCTCAGGGCGCTAATTTCTCACAGGCTGGGCTGACACGGCCTCCCACCCGGCTTTACACACCTGTTCCCTATTTCATATCCCACCCTATTTTAGAAATAGAAAATATTCTAAGCCGGGCGGTTGGTGGCGTGGGCCTTTAATCCCAGCTCTTGGGAGGCAGAGGTAAGCGAATCTCAGGGTTCCAGAACAGCCTGGGCTATACTGAGAAACCCCATCTCAAAATATAAATAAAAGTACATAAAAACAAAATAAATGAATGAAACTCATAGTCATTTCATGGGAAACATGGGATTTGATTGACTGGGTTCTGTTTCCCAAGCAATAAGCAGACCAGTACCCGTTCTAACCTCACTTGGGTTTCACCGGACATTCACCGGTGTCCCTGAGGCGGTCCAGAAGGTGCGAGTGGACAGAACCAAAGACTCCAGAAACGCTTTATCTCCTTCATTAAAAATTTTAAGTTACAAATATTTTGATTTATAAATAATCAAGGGCGTGTGTGTGTGTGTGTGCCTTACTCTGAAAGGCCATTCTGTCCCGGGGATTTCCTAGAATCCTCTTCAGGTCTCGTACCTGCTTCCACGCTGGCCTTCCCAGTTCCCAGGGTTCATATTCGGTCATCACTCCAGGGAACACCCCCGTGCCCATGCTGTCCCTGAAAGGAACAGCTGCCTTGTCCTGGAGGGACTTCCTGCCTGGGGGAGAGGAAGCTGGGCCGTTATGTCATAACCGAGTGACTTCCCTGTCAAAGAGAAGTTGCTTCTGCAAAAGGCTAGAGTTCGGTGGAAGCGCTGTGTTTCAGGCCCCCTCTGCAGACCCCCGAAGGGAGAGCCATGAGGTCGTGAGATTGGAGTCCAGGACTTGGCGCCCTGAGGTGCAGGGCTCAGAGCGTCCCGTAGACGCTGACTTTGACCATGGAGATGCTCTCGGTGTACCGGTTCAGGCCTTTCTCGTACAGAACGAACAGCTGCGGGGGTTGCTGCTCTCCGTCCGTGCTGTTTTCCAGCGTTGTCAGGGATGAGTAGCCGCTGGGCCCTGGCCACACCTGGACTCTCTCCTTCTGCCAGGACGTCCCATTGCTGAAGCTCCAGCGCAGGGTCAGGTTCACCCCTAGGCGTGCAATAGGCAGAGGAGGGGGTTGGGTCTGCCCTGTCCGGGCCCTGGCTAGGCATGGTGCCCCACCCACCCCACCCCCAGGTACTCACGAAACTCAGGATGGGCTGGATTGGAGAAGAAGACAATGCCTGAGCTGGTGGCTACTGCTCCTGCAGCCACCACTGGGTCCACCAGCTCGGGGTCGAAGGTCACGTCCCGGGGCCTAATGGTATCACAGGCATCGTAGCTGCGGAGCACAATCCTGCAGCGGCAGTGGTAGTTGTTCTGGTTCCGGGCATTGATGATGACGGAGCCGTCTGGAAGCTCGTAGGGCTAAGGGGAGAGGACAGGGCCTCTGAGAAGCCAGGCAGGCTGAGGAAGCCAGAGCTGGGTCTTCGGGTGCAATGGCATTCTGGGCGAAGGTGTGGGCAAGCGAGTTCCCACCGACTCCAGACCTGGCATTCGTCGGGGTTGAAATCGTGCTCGTGTTTGGGCTGGCCGAAGGGGATGCCGCTCACTCCGGTCCCGTAGTGCCAGGAGGCACCGTGATCATCACTGAGGAGGCAGAAGACGCCATCTCGCTCCAGAGTCCCGTGTCCACACACGATGAGCCGGCCCTTGTGAGGCTCCCGCTGTTTCTGTGAGAGAGGATGGTGCTGTAGGGAGCAGGCAGGCAGAAAGGGCACCCCCCCAAAGCGAGGACACTTCTGGGTCCCTGATGTTCTCCCAGACACTGCCCGAATGAAGCTTTTGTGTGTGTGCCAGGCCTGTAATCCCTGCTACTCGGGAGGCTGAGCCCAGAAGGCGGCAAGTTCAAAGTCTGCCTGGGCTACAGAGTGACTTTAAGGCTAGCCTGGGGAACTTAGTGAGGTCCTGTCTCAAAAATAAAAAGCATAATAAGAAGGCTGGGGGCTCAGCTCAGTGGAAAAGTTCTTGCCTTGTATGAACAAGGCCCTAGGTTGAGAACACCCATTAGAAAAAAAGAAAAGAAAAAAGAAAGAAAGAAAAAAGAAAATTAGTTCACCATCTCAACCCAGGCTGCCCTCCCACTCACTACATAACCAAGGCTGACTCTCAACTGAGTTTCTCTGTGTAGCCATGACTGTATATCAGAATTCCCTCTGTCGACCAGGCCGGCCTTGAACTCAGAGATCTCCCTGCTTCTGCCTCCTGAGTGCTGGGATTATGCCTTTTATGTCCCAGCATTCAGTACTCTTATCAATTCCTTTTTTTTTTTTCTGAGACTGTCTCTCTATACAAAGGAATGGGTTTCACAGTGGCATTCTCATACATATATACTGTGGGAGTCAGCCATGATAAGCTAAGTATGGACAGATCACCCAACGGAAGTTAACTTCCAACCATTACCACCTGCCAGAGTAGGTTTAATGGAGGCCTGAGTCTCAGTAGTTTACCCGAAGCAATACCTGGTTGCCAAAAGAACCACAAACTAAGATTACCTAGCACCACCCAAAACCAGACCATCCAAAGGAAATGCCTAACGTTCCAACCACTGTAGATAGGACCTTCTGCCAGCATACTCACCAGGACACCCCTAGACAAATGTCAGCCAGTCAGGGGTCCTGAACCTCAGAGACCCCTCACCGCCACCTTTACTACTATAAAAACTCAATTCTAACTGAGCTTGGGGCTCTCCGTTTATTCCAATACGTTGGACATGCAGAGAGACCGAGTTTGCAAACTTGATTAAAACAAAGGCTCTTTGCTTTTGCATATGGGACTCATCTCCTTGTTGTCTTTTGTGGGGACTTCACGGATTTGGGTATCACACACATATAATGCTTGGTACTTGCACGCTCCCCACTGCCCTTCCCTGGAAGCTTCCAAGACATGCAGAATGCACGTCCGGACATGTGCACAAGTGCTCACCCAGCATTGGGAGCTTCACGCCTGCCTGAGTGTGGACTCTGCTGGGCACTGGGCACCGTGATAGAGGTCTGTGTCTGCCCAAAAGTCACCCAACTCTACTCTGCTCAGGCTAAGGACAATCTGTGGACAACCCCATGTGAGAAGCCGATGGCAGGGTTTCATCTTCTCCACATCAGGGTGCTCTTTCCAGAATGCCCCTCCCCATCTCTAAGGAATCCCACTCAAGAAAAAAAAATCTAATTTACATGATCTTGCCCTCTTCACCTATCCCCAGGATAAAAACCTGAATGCCAGAGCCTGGTCCAGGGGCAAACATCTCTGTGCCAATATCCTCGGAGAGGTTCCGGGGTGGGCTCCAGGAAACGCCGTCATCCTTACTCCACACCAGCATGGTGGAGGCCACCTGGCAGTTGACCTTGTGGGCACAGAGGGTGTAGATAAGGAACACTACTCCTGTGTGCACATCGTTGACCACGGCCCCCAGGTTCAGCCCATCCGAGACCTCCCCGTCGTCTACAATGAAGGCTGTAGAGGACCATGTGCTACCTGGGAAAAGAAAAGAGCAGAGTGAAATTGTACCCTTTCTGGTTCACTTCCTGCCTTTCCCCAGGGACCTTACCGTGGCACCAAGACCCTGTTTCTTCTTTCTCTGACATTATTTCCTGCTCATCCCACCTGGCAACATAATTCTCATTCCCAGTGAGAATTAGGAGACCACCCCTTGGTGGTCTCAGTTAGTTCCCTGGACACTCTCCCCCTCGGGATTCCTTAACTCCTTAGGGAACTCAGGCCTCAAAGTTCTGCTCTGGGCGGTTGGATGGGTGAAGGGAACCCCCTACTCTCTATCTCGGTCACCCACCCAAGCCCCCCACCCCCGGGCACCTTTGTACCCTGGTCCGTGGACCTCCTCATGGCGATGAACTTGGCCCCCTCGTCGGACGCAGACTTTTTCCTGGCCTCGGCGAAGGCGAGCAGCGTGCCCCGAGGGGTGGCGGTGATGAGCGGGATGCGGAAAGTGTCCACCGAGCCAATCTGCTTCCCGCTCACCCACAGCAGCTGCTCCATGGTCACCAGCGGCTGCACCTGTGTGGAAGGAAGGACACCTTAATCAGATGAGCTAGACGAGGCTTTAAGACCGGTAGGGAGCGCCTCCAGCTAGGGTTCCCATGAGAGAGGTAATGGGGAGCCTGGGCAGGGCTGAGGGGTGTCCGCCAACAAGAGAAGGCAGTCGGGAGGAGAGCATGGGCGGAAGCCGAAGGTCCCTGAGCAGGGGAGAAGAAACCCTCGGGGATGGGCGAGGACCCTAAACGCAGCCAGGGGCCCAAGGAAGCAAAGGGGTTGGGAGAGGATGGGGGCGGGAGTGCCGCTCGGAGAGGTGGCCGAGCTGGGGGACAGCGGCCACCTCTGCAGGTGCATCAGGGCTCACCAGACTGAAGTCATCTTCCACCCTGGCCTCGGACCCCGCCACCGCCACCAGCAGCAGGAAGATCGCTGCGAGCACCTGACCCCAACGGCGCGCCCAGCAGCTCAGCGGTCCCCGGGGTCTGCTCGGCTGTGCCCCCACCATTGCTTCCCGATGCCTGTCCCCAGAACTGGTCACCGGCAGCGAGCCGTCAGCTGACCCCGACCCTTTAAATGCGCACACGTCATTCTGGCCCCGCCCCTTGTGGCCGCGGCCCTCTCTGCCGCGACTCCCGTTGGTCCTTCCAGCTGTCCGACATCAGCATGTGACCCAGGAGGCGGGCTCAGTCTGCATGAGCTTTTTGATTGGCTCTGATACCCGGAACGCGACGAAGGAGCGAGGCTTGTGCAGCAACCGGCGGGGAGGAAGGCTCTAACCCCTTGTGGAAGGGCTAGAAAGTACTTTGGGGACCGTGTGACTGAGATGGTAGAGTTCCTTCCTAGTCTGTAGGAAGCCCTCGGTTCAATCCCTGCCACCACCTAAATCAGGTGTGGTGGTGCACACCTTATATATAAATAAGTTATATAATATAGATATTAAAGAGTCACGTGGGGTTGCGGAGTTGGTTCAGTGTAAAAAGCATTTGCTGTACGCTTTTCAGAACCCATTCTGAAACCCCAGTGCTCTGGAGGCAGAGCCAGGAGATCACGTTGGCAAAAATGGTTAGCTGTATCTTTTTTTTTTTTAAGACAGGGTTTCTTTGTGTAACCCTGACTGTCCGGGAACTTGCTCTGTAGACCAGCCTGGTCCTGAACTCACAGAGATTCGCCTGCCTCTGCCTCCCGGGTGCTGGGATTAAAGGTGTGCGCCACCATGTCCAGTTCATTTTATTTATTCTAAGATTGCTGATGTGTGCCAGGAAGTGCTAGCGCACACTTTTAAACTTAGCACTCGGGAGGCAGAAGCAAGCGGATCTACACAGAGAAACCCTATCTCAAAAAAACCCGAAAATAAGTAAATGGAAAACAAACAAATAAAATGAAGCAGTCGCCTGGATTGTGGGTGACAGATACCTTATTCGAACAACCCCCTCCCCCACCTCTTCTTGTGAATCAAGGTCTTGCCCAGCTCCACCTGGCCTTGAATTCACTCTGGAGTCAGTCAAGAATAACCTGGAGTCCTCCTGCCTCCACCTCATGAGTACTGGGATTCCAGACATGATTCCAGGCCATGTTTATGCTAGAGACAGGATCTGGGGGTACTTACATGCTAGGCAGCCACCCTATCATCTGAGGACACCCCAGCCTCCTACCCTCAGGTCCTGAACACATTTTCTTTTACTTGCATAGAACCATGTAATAGTAATTTGGACTTTAATAAAAGAGAAATGAGTTTGAACTAAAAACAAAACCATACTTATCAAGAATATAAAATATTAATCTTTAATAAAATTTGTTTACTATAAAATTGTGATCCTTAAGGCTTATCCAGCTGGGCTTCTGTACAGGAGGGTTGCTGTCCTGGGTCACTTCTTCCTCTTCTTGCCCCCAGCAGGTACCTCATTCTTCTTGCCCAGAATCTTCATAAGTGCCATGGGCATGTAGTAGGGCCGCTCCTGGGAACCGTCGTTTCTCTCCAGATCCTCCACTGAGTGGCAGAGTAGATCAATTAGAGCAGACCCTGATAAGTGGAACCCTGTTGCACCCTTGAAACAATCTGGGCTGCGTGGATCCAACAGCCTGGTCTCCTGTCCAAGCCACTTAGTTCTTTTCTCTGTGTAGCTTTGGAGCCTGTCCTGGAACTTGCTCTGTAGCCCAGGCTGGCTTCGAACTCACTGAGATCTGCCTGCCTCTGCCTCCTGAGTGCTGGGATTAAAGGTGTGCGCCACCACTGCCCGGCTATATAGGCAGTTCTATATAACCTGTTTCCTCATGTAAAGATCGTATGTTTTATAGGGTGATAACAGGATAAAGAAAAATTGCATGTCAGTTCATCATGGTGGCTTTCATTTGATCCTAATATTTAGGAGGTGGAGACAGGAGGACTTAGAACACAGGGCCAGCCTGAGCTACACAGCAGAACTCTGTCTGGGGAATGGTTGTGTATCTCCATGGTTCTAGCACTCAAGAGGCAGAGGCCAGACGACTGGAGTTGATCCAGCCTGGTTTATAAAGCAAGCTGGAACCAACCAAGAATACATGTAAATAAATAAGATTTAACCAAGAAACAAAAGCATAAAGCAACAACAAAATCCTCCTGTTAATTGCTCAGTGCGTGGCTGGGGTATAGCACCATGGTGGGCATTCCCGCTTTGCAGGCACAAGGCCTGGTGGCATCATCACTGGGGCAAAAAGGTACCACAATGCCCAGCACTTGGGGGCTGAGGTAGAAGGCTTGTGAGTTTGAGCCACCCTCAGCTATATAGTTAGTTCTGGGTCAATCTGTGCTACATAGTGTGATCCTGTCCCACCTCCCTGCATGTCCTCCCCCCCCCCAAAAAAAACCTAAATAAAAGAAAGAAGAATACACCCCCACCCCTCCACACACACTATGACTACCTTCCGGAAAATGTTCTGCGGTTAACATCTTCCTATGTTTCCTAGCCAGGCCTCTGTCTGAGAAGGGTCCCCTCTGAGAATGTCCAGGGTTTGTTCCCTTCTTTCCTCCCCAAACTTCTAGCCTCAGAATGTCTGAAGATGCTCCCTCCAGCCTCCAGAATGTCTGAAGATGCTACAACCAGCCTCCAAGAGAAGCCTGAAGAGTCAGGAGCTTGAGGGTGGGGGACACTCACGGAAGCAGAGGAAGAGCGTGTCTACACACATGCCAAACACGCTGAAGAAGCCACTGGCGATGACATAGGCTCCCATGATGGAGGTCTGCAGGAAACAAGACTGATTGGGACCCCCCTAGGCACGTCTGGGGACTTGGGTGTGGCAGAGGGAGATGTCACTCACCATGATGGGCAGCCAATAATAGTTGAGGTGGGGGTTCTCAAAGTCTTTCCCCAACCCCTTGATACGACCGGAGAAAAAGAAGAAAGACAGGACACCTGTGTGGGCAAGGGTCCCAGGGTCAGGGCTGCTCTTCTGCAGACACCCCTTTCTGCACGTATTCCAGGGGGCCCCCCGACTCTGCAAACCCCAATGGTGGCCCTTACCAACACCTCCAACCACCAGCAGCTTCCCAAAGAAGAGTAGCATATCTGTGACTTTATCCAGGACAACCACCCTGTAGTGGGAGGCAAGGGGGTGAGATCCTGGCGGGGCTGGGAACAGTGACGTCTATGCCCACCTCAAGATGGGGCTAGCAGAGCCCTGGACCAAGTGTGAGACCCTTCTAAGCAGCGTCTGCCCATGAGCCAGCTTACGGATGGGCGATCTGGGTAGGAGACCCCAAGGCAGTCTGACCTGACGACGTTCCTCATGAGTAGCTTAAAGGCGTTTTTGGCTGAGACGCAGAAATTCTTCCCATAGATGGCGATCTGGGAGGAGCAGGAAAGGTCAGAGCCACACCCCTGGTGAGCCTGCCCCCCCCCCCCCCCCCCGTGTTGGTGGAGCCCGGGCAGGCAGAGGGGTACTGAGCAGAGGGGTACTGAGCAAGAGGCTCCATGCTCACCATGATGTAGGCGTTGCGGTTGAGAAACTTAATAAACTTCTCCAGGCACCAGAGGCAGCACTTGAAGCAGCAGATGATGCACCGGGCCACAGGATTTTGGGATCCTAGGGACAAAGGAAGCCGACGCTCAGCCACTGGCTTCTGCCTGCTTGGCCCTCTTTAAGACTCCAGGAGCTAAACCTGCCCATCACTGGTCACCATTCACCTCTTAGCTTGTGGTCAATGTATTCCAGGATGATCCGGGCTATCTGCACAAGGGTCAGGATGAGGGCTCCAAACGCCAGCGACCCAGTGTGGTAACTGCAGAGGGTGCGTAGGTGAGATGAGCCACTCCGGCACCTCCTGGTATCCCTAGGGCTGACGCTTCCCTAGGGGGCTGCCCCTGGCTCACCGGAGGGTGCGGATGAAGGCTGAGCTCAAGGGGAAGGTAGGGATGTCTTTAGGTTTATGAAAGGCCCAGTAGAAGGAGGCAAAGGCCCCAGCAAGGACGCACTGGCCCAGGGCCAGTACCCAGTTAACCGTCCAGAAGAGCCCCAGAACTCCATAGATTTGCAGGTTGAAGATAGAGCGCTGGGCTGGGCCTGTGGATGAGTAGCCCTGGAAGGCGCACGTGAGCCCCGGGCACGAGGAGAAATTCCCGGTGGAGGCCTGGAAGCGACAGGGAGGACACAGCAAGGTCAGACCCTGGAGTGGCAGGCAGATCCTTAATCTTCCCTGTTCCTAGTAGCCTCCAGGCTCAGATCAGCTCAGACTTTCCCTGGTGTGACTAACCAGCTTCCTGGTTTCCAGGTAGACTCAAGAGCTGTCTAGAAGCTCAGTGTGTGGGCGGTTTTATGGCTTCCACCTGCTCCGTGCCTTTCCCAGCAACCTGTTCTAGAGACGCCTCTACAGCTGCCGTCAAGACACTGCAGGCATTTAATGGCATTAAGTAATTTTGTTGGCTGTAACATCAAAACAGTGTCGGTGTGTGTGTGTGGTATGTATGTGTGCACGCACACGCATGTGCATGTTTTGCCGGGATTGAACACTGATCCTCACTCATTTTACAACCTCCCTCCAGTAGCTGAGCTTCACACCCAGCTTTATTAGACTTCCTTTTTCTTCTTTTTTTCCTTTCTTCCTGTTTTTAGTACAGAAGCCGGGGCTTCAGGAACAAAAGGCAGTTTTCTATCAGTGACCTAATCCTCAGACTCTGCCTTTTAAGCCATCTGTTGAGGGGTTGGAGATGTGTATCATCTGGTAGCCAGCTTGCCTAGCGTGTGCAAAGCCCCTGCATGGTTGGGCACGCCTGTCGTCACAGCCCGTGGGAGGTAGAGACAGGAGGATCAGTTTAAGGTCACCCTCTCCCACATAGCAAGATTCAGACCAGCCTGGACTATACGAGACCCTGTCTATAAATAGATAAACAAACGAACAAACGCTCTTTGCGATCCCCCTAAGCATACTTGTGTGTAAAGAGGCACAATAGTCAGAATCTGTATTCAAACTACCTGAGCTGCGTAATTTTAGCCCTGCAACCCCAACGTTTGAGGAAGCTAGGGCAAGGGGATGGCGGTGAATTTGAGGTCAGCATGGGCTACAGGATAAATTTCAGTCTAGCCTAGAGAGAGAGAGAGAGAGAGAGAGGAAGGAAGAATGGGAGAATGGGGTGGTGGTGGCAAATGCCTTTAATCCCAGCACTTGGCGGCAGAGACAAGTAGATCTCTGTGCTCGAGGCCAGCCTGGACTACAAAGTGAATTCCAGGACAGCCAGGGCTACATAGAGAAACCCTGTCTCAAAAGAAAGAGATAGAAAGAAAGAGAGAGAGAGAGAGAGAGAGAGGAAGCAAGCTATGCCTTGCCTCAGTGGCTGAGAGCCCTTGCTGTTCTGCAAGAAGACCAGGGTTCCATTCCCAGCACCCACGTGGTGGCTCATGAGTGTCTGCAACTCTGGTTCTAGGGGATTCAAGGCCTCTTCTGGTCTCTCTGGACAGCAAGTACAATGTGGTGCATAATTATACATGCAGGCCAGACACTCATGTGCATAAAATAAGAAAGAAATAACAGAATAGAAAAGAAAAATTATAAAGAGAGAGAGAGAGAGAAAGAAAACATTCTTTAACCACCTAGAAGTTGAGGGTGGGGGCAACTTAGGGATGTAGTTCATGCAACAACACCTGGGCACAGCAGTGCACACCTTTACTACCAACACCTGGGCACAGCGGTGCACACCTTTAATGCCAACACCTGGGCACAGTGGTGCACACCTTTAATGCCAACACCTTGGCACAGCGGTGCACACCTTTACTGCCAACACCTGGGCACAGCGGTGCACACCTTTACTGCCAACACCTGGGCACAGCAGTGCACACCTTTACTGCCAACACCTGGGCACAGCGGTGCACACCTTTAATGCCAACATCCAGGAGGCAGAGACAGATGGATCCTTTTGAGGCCAGTCTGGTTTATGTATTGAGTTCCAGGCCAGCTAGGGCTCTATGGCGAGACCCTGATTCAAAAAGAGAAAAAGGAAGAAAGCAAAAAAAGAAAAACCCTTCTCTCAACAGATCACTGTGGGCCTGTGGCTGCCCTCACTGTTGGAGGGTGAATGTTACAAAGGAAAACCGGGTCTCCCTGGGCACAGAACATAGTGGGTCTTTTCTAAATCCAAATGAGCCTCCTCTCACTTCTGTGTGTAGGGGTTGTTTTTGAGGAAGGGTCTCCTTCTGTGACCCGGGCTGGTCCTGAACTGGAAATCCCCACTCTTAATCTCCAGGAAGCCGGCGGCTTTAGAGGTGTGTTCCTGTGAGTGTTGTGTGGCTTTTTGTTATGCTTATCTTTGTTTTGTAGCGACTGTAGCTCAGGCAGGCCTCAGACTAGCTGTGTCAGAGACAGCTGCAGCGCTCCTGACCCTGGGCCTCCCCCTCTCAGGGGCTGGGAAGACAGGCATGGCTCGCTCGGGTGGACCTGGGGGCCACTGTCTGGGGCTCTGTTCCCAGGACTTGAAAAGGGAAATAAAACAGTCCACGCAGCTGTGGTCTCTGTCAGTGGGCAGGCACTGTACACAGCGCCAGACGTACCCAATGGCATCCAACTCCTATGCCACCCACGGAGATGGCGATTAGGATCAGCTCCCATTTACAGAGCAGTGGGTGGAGGAGACCCAGGAGGAAGAAATATTTAACGGCCTTGGCGGCTGAGAAAGGTCCTGCTAGCTAGTCAGCTCCCCACCTTCACTCAGATGTCCTGCCTGCTCTTCACTTTCTACAAAGTGGGCAGCTCAGCTACAGAACTGAGGGAGGGTCCCTCCATGGACAGTCCTTGCCCTCTCAAGTGCTTCTGCATTAGAGGAAATCTGGGCTAACTGACCCCCAAGATCCCCTCAGCACCCACCCTGCTCCCTCTCACCATGGGGTCACAGGACTTGTTCACAGGCACGTTCTGACAGTCAGATGCGTTGGAGTCCGGCACCCGATAGGCGTACTGGGGTTGCCCGGATGTGGCCAGGTACCCAGAGATGAGTCAAGGAAAGAACGATGCCGGTTGTCAATCACAGGACACACCTACATAGCTCCCCCTGGGACTGGAGCAGTTCACACACAGGGACACACAGAACACACACACAGCACATACACAGGGCTGGCATTTAACTCCTGTTCACCCTTGCAACTCAGTCCCCTCACACCCAACAGGGGACCCGCCCCACCCCAGAGCTCCAGCGTGAGGGGGGGGGGCGTACAAAGGATACAGAGCGATCAGGGCCCAGTAGCTGATGCAAATGACCAGGAGGACGAAGGTGACCAGAGGGTAGAACATAGTGGACATCATCTGGCCCACAGCCCTGTAGGGAGAAAAGAGCAGCCCGCTGGGACCTCAGCCCTGTGCAGCCTCTCCCCGGCCTGACCCTGGCTGTTTGTTTCCCCCAGGCCAGAAACGGAGAACTACGGCTTTTGTGTCCACATCCCCAGCACCTGGTTCTGGGCGGGTACACAGTGGATTCTTGCTGAGTGGACCTAATAAGGCTCACAGGACCCTTAGAAGAACCTGGAGTCACAGAAGATGCCTGGAAAGCCCAGGGAGTATAAGGGAAGAGAACCCCCAAAAGATGGCTGGCCCCTGCAGTCCACTTGGCAATGTCTGCTTCTCCTACCTTGACTCCTGCCGCCTCACCCAGCATCACCTCAGTTCCCACCTACGCACTTAGTCAACGCAGACACATTCAGTCCTCACAATGCCCTTGCAAGGTTTAGTCCGCTGTGACAACCGTCTTACAAAGAGGGAGGCTGGGTGTGGCGGCGATTCTTCCAATCCCAGCGTCCAGGAGGCTGAGATAGCAGGGTGGCCAGGAGTTTGTAGCCAGTCTGCGCTATACTGCAAGACACAGCCTCCAAGGAGCAGCAGGGGTAGGGGTGACCCAGGAGGACTGGGATGTGGCTTGCCTAACATAGGAGACCCTGAGTGAGACCCCCGGCATAAAGGAGGCCTAGTGGTCCATGCCCATAACCCTAACATTCTGGAGGTAGGTGCGGGAGGATGCATTCAAAGTCATCTTCAATTATATAGTAGGTCGGAGGTCAGCCTGTGCCGCCCAAGCCTGTGTGTGATCACCATCATCACCATAGCGCGGGCAGGGAGATCAGGAGTTCAAGGACAGCCTCAGCTACATAGCTGATCTGACACTCGTCTGGGCTACGTGAGCTCCTGTCTCAAAACAACCAACCAACAATGACGACAACAACAAAATCCTTGGGGTAGCAGAGATGGCTCTGAAGTCAAGAGCACTGGCTGCTCTCCCAGCGGACTTGGGCTCACAACTGTCTGTAACTTCTGTTCCAGAGGATCCAAAGCCCTCATCTGGCTTCCAACAGCACCAGACATGCATGGTGCACAGACACGCATGCTGGCAGAACACCATACATAAAACAAAAATAAACCAATCTTAATACCACCACCACCACCACACACCCCCCACCCGCTGCCAAACAACAGAACAAACCAGACAGGGAAACTGAGGCCCTAAGAGGCTGAAAACCTCAGCAGCGCTACTCACTGAGCAATCCTACCTTTCTCCTCCGGGGGTTTCCTATTACCCCATCCAGGTGGGCACCCCTGCCCAAGGTCCCCTCTCCCTCCCAGGCAGGCCCTGACCTGCTGGCCTCCTTCAGCAGAGCGACGGCGATGCGGATCCGCTGGCGCAGGAAGATGAGCATCAGCAGCAAGATGCCCTCAAGGACGGCCAGGATAATTACTGCGGGGACAGCAGGTGGTGGTCCCCGGTCAGGCCTAGGGTCACCCAACCAGGACAACCCTTGGCAGCCAGCGGAGGGAGGGGACTCACGAGCAGCCAGCCAGGTCTCCTGCACGCTCTGGTAGGCACTGAGGTCGGTGGTGAAGCCCAGCTCGGAGATGGAGGCACCCTTGTCCCGCAGCGCCCGGTACTGCTGCCAGCAGTGGTAGATGCCGTAGGCCAGCACGGCTAGCACCCCCACAATCAGCAGCAGCACCAGGGGTGCGGCCACCAGGCGCAGGAGCAGGATAAAGAGTAGACTCAGCACCAGCGCCACACCCAGGGCCCTGCGGGGGAGGAGCATAAGTGAGGGTTGCCTCCCAAGCCCTTCAAAGCCCCCCAATTTCCTTTCCTCGTACCCTCAAGTACACGTAGATCCATTTTCGGATACAAGTCCTGACTGGCTCAGGGTCTATCCTGAGCTAGCTCCCCCTCTGACCGCAGCCTTGGCCTCACACATAGACGTAAGGAAAGGGGATCAGGGAAGGGCAGAAGGAAGGAGGAAGGGGCTGGATCCCCGGGAAGCTGTGGACTCACAAGAGGATCCAGGGCCAGGACTGAGCAAAATCTTCAAAGATCTTCACAGAGATATCCCGGGCATTGATGTTATCAAGGAGGCCACTGTTTGGAGAAGGATGGAGTCAGGTGGGGCTGAGGGTAAGGGGAGACAGGGGGGTGACGGAGAGGATAGGAGAGGATAACATCTACCTGATTCCCTCAGAGATACTGGTGTTATCAATCTGTGGGGATCCGGATAAGGTGAAGTTAACGTTGGGGAACGGAAAACAACGTCCCAGAGCTAGAAGAGAGAAGAGGGGCTGCTGGGTGGGCGTCTGCCGGACCCTCCCATCCCAGAGGCAGCAGTGATGGACGGCCGGGATCTGCTGGTTCAGGGTTGGGGTGCAGCAGCCTGTATTCCCTCCCTGCCATCGATCAGATGTCCTTACGCCCCATCCCCTGGATCCCTGCTTTACCTCCAGCCCTGACCTTGCTTCTCTGCTTAGGCCAGGACAGTCATGGCCTCCTCATCGTACAAAACCCATGATTGGTCCCTCAGCTGAATGGGTTGGGTCAACCGGCTCTGTAGTGGCTCTAGGCCAGGCTTCCTGCCTGGGATTCTCCACACATTCCTTGGAGCTTCAGAACCTCCTCTTCTCTCTCAGCTCAGCCCCTGCCCCATCTCTATCTCTAGATCTCCAGCGGGGCCTGCTAGTGACTATGGCCGAGCAGGTTTGGTTTTATCACTTACATCCCAGCGCTGAGGAAACAAGGCACAGAAAGGTTGAGTAACTGGCCTGAGTTCCATCTGCTGGAAATGCTCAAGTTTAAATCCAGATCTGTCTGGTTTGGAGCAGCCCTTGGGCGCCCTTCCCACTGCACTTGCCTGGACGTTTTGTCTTTTCTTGACTAAAGTTAAATATATAAATAATATAAATAAAATAAATAAGAAATAAATGAAAGAAAAGGCAGCTGGACACGGTGGTATCTCCTGTTATCTCAGCACGAGGACAGGCTGAGGCAGGAAGATCACAAGCCGGGAGCCTGTTGGACCACAAAATAAGATCCTGTCTCAAATAAACCAAACCAGTTACACATGCTGGGAAGAGGTATACACGGAAGAAAGGCCAATGTGATCGACCTTCCCAGCCCCATCCGTTTGTAACATCTGGATAGATGTCTCAGGTTGTTTAATTCCCTTCAGATTTATTCATCCATGTACATTTTATTTTTAAAAAAAACCCTTTTTTTAATTTATCTATTTTGCTTGATTTTTGAGGCAGGGTTCACTATATAGGCATTTGCTGGCCTGAAACTCACTGTGTGAATCAGGCTGGCATTGAATCCATGGAGATCCTCCAGCTTCTGCCTCCTGAGCCCTGGGACTACACATATATACCACCATGCTGAGCATATTTTATTTTATGTGTATGAATGCTTTGTGTGTGTGTGTGCACTTGAGTAACTTGTGCCTGTGAAGGGCAGAAGAGGGTGTCGGGGCCCCTGGATGGTGTAGGATCGTTTCGAGCCACTATGTGGGTCTTGGGAATCCATATATAAGCAGCAAGCACACTTAACTGCTGAGCGTCTCTCCCGCCCACCATGGACGTTCTCACGAGACCCTCAAGCAGTTGTTTCTTGTTATTGCTGCTCTGTCCTGTTTTTGCAGTGCCCAGAATCCAGGAATCCAGGGCACTGCACAAGCTAGGAAGGTGCTCTGCACACCGCTCATCCAAAACCACGATTACATCTGTTTATTGTGTGCGAGCGTGTGTGGGTTGTGCAAGGCCTGTGGTGATTAGCGGTCTAGCTCAGGAATCCATTCTCACCTTCTACCACATGGGTCCTGGGCCTCGGACTCAGGTTGTCAGACTTGGGGCAAGCACTTTATGTGCCGAGCCATCTCATCGGCCCTGTTTTACTGTTGGCTTGGGAGGACCCTGCTATGTGTCCCAGACTGGCCTTCGAGATCTCCTGCCTCTGCGCCCCTGTTGGAAGCTTCGGTGTGCACCATCTAGTTGGCCTAGGGCTCCTCCGACCTCTGACCTCTCCACCTAGAATGCAGCTTGAGCAGGGAGTGGTTGGTGTCTACCACCCCTGCACATCTGTCCCGGCATCTGGTACATAGCTGCACGGCAGGCGCCAGCAATGTAACTACCCGGTCCTGAGGCCGGGAATGGCGGCCTGCTGCTCACACTGGAGCCGCCCCACCCCGCCCGTGACGAGGGCCTTCCTCCTGGGTCAGCTTCCTTCATTTCAGAAGTGGAAATATTGGATGGGATGGTGCCTGAGGGGTAATGTGCACAGCTCTCACCTGGAGTAGAAGGAAGAAGGAAGCGGGGACAGAGTTCCTTCTGCAGGCTCTCCTCCACTGTCTGGGGAGAGACGGGGAGAACAGACAGATGCACAGACATAGAAGTTGTGGCTCCCACCATCACTACCACCTCCACCATTATTACCATCATCATCACCTCCACCATCACCACTACCTCCACCTCCACCACCTCCACCACCATCACCACCATTGCTAACAACTTCTACTACCTCAAGACTCAGACCTACCCATCCCTCCTTGGAGCCCAACTTCCCCTACCACTCCTCCACTCCCGGCGCCCTCTCCAGCAACAGCGATGGCACGGGGACCAGCATTTACCATATCTGGGGGTACTCCTGGCAGACAAAAGTTCTTGTATTCCTTATAGACTTCATCGACAGTCTTTGAACTGTAGTCCTGGATCTCATTCACAATCCATGGGGTCTCTGGGCAGGAGGAGACACACACCTGTGGGCAGAGAACAGGCTAAGGGGCTGGTACCCAGGGCCTGGGGTGCAGGTGGGGCTCATATAGGCCTGGCTTCTGACCTGGGGTGTGGGGCACTGGAGGCCGTTCTGGGCGATGGAGATGACGTTGGCGCTTACAGCACAGTTGAGGATGTTGAAGTAAAAAACGTAGGGCTTATCCCTGCAGGAAGAGAGGCCATGCATGCGTAAGGGCCTGGACAGGTGCGGGGCGCCGTGGGGTGCCATTCTCTTAGCACTCGGAGTCCCGTGGACCAAACTAGTGACGCCCAGCTCCTGGCCCAGCTCCTCTGGGGACATAAGGAGACCCAGAAGACCACCTAGGTAATCAATTCACCGTACGATAGCCAATGTGTGGCTGAGAATATCGATTCCGGAGCACAGCCCCTCGTAAGGCAGCTTTAGGACCCTGAACGAGGCCTCAAGTCTGTCTTAGATGAAATGAAGGTACCACCCTCAGGAGGCTTAGCAGTTTGGGTGTGAAACACCCGCCGCCCGCTTGCCGGAGCATTGTAATGGTGACAGGAGTGTTCGCAGCGTGTTATTTATGGGGCATTTCCTGCATACCTTCTGGAAGGGTGTTGCTGGTCAGCGGAGGAAGTTAGAGCTCAGAGAAGCTGAGTAAGATGTTCAAGACTACACAGCCCAAACTTATCCTGGTTGGGGACTCGGACAGCGACGTCTGAACTCTAAAATCCTGCACTGTCCCAGTCCTGGCGAGGCTGGGCAAGGAAGAGCTTCCGGTGTGGGTCGGCCGGCTTGGGTTCAGGGACGCAGAGGGGAGGCAGAGGTGCCAGGCTCTGGTGTCTACCCTGTGGTGTGTCCCGCCCCCCACGCTGCTCCCGCCCCCGCATGCCGCTGCCCTCCCCCTCCTACTCACTTGTTCTCCCCCACGCCGCAGTAGGCCCCCGTGGAGTTTCTGGGGTACAGCACTTGCCGAGGGTCTCCATACACCCAGGCTGGAGGCAGGGACACACAACACGGTCACAGAAAGACAGAGACTTGGAGGCAGGAGCTATGGGGGTGATCTCTCCCTGGGTCAGTGCCCTTCGCCCTAGGTCCTGGAAACTTACCCACAAGCCCCACCCCGATGTAGCCCAGGATGAAGAGCAGGAAGAGGACACAGCAGATGATGTCTGTGCAGCCCCTGGGGACGAGACAGATGTCTAAGCTGGGGAGTGCAGGGATGCCAGTGTGGGGCACAGGTATGGGGCATAGTGGTGGTGGGGGGATGATGGGTTAGAGGACTGGGGAATGCTAGAAAGATTAGCTCTCTGTAGACCAGTCTGGTCTCAAACTCATAGAGATTTGCCAGCCTCTGCCTCCTGAGTTCTGGGATTATTAAAGACATGTGCCACCACCACCACCACCTGGCAAGATTGGCATTCTTTATCTATTTTAAGAAAACTTTTCTTTTCTTGGTTTTTCAAGACACAGTTTCTCTGTAGCTTTGGAGCCTGTCCTGGAACTAGCTCTTGTAGTCCAGGCTGGCCTCAAAATCAGAGATTTGCCTGCCTCTGCCTCCTGAGTGCTGGGATTAAAGGTGCACACCGCCACTGCCTGGCTAACAAAACTTTTCTTAGGATAAGAATTCTGCTGACGCTGGGCGGTGGTGGTGCAGGCCTTTAATCCCAGCACTCGGGAGGCAGAGGCAGGTGGATCTCTGTGAGTTTGAGGCCAGCCTGGTCTACAAGAGCTAGTGCCAGGACAGGCTCCAAAGCCACAGAGAAACCCTGTCTTGAAAAACCAAAAATAAAAATAAAAAATAAAAAAATAAAAATAAAAAAATTCTTCTGCTGAAATCTATCACAGCTAATTACAAGCTCATGCACACACACATAAACACATACACACATACGCGCATGCACACACACACGCTCGCACACATGTACACAGAGAGAGACAAGAGATGGAAAGAGAGCACACTCATAAATTTTATCTGGGTGAGTTTTCCCCAAATACATACACACCTGAGTAGCTGGCACTTAAGTCAAGAAATCGAATGACCCCAGCACCCAGAGCCCCCTCAAATCCCTCCAAACACACAGATGCCTCAGTGGATCAGGCTCCTGAAGACAGAATCCTCCCTGCACCCCTGGGGGAAGGCGCCCACAGCTCACCTGTTTTTGATGGGGCCTCGAAAGGAGGGGTCATATTTGGCTGATTTCCCTGAGGACGGGGAGAGTGAGAATGAGGCACTGGGAGGCTCTCTCCCCACATCCTGTCCTTTCCAGACACCCCTTGGTCCCAGGAGAGCCTGCCTGTTTGACTAGCAGGGAGAGGGCACTAGGGAACTGGATTCGCAGCTTCCTGGCCAGCAACAGGATGGTTGCCTGCTGTGGCTTCTACCCTAGCAACAGGTGGGAAGTGGGGCCTTTATTTTAGACAGTACTGGATGTTGAATCTATTGCTCCCAACGTGCAAGGCAAGCAAAGCACTGAGCTATAACCACGGCCATTCATTTGGTTTTTATTTTCACTCTGTATTTCAGACAGGACCTTGCTGAGTTCTCCAAGCTGGCCTTGAACTTGCCTTTCTGCTGCTTCAGCCTCCTGATCAGTTGGGAGTGTGCTTCTGACTCTCCCCTCAAGGCCCTCCGAGTAGAATGTAGCCCTGGTCCTCTGCCCCTTCCCCGGTCAGCGTCTGCTGACCCTCTCAGTGGCATTCAGGGGCCATCCTAACTCTGCTCTAACCCCTTCCGGGTCCTCTCTGGACCGTCCAGGTTGGGAGCCCCTGAGGGGACCAAGTCGTTCATGCTTGTTATCTCAGCCCTCTGGCCCAAGGATGTGACAAAGAAAGCCTAGTCACAGGTGGAAGCCCTGCAGGGCACAGCGAGGAAGGGAGGACGTAGGAACTCTGCAGACCCTCCACTGGGCTACACAGCTCCGGGTAGGCAGCCAGGTTGACATCTGAGCCGGCCTTTGGGGTTGTGGCCACGTCTTGTTCCTGGTCCTCCCTGAGTACACAGGGGAGGGGGTGGGGCCAGGCTGCCAGGGTCCTGGTGGACACTGAAGAAGGGACTGAGGGCCAGGCTAGCCTGGGGCAGGGTGGAATCTGCTGTCTTGGGTGTTCTGGACTCTGTTCCACTCAGGCTTACGGATCCAGGGTCAATGATTGACCCAAAGCTGCTCCAGGAAGTTTTCCGTGGAGTGCTCTGGCCTTTCTGGGTATCCTAGGGGACAAGCCCCACCCAGAGGAGGCCCAACCCTCAGAATGAGCTCCCCTGTAGACGCTGAAGATCCTCTCTGGTAAGGAAACCCTCGGCCCTCCTTCCTCAGCTCTTGCTTCTCCGGACTTGGGGAAAGACTTCCAGCCCTTTTTTCCTTTGTTCTGGGAATAGGCCCCTGCTTCCTCTCTGCTCAGGCCTCCCCTTCCCCAGCACACTTGCCCCTATTCCTTAAAGTGCCCCAGACAGCCCCCCTTCTTTTTCTTCTCAACAGAGACCTTAAAGCAGGCATCAGCCCTTTCTCCACCAGTCCTTAGACCCCCACTTTTCACAGGGCCTGTAGCAGGCAGACCCCAGGAGCTCAGGGTACCACTCCCTACTTCTCACAAAGACCCCTTTAGTCCACAGTACCAGCCCCTGCTCCTAAGAGCGCTAGCAGACACCAGCAGCTGAGGGTCCCAGTTCACAGGAATCCTAGTAGGCTGACCCCAGAATTTTGGGCTCCCAGCCCTCTAATCCTTACAAGAACTTTCAGAGGGCCCAGCTCCCTAACTTTTTACACAGACCCCTGCATGTCAGAGTCCCAGCCACCAACTCTTCACAGGGTGTGGGTCGACAAACCCCAGCACCTTTGCTCTTTAGAAATCCAAAATCTAAAGTGGAGTTCCCCAGCTCACAAGAGCCCCAGCTCGCCGGAGCCCCAGCCTCCACCCTTGTAGGCTCTGAGCACAGGACGCTGCTGGACCCTGAGTTCTGTCCTACGCAGAAGCTTCAGGACCCCAACCTGCCTCCTAACCAGCCGGCTTTGTTTTCCAGGGCCCTGCCCTCAGGGACTTAGAGCTCAAGCCAGAACCTCTAGCCTCTCCGCCCCCTGCACCCCCCCTCCCCCAGAGCCAGGTTCAACACCTGCACACACAGACCTCACTTCAGTAAGCAGGACTTTTGCTATGGCTCAGGCGGAGACCATCCTCCCGGGCAGGGCTGTCTCTTTCCATAACAGACCCAGGTTGTTCCTCTGCTCAGAACCCACCTCGGCCACCTCTCTCCAGAGCCTGGGGCTCTAGCCCCAGCCTTACCGTAAGCCTCGTTCTCCTTCTGCTTCCCCCCCATGGCTCAGTCTCTGGAGTGATTGGAGCCAGGGAGACCTGGCCGTTCACCTGCCGCCTGCCCCGCCCTCCCGGACGTCATAGCTCCACCCCCTGCCTTGTGGTCCCCGACACACTCTAGTTCCTTCTGATTTCAGCTCTGGCCAGCCATGGATGCCAGCACGGCCTGGAAGAGCCTGGCGTACTTTGATAAGAAAACACTGCAGAATCTTTCAAAGTGCTCCAAGTGTGGCACACCCAGACCCCTGCAATTTGCTGCGATTTGCCTTGGTCCCCCAGGGCCCTTCTCTCCCATCAGGTGGCAGCCAGCAACTTGTCTTCTACCCACCTATGGTCTCCCCCAGCCCCACAATCCTCTTCGTCCCGTAACAATCACCAGGCAATTTATTACCAAACCCAACATTTATTGAGTACACAGAAGATCAGTTGGCAGAGGCCCAACTTCAATTCAGCAAACTGAGGCCTGGCTCAGTGGAGTGTGGCCGGCCATCACACTCCCAGTGAGAAACCAGCTCTGGGAGGGGGCGGGTGTCGACCTTCCAGGCCTGACTGGGGTCTCTGACAGAGGAATGTCTGAAGGGCAGTGCCCCAGCCTGGATCGTAAGAGTCCTCAGGTATTTATGGGGGGCAGGGAGCTGAGTTCAGGCAGCAGTTCCGGGTGGGGGTCCAGCCGAGCCAGGCGACTCTGCTCCAGGGCGATGGCCTCCGCCGAGTGCTTGCACTTCTCGGAGCCACACTGGCAGGTGAAATACTTGCTCTTGATGTCCCAGAACCGGTCGCCATAGTCAAACCTGGCAGAGGAATACAGCGACTCTCAGCACATGGATCCAGACACTCAGAACCCATCACAAAGAACGCTGGGGGCCCTCTCTCTAGAAGGGATGGATTTCCTTCTATCCAAACGCTCCTCCAGACGGACTCCAAGTCCGTGCAGGGCCTGCTGACTCACACTACCCCACAATGTCATAAATGCTGGCTTCTGGCCTCCCAGCCCTCAACCAGAATATCCTGAGGCTGTGTGTGGGAGGCAAGATGGAGCCCAGGGCCTCGCAAGTACTTGGCCTTTCAGCTAAAGTCTGCAACTGTGCCCCCCTCCCCCGGGTTTTTGAGCTGGAGTTTCTCTATACAGGCCTGGCTGTCCAGGAACTCTCTACATGGACCAGCTAGTCTTGAACTCAGAGAGATCCCCCTACCCCTGCTTCTTAAAGTGGAACTAAAACCATGTGCTACCATATGTAGCCCCTCTAAAACTTTTGAGACCAGGGTCTTACTGAATTACCTAGGCTGGCCTTGAACTGGAGTTACCTCTGCCTCGACAGATGTCACACCAGGACAGGCTGGGCCTTTTCCTTTTCTTTTCAGACAGGGTCTCACCCTATAGCCCAGACTCTGTAATCCTCCTGCCTCAGATGCCCGAGTGCTGCGATTATGAGCACATGCTACCACTCCTGTCTTGAGCCGTTTTAACAAGCCCTCTGGTCTCTGAACGCCAGGTGCCCTCAACCCTCAGGCCCCAGGATTTCTGGGGGCACCTCACCCCAGCTCCTCCCCAGTCCGGATGTCTCTGGAACTGAAGAAGGCAATGCGTGGAAACCTCAGGTCTTGGTGCAGCATGAAGACCCGGACAGGGATGATGTTGGGGTCACACAGGTGGTTGATGAAGCGGCTGATGTTGCCATAGTAACGGGCATCAATGCAGTAAACCTCTCCATCCTGGCGGCAGACAGCGCTCTTAATACCCATCTCTACTCACCTGTCCAGCGAGCCCTGCAGCGACACCAGTCCCTCCACCCAGGTTTCTGCTGGCTGGCGCCCCAGCTGGCTCCAGACACCGGCCTGTGGGAGCGGAGGACACGGGTGCTGCCTGCCCACCTTGTTGTCCAAATCGAAGAGGTAAGAGTCATCTTCTCTCACGTCGGCCTCGGCATCAGAGATCAGCTCTCCAACATACCTATTGGACATAAACTACGGTTCCGAATCCGAGCAGGGCTCCAGGCCCCATCTCTCTCCAATCTCAACCCCTGTAATCCTCTTCCGCTTCTCAGCTGCCATCACGAAAGCCACCAGGTCACTGCTGGGACTCTGGGCTACTCAGACCTAAGAGGGATGCAGGACACAGTCCAGCCACCAGGGGTCCCACTGTGGAGCTGGGACAGCAGGTGGGGCTCTGTGAGGAACAGACCCATGGCGGAAGTGGTGGGGGAGGCTGTGGTCTGGGGTTATCCATGGTGGCTGACTGGGTGGAAAGATGCCAGACTTGGACACAGGGAAGTGTGTGAGCCACAACTATCCCACAGGTAGTGGGCCGTGCACAGCTAACTCAGCCGTGAGGATGGGGAGCAGGATGATTGAGACATCGGGTGGGAGGCAGGAGCCAGGAGGGCAAGGGCAGTGAGCTTGTCTGAGAAGTTGAGAGAACATGAAGGAAAGAAACCGGGTGGTCCTCAGATGAAGAGGCTTCTCTGCTGTGCCAGCCACAGGAGGGAGACCTTGGTGAGTCTAACGGCCAGAAGGGAGGAAGTGGACAAGAAGAAGCAGCTAGTCTCCACTTCATAGGTAAGAAAAATAAGGCTGGAGGAGATTAAATCACATGGCCAAGGACACACCACGGAGCACAGCTCAGACCCAGGTCTGACTGCCGCTGGCATTCATCACAGTGAACTTACTCGCAGATGAAGGTGCCCTGGGGAATGGTCTGCAGGGCACGGACCCCCCAGCCCATCTTGGCTGTACGGTAGAGCTGCAGGCGCACCCTAGAGATGGAGAGGGAGTCATACTGAGTGTGGGACACCTGGAGGGGCCCCGGGGGATGGGAGGCGGAGGTGAGGCAGGGTGCCGGGGCGGGCGCCTCACTTGATGCCGCTCTGCACCACGCGGTTCTTGCAGCTTCTCCAGCAGGAGCATGCCTGGTTACACTCAAAGATCAGGGGGGGTTCGATCTTGTTAAACTCCTGAAGCAGCCGCCCGTCCTGGGGTGCGGAGGGAGGGGACAGTGGTTTCTCTGTGGGGCCCGTCTCAGCTGCCCGGGACCCAGAGGACTCCACAGGAAACTCCACTCTGACCCCAGCCCAGGGCAGGGGAGGAAGAGCACATAGAGTCTGCAGGCTAAGGTCAGAGACCAGGAAGTGTGTACGCAGGCCGGCCTCAGAGTTCATTTGCATTCCCGGAGCAGAGGCTGCAGCGTTCCTGGCAGGTCCCAGAACTTCCTGCCACACCCTGTGTCTCTTCCCCAACAGAGCAGGGTCCTGGGTCCAGGTTCCTCTGTGGGAGCGGCCAGCCTTGGCCGGGCGAGGGACCAGGCGAGGGACCGGGCGAGGGACACGCACCTTGTCATACCAGCAGCGGATGCTGAGCTGGCCACACAGGCAGTTGGAGCTGGAGCAGTCGTCCGCACACGTGCAGTGCTGGGTGGGCGAAATCAGTGTGAGTGGGGTTTACCCTGCTCCCTGTGGCCAATGCTTTCTCCCCTCAGCCAGGGGGCCCTTGGCGGACACCTGCCCCGTGCAATGCTGCTTAGAGTTACTGTAGGCACACGGGGCGGGGGCGGGGCCGTGCCTCACCTGCAGGTGAGTGATGTTCCGGTCGATGTTCATGGTTGACGTCTCGCAGTTCTCGGAGATGTACTTATAGTCCTCGGGGCAGGGCTCCCCATCTACTCCATTGACGCAGGGGATGGGCACATTCTCGTAGCCTCTAGCTACATCCCTGCAGGCGGGGCAGATAAGGCTAAGGGACGGCCAGAGCATTTCTGAGGGGCAGTGCTGGGGTTCCTCAGACATAAAGAAGGGTGCCCAGCAGGACAGGCACCAGCTGGTGTGGTGGCACCTTTAATCCCAGCACTCTGGAGGCAGTGGCAGGCGAGTCTCAGTGAGTTCAAGGCCAGCCTGGTCTACAGGGCAAGTTTTAGGACAAGCTCCAAAGCTAGAGAAACTGTCTCAAAAACAAACAAACAAACAAACAAAAACCAAAAAAGAAACAAAATGATAGGTCCCAAGGAAAACTGTAATTTTAGAATAAGCGATAACTTGAATAATCACATCCCACATACTGTACTTTTGTGTCTGTAAAACTAGGGACCGAGTCCAATAGCATGGTGCCATGCGAGACCAACGTTCTACACTGAACTGTGTTTCCAGCTCCCCCACCTTGTGAGACACAGCATCAAACAGACCAGCTGAGCCTCAGAGTGCAATACGGCTGAAAATGAGTTGACTCCTGATGCTCCTGCCCCCAGTGTGCACGCGCTAGCACTGTAGGCACAGGCCGGCCATGCTGGCCTCAAACATGGAGTTAGCCTGCCTGAGCCTCCTGAGCACCAGCCTGCTGTGAGCAGGTGTGCACCACCACACCCAGCCTGAGCACCATCCTGCTGTGAGCAGGTGTGCACCACCACACCCAGCCTGAGCACCAGCCTGCTGTGAGCAGGTGTGCACCACCACACCCAGCCTGAGCACCATCCTGCTGTGAGCAGGTGTGCACCACCACACCCAGCCTGAGCACCATCCTGCTGTGAGCAGGTGTGCACCACCACACCCAGCCTGAGCACCAGCCTGCTGTGAGCAGGTGTGCACCACCACACCCAGCCTGAGCACCAGCCTGCTGTGAGCAGGTGTGCACCACCACACCCAGCCTGAGCACCAGCCTGCTGTGAGCAGGTGTGCACCACCACACCCAGCCTGAGCACCATCCTGCTGTGAGCAGGTGTGCACCACCACACCCAGCCTGAGCACCATCCTGCTGTGAGCAGGTGTGCACCACCACACCCAGCCTGAGCACCAGCCTGCTGTGAGCAGGTGCGCACCACCACACCCAGCCTGCACAGGGCACGCTGTGTCTCAAGCTTAAGCATCTGTTCATCTGGACAAAAAGTTCTTTTTTAAAAATTGTTAAAAAGCTTGTTTTGTATGGATGGATATTGCACCTGCATATAAGTATGTGTACTGCGTGCATGCCTGGTGACCACAAAGGTCAGAAGATGGAATGGATCTCCTGGAACTGGAGTTACAGATGGTTCCAGTCACCATATGGGTGCTGGGAATGGAACCCGGGTCCTCTAAGGGCAGCCAGGGCTCTTAACCACTTAGCCACCTCTCCAGTCCTTTATTTTATTTATTTGGAGATAAGAGTCTCATATGTAGGTAGCCCTGGCTATCCTAGAACTCAGAGACCCATCTGCATCTGTCTTCCAAGTACTGCCATTAAAGGTCACCAGTCCTTTCTGGGTGTAGTGGCACACACCTTTTGGTCCCAGTACTTTGAGGTAGAAATAGGAGGATCTCTGAGTTTGAGGTCATTCTGGTCTACAGAGCGAGTCCCAGGGCAGCTAGGGTCACACAGTGAGACTCCGTCTTAACGGTTCCCACCCTAGCGCCCTTCCACCTACTTTTTTGGAGTCAGGGTCTCAGAATGTATTCTGGAACTCAGAGATCAGCTGCCTCTACCTCTCAAGCGGTGGGATTGAAGGCGTGAGCCACACCTGGCTTGAAAATTTTTAGTTTAAACCTTTGTGTGTGGGGGGGGCACACACGTGATACAGCTCACACGTGGTTCTCTCCCCCAGTGGGTTCTGGGCTTGAACTCAGCAAGCACTGTCAGCAGTCAGCAGACTGGCCGTGGCTGGGGCTTTTTTTTCTTTTCCTTTTATCTTCTTTCTTAAGCTTGAGTCTCTTAAGCTACAAAGGCTGCTCTCCAACCTCCAGGGTTAAAAGGTGGGGTCTCCCTGCCTCGGTGTGAGAACAGGAGGGCTGCAGCTTATACCCTGCTGCCCTATGAAAATCTTGGGTTTTTCTGTTTGTTTGTCTTTTCCAAGACAGGGTTTCTCTGTAGCCCTGGCTGTCCTAGAACTAACTCTACAGACCAGGCTGGCCTTCAACTCAAAGATCTGGCTGCCTCCGCCTCCCGAGTGCTGGGATTAAAGGTGTGCGCCACCACTGCCTGGTTTGAAATTCTTAACTTGGGTCTGGCCTCAAACTCAATCCTCCTGCCTCAGCCACCTCCAGGGTCTGGAACACATGCCTTCTCTAATTTTCCTTTTCCCTGTTTCTTTCTCTTTCTCTCTCTATGTTAAGGTGGCCCTCGCTGGCCTGGAACTCAGTATATAGATACAAACCAGGCGGGCCTCAGATTCATAAAAATGAGCTGTCTCTGCCTCCTGAGAGCTGGGATTAAAGGTGTGAGCCACCACGCCCTGCTTTTATATTTCTGCAGCTGTGAGTATGTCATGCTGTGTGTCTCTAAGTCATGGGACAACTTGGAGGAGCTGGTTTTCCCCATCTATCACGTGGGTCCAGGGACTGAAGTCGGTTTGTTAGGGTTGGCAACAGGCTCCCTCCTCCACTGAGGGTCTCACTGACAGAGCCCTTTATTGCCATCTGCCTCCTGGTAAGAGAATTCTAGCAATTCCTGGGACTTCCTGTGCCTTGGAAGGGTCCTGGGACTGGGACAGTAAGAGGCTGTGGTCGGTGGTGGCTGGCGGTGGCTGTCACAGATGCCAGGGTCACACTCACCGGCAGATGATCTTCTCTGTGCGGACAGCTCGGTTCCCTACCCCGAGTCGAAGCTTGCGATTGAGCTGCAGTGCGAACCACACATCAGAGCGTTCTGGGGTCAGATCCCACGCTGTGTCCCCTTCCTTGTTCCGAAGCTCAGGGTTGGCTCCACGGGACAGGAACAACCTGAGGAATGACAAAAAGCCCTGGGTCAGAAACTGGGCAGCGGGCATGGGTGCCAGGGGCTGGGGAGGCTGGGCTTACAGAACACAGTCGTGGTAGCTCTCCCTGGCAGCGATGTGCAGGGGCGTGTCCCCGTGGTAGTTGACAGCATGGAGGTCACACCGGGCGTTCAAGAGGACCTCGGCAATGGCGGCGCTGCCCGTGAAGGAGGCCCAGTGCAAGCAAATATTCTCCTCCTGTGGGAGCAAGGGGCAGAGACAGCGCTACAGTCATCTGAATCCCTGCACCGCGGTCCCAAAGCGCCCCGCCACCAGCCCTCTCAGCACCCAAGAGTCCCTCACGTTGTCAGTGAGGGTGACGTCGGCACCACGGGTCAGCAGCATCCGGATCACGTCAATGTGCTTGTGCTCGGCTGCCCAGATAATAGGTGTCCAGCCCCCACTGTCCTGAGGGAGGGAAGGAAGACAGGAGTGAGGGCCCAGCTGGCTGGAAGACATGAACTCAGGAGCACTTCCTTGGGGATAGCCAAAGGTAGGAGATGGGGTAACACAGAAGCGCGCTCTCCCACACATTCACAGGGATGCTCACTGAACACTTTCAGGGATAAAGTGGGGGAACTCAGAGTTTCATGAGGCAAAGAGAGGAAAAGGGACCAATACAGACAATGGGAGGCAGTAGGAGGGGGTCAGCAGTCAGACAGAGGAGGAGGAAGGGGGTCAGCAGTCAGATGGAGGAGGAGGGAGAGGGTCAGCAGTCAGATGGAGGGGGAGGGAGGGGGTCAGCAGTCAGATGGAGGAGGTGGGAGGGGGTCAGCAGTCAGACGGAGGAGGAGGGAGAGGGTCAGCAGTCAGACAGAGGAGGAGGGAGGGGGTCAGCAGTCAGATGGAGGAGGAGGGAGGGGGTCAGCAGTCAGATGGAGGAGGAGGGAGAGGGTCAGCAGTCAGATGGAGGGGCAGCCAGGCTGCTGACCTGCGCATTGACGTCCACCTGTCCTGTGCTCAGCAGCAGGCTGACCATCTCCAAGTTCCCAATTTTGGCTGCATGATGGAGACAGGTGGAGCCATCCTCCTCCTGAGGGAGACATGAGCCAATGAGCCCTCTGGCTGGCACCCACACCCAGTCTTCCCTCTCTCCGCCCCTCTGGCTGCCAGGCTGCCAGGCTGCCAGGCTGCCCTCCAGCTCCTCTACCTTGCTGTAGACGCAGCCCCCCAGCTGCACCATGTACCGCGCCACCTCCAGGTGGTTGTTCACCACGGCCTCCATCAGCGGCGTGCGCTGCTGCTTGTCCACGGCGTTGATGTTGGCTCCTGCCTGCGGAGAGGGCACGAGGGCTGGCACCAGGGAGAGGTAGTGGGGAGGGGGAGACGGCTGGACAGGGCGGGGGGCACGATGACTCACCTGCAGCAGCACATGACAGATCTCCACGGACCCCTTCTGCGCAGCCGCATGCAGGGGTGTGCGCTTGCTCTGCTGGTCGCTCTGGAAGTTGGGGTCCAGGTTGTCGACTGCAGGGAGAGGAGACGAGGGTAAGAGAAGGGATGAGGTGGTGCTGCCTCCAGGCAGGCTTCCAGGATCAGGACTGCCTCACACTACGGGAGCTATGCACACGACCGGAAGGCCGCCCCCATCGCCACGGGCCTTCCCGAGGACTCACGCAGCATGAGGATGACCTTCTGCAGCTCTCCCTGCTTCACCGACAGGTACAGCTGCCGCGGGTGGAAGCGAAGCTTCTTCCGCCTGCCGGGGGGTGGTGGGGGAGAAGGTGGGCTGTTCAGACGTGAGCGCCACCCGCGGCACCGCTCCTCTGGCCCAGTCCTGACTGATACCCTGGAACAGCACCGACTCACCTCTCTGACTCCTGGATGACCAAGGCCTTCTCCAGGGCTTCCCGGCCCGGCCCTGGGGGCAGACCCACAGCTGAGAGGCAGCCCCCATTAGGCAGGGTTAGCGAAGGTCCCGAGCTGTCGATGGTGTCGGTCAAGGGGTCACAGGGTGGGCGCCGGGGCTCTCCGTGCCCTCGCATTCGGGCACTGTGGGAAAAGGTTCTAAGGTCTGGGGCAGGGCAGCTGGCATGGGAAACAGGGCAGGAGGGCGAGGGAGAGAGGCCAATACCTGGGTTGGGAGGTATCTGCTCGCCCTGGGGCATCCTGTGCCAGGGGCAGTGGGGCAGGAGCTGCAGTGCCGGCTGGAGGGGTTCCCCCATCGCCCCGGGGAATGGTCACCTCCTGGGCCTCTGAAGCATCCTCTCCACAATGGGGGCAGAAGACCATCCCGTTGAGCTGGGACACACAGGCCTTATGGAAGCGGTGGGTGACTCGGAAGTCAGGGTGGCATTCCAGGAAGGTTCCCTGGGGAACAGGGAGAAGGCAGTGAGTCTCTGAGCTCTCTTCTGAATCAGGCCACCGTCCCACCCCAGTGGTCACTCACTGCTGTGCAGAAGTAGCCACAGCCTGGGCAGCAATGGTGCTTGACCATTCGGGCTCGATGGGCCTCACAGAGTACCATCAGCGCCACTCGGCTAGAGGGCCGCATAGTCTCCCGCTTGAGGATGGCGGCGTTGCAACCTGACAGCTGCGGGGAAGGAGGGGGAGGGCATTATGACGAGGCCATGGCCAGAGCTGGCTCTCCTCACGCCTGCTGCCCCCCCAGCCAGCACCCCAGCCCACCTCTCCGTCCACACTTTCGGTGGCCATGCACTTGTGCCCCGCTCTCTCACTGATGCGGTCTATCTTGGGCGCCTCCATGCGGCAGCTGCAGAGGGGCAGCTCCTCAAACCCGCGCTCAGTCTCCAGAGAAGACGTGTCATTGGACACCCCTTGGAGAGGAAGAAACGGAGGTGATGAAGGCCTGGCCCCTCACCCACCAAAAGGGTCCCCTCCTTCCCTCCCAGCCGCCCCTTCACATTCTAGAACCCCAAAGCCTGGAATGGATACCCCAGCTCTGGCAGGATTTCCCTCCACCCCCGTGGGCACCCCCTAGTGGCTCCCTGCCCCGGCAGTTGGCAATTAATTACCAGCGTGGTTGGGGGAGAGGGTCCCCTCGCTGGGCAGCTCCAGGGACCCCAGAGGGACCTCCATGTACTCACTGGGCCCTGAGGAGCCCACACCATTCACTCCTGACACAGAGACAGAGAGAGTGAGAGTGGGGGCTCATGGGGCCTGGGCGCGTGCGCACATGCGGTGTACATGGTGAGCATGCATGAGCATCCGAGCGAGTACTACTCTCTGGGGCTGGAGGAGAGAAAGAGCAGAGGAGCCCTCTCACCTCTTGGCTCCTTGGCCCTCGGAGGCTCTCGCTTCCGCCTTTTCCGCGACGGCTTCACCCAGGGGCTGTCTTTTCGCCATTTCTTCTTGGCCTTGCGCCGGCCACTAGAGCCACTCTGTGGAAGAGGAAGACTCAGGAGTCTACTCCAGCTCCCAACAGCTCTCTGCTCCTCCAGGGAGGCCAGTCTCCGCTCTCACCCTGTCTGACTGATTGCCCGACTCCTCATCTTCCTCCTCTTCTTCCTCCTCCTCTTCCTCTTCCTCCTCCTCTTCTTCCTCTTCTTCTTCCTCCTCCTCCTCTTCACTCAATTGTTCAGCTAGAGCTTCAACTTCAGACTGGAAAAAGAGAAAAATCAGGCTGGGAAAACAACAAACTGCAGCTATCTCCGTGGAGAGCAAGATATAGTGAATCCTTAGGCCCCATACCATCACCATCGCACGGCCAGGTAAGGTTGCTGGAGGAGGTGGGTATGGGCAGGAGGCAAGATCGGGTTGGATAAAGACAGGCACAGAACACTTCACGGCAGTGAAAAGGGCTGGTTCTATGAAACACACAAACATACATGACTACCTACGGTGACAAAACCACTATCTAAAAAGCTAACGAGTTGTTCTCTAACAAAGGGGTCACGCTGCCATCACCGGGAACCACAGGCCTATTGGCAATGTTTGTTTTCTTTTAGTTTCTTTGGAGACAGGGTCTCACTGGGTAGTCCTGATTGCCCTGGAACTCAGAGATCCAACCACCTTTGCCTCTGGAGTATGTCAACATTTAAGAGTAAGAGAAATGACCAAACATCCCATACATCCAATGACGTGCTGGTACCCACTTCCAAATTTCCTAGCCAAAAAAACAGAAAGAAAGAAGAAAGCTCCAGACACGGCAGCACACGCCTGTGGGACAAGCGTGTGGGAAACAGAGTCAGGAAGACCAGAAGCTCAGGGGCTCAGCAGTTAAGAACACGGCTGCTCTGGCCAAGGACCTGGGTTCAGTTTCAGCACCCAGCCGGTGGCTCACAACTGTCATAGACTCTGATTCCAGGGCATCCAAGACTCTTCCGACTTCAAGGGCATTAGGCATGCACATGGTACAACATACATGCAGGGAAAACACTCGTATACATTAAAACAACAAAACCCCCAGAGGCGCAGGATTATCCCTGGCTACATAGCAAGTTTGAGTCCAGCCTGGGGTACGTGAGAGTGCATTCTGAGACAAACAGCGCTGAGGAACTTGAGGGAAACAGCATCTAGAACTATGACAGCTTAATCATTCACAAGCAGAAAAGTCAAAGGCATTCAGCCCCCACTGAGCCAAGTAAGCGAAGTCCTGTAAAACTGATTTGCTTTCACCAGGTAATTGCTTTAAGTGTCTACACGCTCCTATAATCCTAGCACTGGGGGTAGGGTGGGGTTGCAGACAAGAGAAACTGAAGTTCAAGGCCAGTCTAAGATACAAAGTGAAACTTTCTCAACTGCCCCATCGCAAAAAAAAAAAAAAAAAAAAAAGCACCCCTTTAATCCCAGCACTCCAAGCAGAGGCAGAAAAAGACAGAAAGATCTCTGGTCATTTTGAGACCAGACAGGGGTACATACTGGGACCCTGTCTCAAAACCAAAGACAAAACCGGTGGTACAGCCTATAATCCCAGTTAAGCAGGAGGCTGAAGCAGGAGGATTACAAGGAGTAAATTCAAGGCCAGTCCTGGGTGACCTAGTAAAGGACCTGGTCTCCCATCACCTAAAAAGCAGCCCAGACCTTGCTCACCCTGGGAAGCCCCAAGTTGAATCCCAAATTTGGCAAAACTAAAACACAACACAGGCCTGTTTAGAGCCACCAAGAGGGGTCTCGTCTAAACAAACATGACGTTGAGACTTGCTTGCCGGGTTGTGTGTATGAGCGGGCAGCGGCTGTGTGCTGGGGTCCACTGCAGCCAGGCTCACCCCTGCCTTTTGTGTCCAGTGGAAAGTTTCCACAGCAAAGTGGTAAATAAATAAAAAACGAACACAAAGCCAGGAGGTGGCGACACTCGGGAGGCAGAGTTTGGGGCCAGCCTGGTCTATACAGTGAGTTCCAGGACAGCCAGGGCTACACAGAGAAACTCGTCCTAAAAAACCAAAGAGCTAGAAAAATAGAGGAAGCGGAGATACTTCAGTGGGTAAAGAGACTGCAGCTCTGGTGTCCGATCCGAGCTGGATCCCCACACTTCAGAGAAAAGCCAAGTGCTCCCACACATCCCAGTACGCTTGGTGACATAGACCCCTAACTTCAACCTCAAACACTGGGGACATAGTCTAAAACCACAATCCCACATACTAAAACAGATAAAATCCAGCTGGGTGTGGTGGCACACACCTTTAATCCCATCTCAAGGAGGCATGCAGAGGCAGGAGGATCTCTGTGGGTTCAAGGGCAGCCTGGCCTACAGAGTTGAGTTTCAGGACAACCAGAGATGCAGAAAAACCCTGTCCCAAAAAAAAAAAAAAACCAAAGGGGGGGAAAAAGAGAAAGAGAGAAAAAAAAAATCCCAGGGCCTACATGGAGCAGAGAACCACGCCCCACAGGATGTCCTCTTCCGTCCCAACACTGAGGAGGCAGAGGCAGGCAGACCTGCTAGGAGCTGAACGTTAGCTTGGTTTCCAGGCCAGTCGGGGCTACATGGTGAGACCCCGTCAAACAAAACCAACCAAACCAAAACAAAGCACCACCAAAATAAATAAGTAAGCCGAAAGGGAACAAAAGAGCCTCCACAATACAGGGAGGTCGTGATGGACAGAGAGGGTAGAGCTGGGATGGGAGACGCAAGAAGTGGCTACAGACCACACCACACAGGCAGAGGACGGACGGGAAGGCGGAGGGAAGCTGGAGAGCCAGGCGGGCCAGCACACCTTGCTGTCTGAATCCACTCGCTCATCCACGGAGTAGGAGTCGTAGTAGAGGCTGAAGTCGTCACCCACCACTGTCTCCCACTCCTCCAGCGGCCTGGGCTCTCCTTTCTCCAGGGTCACATCTCCTGAGCCCCGGGCAAAGTCCTCCGACTAGAAAAAGATTACAAAGTCTAAGGCCGCTGGCCCTGGCCCCCAACTCCCACCCCCACCCCCAGGTCTTCCTCTCCAGCTTACCAGGCTGCCAGAGTTCAGCTTCCTCCTTTTGGCCACATCTGGAAAGACAGAAAAGCGAGGACAGAACTGGTAACCCCTGGGACAGAATGCTGCAAGCCACAGGGAGTGCATACAAAGGCGCAGGGGTGACTAACCTGGGGTCACCTTCCCCAGAGAGTGCATGTCGTCACTCATGCGGAAGTGCTGTACTTCGGGGGGCCGCTTCTCAGGGACTGGGGGCTGCAGCAGGAAGGACAGCTTTCAGTCAGAATGTCACTCACCCTTAGAGAGGAAACCTGCGGCCGGGCGGTGGTGGCGCACGCCTTTAATCCCAGCACTCGGGAGGCAGAAGCAGGTGGATCTCTGTGAGTTTGAGGCCAGCCTGGCTTACAAGAGCTAGTTCCAGGACAGGCTCCAAAGCTACAGAGAAACCCTGTCTCGAAAAACAAAAAAATAAAACAAAAAACAAAAAAGAAAAGAAAAAAAAAAGGAAACCTGGGGGCCTGGTGTGGTGGTTCACGGTCACACCTTTAGTCCCAGCATTTTGGGAGGCAGAGGCAACACGGCCTAGCCAGCGAGTTCCAGGCTAGTCAGAGCCTCAAAAACAAAGAAAACACCAAACCACAATCAAAAGGAAAGAAATGTGGACACACACAGTGGAGAGAACCTGAGGACGCTATGGTAATGAAGTAAGTGCCATACACCATTCTGCTTTCATCAGCCCGTGTGGCTGGCCTACCTCAACAATGCCACCTGAAGCCAGCAAGACTGTTCAGCGGCTAACGGTGTCTACCACCAAGCTTGATGAACTGAATCCAATCCTTGAGACCCCAGATGGTGAGAAGGGAGAAATGACTCCCAAAGTTTCCATTTTTTCTTTGTTGTTTTATTGTTGTTGTTGTTGTTTTATTTTAAAATATTTATTCATTTATTTTGCATTCAATATCTGCCTACATGTGTGCCTGCAGGCCAGAGAGGACACCAGATCTCATTACAGATGGTTGTGAGCCACCATATGGTTGCTGGGAATTGAACTCAAGACCTTTGGAAGAGCAGTCAGTGCTCTTAACCACTGAGCCATCTCTCCAGCCCCTATTGTTGTTGTTTTTAAGACAGGGCATCACATGTCACTGGGTAGCTGGCCCTAGCTGCCCTGGATCCACTGTGTGGATCAGATTGTCTCCAAACTCATAGAAAGCCTCCTGATTCTATCTCTAAATGCTGGGGTTAAAAGTATATATGACCACTGCCTGCTAAAATTATTAATGAACAAACCAGTAGGGGGATATAGGAAGAAAATGTGAACTGAAACCCAGAGGTCTCCGATGTGGAGCCAAAGTATTATTTATTACTTATTTTCACGTTTCTGTGAGTTTCAGGGCTCCCTGTGTGCAGGAGCCTTTGAAGGCTAGACGGCAGCGTTAGAGCCCCTGAAACTGAGGTTACAGGCGGCTGTGGGCGCCAGGGGACGCTGGGATCCGAGCCAGAGTCCTCGGCAAGAAGAATTCTAGTGCTCTCAACCATCGGGCACCTCTCCGGCGGCAGAGCAACACCACCAAAAACTACCCCGAAAAACAAAACTAAGTAAAAACGACACTGTGGCTCAGGGGGCGGGGGGGGGGGGTTGATGAGAAAACCCTACAGCTTCACACTGACTCCTGGGTCCCATGGAAAAGTGAAGAGACCAGGCTCCACAGAGCTGCCCTCTGTCCTCCACCGCCCCCCACCAGTGCACGTACGCGAAAGCTGTGTCTACACCCAAACAGTCTTAAGGACTACTGACTCACATAACTAATCACCTACAATGGACCAAAACTACAAGGAAGAAATGTGTAAGTCATATGCAAATATCGACGGCTCAACTTGGCCTCTTCCCCGACTGCGCTCATAATTTTATTTGAGGGGCCCGAGCAAACACGGACTTCCGTACCAGAGAAGAAACAATGACACCTGGTGAGGTCATTGCTTTCTCAGAAACAGAAGACAGAGGGGGTGGGAGAGGTGGCTCAGGGGTTAAGCGCACTTGCTGCTCTTGTGGAGGACCTGGGTTCAGTTCCTAGCAACCACACACGGCTCACACTGCTTCAGACTCCAGCTCCAGGGAATCCTCTGCCCTCTTCTAGCCTCCGAGGGCACCAGGCACACAAGCCAGGTAAAATACTCACATACATAAAAATAACGTAGTTTTTTTTAAAAAAAATTACAACGAAACACCTGGGCCGAGTGGTTCGGGACTAAACCTTGCTATCACAGCAAGTCCAGGCAGCCTCCGTTACATGAGACCACCTCAAAGGCAAAAGTAAAATAAAATAATAAATAAAAGCCAGGTTGGGGGCATACACCCACAGCCCCAGACTTGGGAGGCAGAGCAAGCGGGAACTGTGAGTCAAAGGCCAGTTTGATCTCTACAGTAACTGCAAGGCCAGTTGAGATTCTGTTATACTTTTACACTTGAATACATACACACGCACAAATATATAAATAAAAATAAACCACCCCAACAACAATAAAACCTTCCAAAACAACAACAAAGTAAGACCCAACCTAGATTACAAAAACCACACCTAGACACGAGGAGCCCTTTAAACCTTGGTAGTTCGACTCTGGGCTCTGGCCACGCCCACTCTGTCAGACATGTGGCCTACCCAGGGGAGGGGTCCCAGTAAGAACTTTAGGCCCTGTAAGAGGGGTCTCAAAGACTGGGAAAAGCTCCCCAAGGGCTCGTCAGAGGTAGAAGGGAGGGAAGGCTGAGTCTGCAGAGTCGTTTTGGCAAGAGTAATTAGGACAATAACTATATAATTAACTCTGCATCTGTCAGTCTCCTCTCCGGCCGCCCCTCCCCCAAGAACACAAACTCCAGGAAGCCAGCAATTACTCCGGTCACAGATGAAGCCCAGCCCAACATCTGACACTTGGTAGCCTATTGGTAAATTCGAAAAAAAAAATCTGAATACAAGAGGCCCAAGGCTAAATCCCGGAAGGAGAGAAAAAAAAAACCCAACAACAACAAAAAAAAAAAACAAAGCAAAAAAAGGCCCATCCAGAGATTCCCCATTCTCTCCACCCAACCTCCACAATCTCACCTGTCCGTTGCCAGGCTTGGACATGGTTTTCCGGGCTCGGTGTACTTTGGGCTGCCCCTCCTGGCCGGCGGTTGTTGCCGGAGGTGGTTCAGGCCCAGCAGCTGCAGTTCCCTGGGCCCCGGGCATGCTCAACAGCCTCATGGCCAAACTCTGGACCGAGGGGGGCGACTTTCCGGCCCCAGTCATTGACATTTTAGCCCGACTGGGACAGGCACCCCCCTTGCTGGGGGAAGAGGGGAATGACTTTGTGGCGTGGCCTAGAAGAGAGGCAGGCAGGCAGGGGGTGCAGGGTAAGCAAGCGGGCAGAAGGTCCTTTTCCAGCCCCCTCTTCCTCTCGCCCCAGCCGCTCACCCAGCAGGATTCGGCTCCCATCTCCCTCCAGGCTCTCGGGTTCATCCCCGATGAGTGGCGTGGCCCCCACTGGGGTGTCAACCCCCTCATCGCCGACGGTGACAGTGACAGAGGCCGGAGAGGGGGGGCCGGTAGGCTCCAGGGAGTCGGGGTCGGCCTTGGGAAGGGTCTCCTCGCTATGAGGGGTGTCCCCCAAAGAGCCATGCACTGTCGGGGTGGGGGGAGGAGAAAAGAAAAAGTTCAGGGCCTGAGGCTCCGGGATCCCGTGTTGGGGGTGGGGAGGGCGGCGGTCCGGCTGGGCCTGCTCCGGCCGCACTCACCTCTCTCGGACGTCCCTCTGGGCTCCTTCTCCAGCAGCAGCGCCCCCATCTCAGCGGGGGCCTCCCCCTGGGAGGGGAGACAAGGGACCGGAGGGCCCGTCAGCCCGGCAGGCAGCTGCGGGGCCCAGGACGCCTGGGCCCGGGGCAGCGAGAGCAGGCTCCGGGGCCTACCTCGCCCTCGGTGGGCGCCCCCCCGACCGCGGCCGCGGCCGCCCGTGGGGGTCGCACGCCCCCGCCCCCGGGCCCGCATCAGCCCCCTCCCTCTCGGCAGACCCCGCATCTCTGGGGCCGGCAGCAGAGGAGGGGGAGGGGGCGGGGCCTCCGCGCCCCGGCCCCGCCCCCTCCTCCCGGCTGCACGCGCCGCTCCCCCTTTGTCCCCCAGGCCGCGGGGACCCCGGCCACCAACCCCTGCAACGCCCGCTGCGCCCCAGCCCGGCGGACGGCCCCTCGCTCCCCTCGCGCGTGCTCCCGGGGTCGCGGCGCCCACCGCCCACGCAGGGGCCGCGGGCGGCGGCACGCGCGACTCGGCGCCCACTCCCCCCACCTCCCACCCCCTGGTCCCCTCATCCGCCCCCGGTGTTGGCCCCCCGGTCTGCTGCAAGTTCGGCTCGGGCCCCCCGGCCCCGTTGCACCCCCGGAGCATTGCACGAGTGCGCGCTTCCCCCGGGCGCGCGCGCGGGCATGCACCCGCCTCTCCCCCTCCCCTTCCGCACCTCGGCGGCCGCCGCCGCAGCAGCTCCCGCCGCCGCCGCCATCGCCGCTTGCGCGGGGGGCCGAGCCGGCGCGCGGCCGCCCCGGGTCACGTGGACAAGGAGGGAGGGCGACAAGACGCCTTAAAGGAGCCGCTGCGGGCCTTTTGGCCATTTTTGCCCCCCGGAGTGGCCTCGGAGGTCCAGAACTAGGGGCTGCAAGGCAGAGGGCCTTCATTCCTAGGCTCAGCTCTGCGGGGAAGCAAGGGCGAGGCGCGTCTGGGCTGTGGCTTCCCTGTCCCCGCCCGGTTTTGCTAACACGTGAAGCCTGAGCCTCTGCAGCTGCTGTGTGTAGCTTTCTGGTTCTGAGCCACCCGACTGGAGGCTGCGCCTAGTGTACGAGAAGGGGCGACAGGCTCGTGGAAGGCACCCTTCCTTCTGGATCGCCTCCTGAAAGGCGAGGGCCAAATGTCTTGTGTGTGTGCCTGGCGAGTTACGCCACGACGTTCACGAGATGCCAACTGAACATCTTGAGGCAGCGGCCTCAAGGGTGACTATGGTCTATGGACAGGAACCATTTCTGCCAAAAGTTTTGCAGCCGGGGGTCATGGTCCAGCTGACAGTTTAGGAGAGAACGGTACACACGTTAAAGTGCACGGCCCTGACAACACTGATCGGGGGCAGCATCCCCTCGGGCATTAAGACCTGGCCATAGTCTGAAAATACTTGTACGGCTTCACAGACATTACTGGACAGGCAGGTAGTTATGTTACTGGGCCCGAGGCCAATTCAAAGTCTTATGGGAACTGTAGTTCTCTTTGGATAAGAACTTTTCAGAGCTTTCTGGGAATTGTAGTCTTCTAGGCATTCGAAGCTAAGTTTAGCCGATTTTTCAGCTTTCCTTAAAACACAAACTTTCTGCCACAGGCAAACGTGTTCAGACACTGATGCCTGCCTGCCACCTCAGTGGGTACACTATCACCTGTGGTTCATGCCTTGCACTGGTACCAAACCACCAGAGGTTATGCCCTCACTAGGGCTGTCAATCACTTCTACCTAGGTGTTGAGGCTACCCAACTGGAGGAGGGCGTGTTCCTGACTGGAGGAGCTCACTGGCATGTCCCTAGTCCCTGCTTGAGGCTGGTCTCCTTTTGGCACGGGGCTGTAGTCGTTAGCTCTGGGAGAGGCTATCTATGGTGGGTAGTCATACACATGCAGTTGCCAGAATATAAAGAAAAAAAGTTTTGTTGTTTTTTATTTTATGGAAAAACAAAAACTAAAACCCCGAACTCCAGAAAAAAATCCTAAAAAATACGTTTTCTTAAAAAATACTGTATAAGTCTCTACTCCTCTCCCTCCCCCCATCAGCCTTCCTTGTGTCCTTTTTCCTAAGTGCCCTGCCCCCCGCCCCTCCACTAGTCACTGTCCTTGCTATGGTACCCCCTCGTCTCATTACCTACCCAGGTTGCCCACCCTCTTCTCTTACCTGGCACATAGATTCTCTTTCATTTCCGGAGTCCCACTTCCCCAGCATGCAAGAACCGCCTCCCCGTCCATTTCTGGGACTTTATACCTGTTTCCCCTACAACTCCCGTCTCCCTGTGATCTATTCTAATCAGGAGCAAGAAAAGTGCATCCTGCCAATCCCCCCACAATTCCCGCCCCCACCCCACCTCAAGAAACGCTAGAAGCTTCCCTCTTGGCAGCTTTAGCCAGGGAAGAGCTGTTCTCCAAACTTTCCACCTTTGCCTTTTTCCCTCCCTCCACACTGTTCGTGCACCTCTACAAAAAAGAAATCTTTCTTTGGGACCCCATATTCCCTCAGCCTTGTCAACCCTGTCTCCGGCTCCATCTGTTTCTTCTGCTCTTTGAGGCAAGGTCTTCTCTCCAATCCTCCTCCCTCAAGATGTATGCCTGCCCCAGAACCCCGCCCCCCAATTCTCCCTGGCCCAGGAACCCCCAGCCTCCTGGCCCTTCAGCGGATGAGGACGTTGATCTCCGCCACGCCAGCCTCCAGCACGTTCTCGGCTGTGGTTTTGCCATGTTGCTCCTTGAGATGCCGCCTGATGGCTGGCTTGTGGGCGAAGCGCACGTCACAGTAGGAGCATCGATAGGGCCGTGCTCCTGAGTGCAGGTTGAGGTGATCGTGCAGCGTGGACTTCTGCGTGAAGCACTTGCCACAGATGCCACACGAGTGCGACTTGACGCCACGGTGCACGTTCATGTGGCGGTTGAGGTTGCTGCTGTGGTTGAACTGCTTGCCGCAGCGCGGGCACATGAAAATGAAATGTTGCGCACGCATGTGGAAGACCAGCTTCTCCACGCCCTGGAACACTTCCGGGCATTTGGTGCATTTGATGTTCTTTAAGGGGTTTCCACTTGAGAAGCCCCCGGGCAGGGGTCCCCGGCTGCCCCCTGCTCCCAGACTGCCCCCCGCCCCCCGGGCAGCCATGGCCACTGCTGCTGCTTCCACTAGGCCCGAGGTGGCCCCCACACTGGCCCGGCCTCCTGGGATCAACAACAGGCCTTCCCCTTCGGCGTCCTCTGACAGGCTATAGCAGGCCTTCACCACACCTTGCGGTGGGGCTACAGTGTTGGGGGCCACGCTACTCTGGGCCAGCTCCCCGAGATGGCTGCTCACAGAGGCCCCGATGCCCAGACCCGCTGCTAGGCCTCCAGGGGGTTTGAGCCGGTGTGCCACTTCGAGGGCTGACTCCACCTTGACAATACAGATGTCAGAAACATCCTCATCCTCATCCTCATCCTCCTCTTCCGCCTTCAGCTCTAGGTCCTCATCCAGGGGAAACTCCAGCTTCACGGGTCTTAGGAGCGGAGGGGGTAGAGGAGGTGGGGGCGGGGGTTTCGGGGCTGGCTTTGGGGTCCTGGCTGGAGGGAGGAGGGACTTGGTGGCACTGACGGTGCTTACGAGACTAGCCTCGCTGACCCCATCCTCTTTGAGGCCTATTTTGGGCTCAATGAACTGGCTGAGGGCATTCCGGCATTTCTCCACCACGTGCTCCATCTGCAGGTAGGAGGCAGCCGTCAGGTAGTTGACGATGTCCCTGACTGCGAACTCCAGGGCGCCCGTGTAGCAAGAGAGGAGCAGGTCTGCCACAATGCGTGCACTGTGCATCAGCGAGACCTGCAGCTCCGAGCTGGGGTTCAGCAAGAACTGGTCCCGGAGGAACGGTGAGCAGGCGGCCAAGATGACCTTGTGGCCGCGGAATTTGAGGCTGTCGGCCACAATGGTCACGTCGCAGAACCGCTCCTCCGCACGGAGCTGGTTCATGTTCCGCAACGTAGCGGCCTCGTGGCCAGGCAGCTGGAAACGCAAGACTTCCACCCCAGAGGCCATTGTGGCGGGAGTGGACTGCCCTGGGTGGGAAGGAAACCGGTCAGAGACAAAGGTCTCCGGCTGTCGGAAGCCAAGGATCCAGACCCCCTCATCCCCACCTCCCCAGGCTTGGCGCGCCTCCCTCAGTTTCCCTAAATCCGAGGAGGCGCGGTCCCTAAGAGGAGGGAGGCGTGGTTCCCGGGGGCGGGGCAGCGGCGTCCACACCCCCCAGTCCCGCGGCCCGCGCGCCCATGGGAGAATGGAGAAAGGGGTGGGTGGGGGTAAGGAACCCGAGGATTGCCATTCTGGGGTGGCCCCCAGTTGCAGGCTCTCCTCACCGGCCTCGCCTCTAGCCCGGGCCGCACGCTGCTGTGAGTCCCCCCCTTTTCTCGTCCTCCCGCCGCCCGGACAGGTCGTGCACGCCCCCCTCCCACGCGCAGATTCTCCGTGGCACGCCCCCCCCCCAGACTCACGACCCTGGGTGCACGCGCCTCTCACCTGGCCGGGTTCCGCGTGCTGATTTTCCCCCCTGGTCCCCCACCCCCCCGGGGCCGGCGGCGCCCCCCACACTCGGGCAGGGCCTGGGCAGCGCGCAGGCGCGGGGGTGCACGGGGCGCGCGCGCGGGCCGGCTCCGCGTGGGCGGGAGGGGGAGGGGCGGGGGCAGCTCGTGCCGAGTGTTCCAAGGCCCCGCGCAACGCAGCGTCCGCGAGGACTCGGGGAGGAGGAAGAGGGGAGGGAATTAAAGGAGCAGGATTCCCCCTCCCCGACCCCCCTTTCCTCCCCGGCACCCCCACGCGGTTAAAGGGCTGGACAGTCGTGCCTCCCCTTTGACCAGGATTATTTGTCCGCCAGAGCGGAAATACGCTCCACACCCCCCCTTCCACGCTCCCCCTCCTCTCTGCCTTTGGGGCCCGAGGCCCATCTGCGCGTGCGTGCCAGGGCCCGCGCGCTCGGGCCCGCCCCCGGCTCCCGGAGCACCCCCGCGCCCCTGCGCGCCCCCGCTCGCCCCGCCCGCCCCGCGCCCCCCCAGCGCGCGCGCTCCCCTGGAGCTGCGCAATCTGCGCGGCCACCTGCTCTAGAGCAAGGCGTCGCTGCCGCCCAGCTGTGCCGAGTCGGCACCTCCCAGGGCCTTGGACCTGCTGGTGGCCTACTGATCCCTGGATCGCTGCTGCCCACGCCACGGGTGCATCCTCCGCTGAGTATGGGCACAGTTCCTCAGGCCGCGCTTCCAGATATTTCCAAGTCTTTTGAAGCTAGTGTCTGCCGTAGTCCCCCTGATCTAGAAGCTAATTTCACTTTCCACACAGCCGGATGAACCAGCGACCCCTGCTTGTCCCGCTTCAGTTACTAAATGCACACTCAACCTCCCTTCTGTTTTCATCCATTCCAACTTTTTGCCAAGGCAAGCTCTCACTCGTGCTGTGGGAGATTGGTGCACTTCACCTCCACTGTGTAATTAACCCTGAACTAATTCTGCAAATTACGCTGTTATTTATATTGATGGCAGTGTACCATCTTTACGATTTCCCTGCACCCACCCCTTCTGATCCACAGAAGGTCCTCCAGAGAGGTGCTCCCTGGACCTCACTACCTCTCTACTCTGCACCTGGCTTTCGTTGTCACTTCCAAACTCAATTGCGTTTTCAACAACTTCAGTGTGAGTACGGACTTTACGGATACCAGTCTTAAAAGCTCACCACCCCATGAGCGCTTCTGTGCACCCCAAATACCCACAGTGGCTTTCCAAACTATCGCGTCCCCTCCAGGAAGACGCCCCTGTTTGCCTGTTTATTACACCCTCCCAGGAAACTTCTCGACTCTGAGGACGCTAAACTGCTTGCAACCTAAAGTGTCCAGTATCTGCCCCCTTCCCAAGACTGTAACTTCTTGATTACAGGAACTACATTATGGACTGTGTTTTGTAAATAAAAGTCAGGCAAGAAATGACTGGCTGTTGAAGTCATTCTCTGTCTGCTGGACCAGCATCCACCCATACAAAGTCCATTCGTGATTTGAACTGAATACCCAAACCCAAGGGATGCTGTTTCCCGAGAAGGGTGGAGAGTAGTGAGCAGTGTGTTAGCCTCTGGTTTTCCTTTTAAAATTCTCTGACTTTTGCGCCCTCACCCAACTCACTCTGTAGCCGGGTCACATGGATTTAAGGGACAGCGTCTGCTTTTGTGTCTGGTGCTCCTTGTTTAAGGCCATAGTCACTGTCTAGTGCACAAGAGAGCGCTTTCAGGCAAATTACTTAATTCTCTGAATCCTGGTGTCTCTCTTTGACCTAAAGGCCCTGAAGCTCACCAGGCTGGTAGAGGGTTCTAGGGAGCCTGACATACACTGGATACAATGGATCTAAGGTGACAGACACTCTTTCTCTTTGCTGTCATGGGAAATAGACTGTGCCGATTTCTTTTTTCTTTTCTTTTTTTTTCTTTGTTTGATTTTTGTTTTTTCATGTTTGTTTCTCTGTGTATTCCTGGCTGTCATGCAACTTGCTCTATAGACCAGGCTGGCCTCAAACTCAGAGATCCGCCTGCCTCTGCCTCCCAAGTGCTGGGATTAAAGGCGTGTGCCACCACCACCCAGCAACGATTTGCTTTTAAAAGAATTTTAATTTAAAATTTCTGGTTTTCTATCTCATCTTTTCTTTTTCTCCTTACCAAACTGGAGAGATGGTTCAGCTGTTAAGAGCACTTGTTCTTGCAGAGGCCCCTCGTGCAGTTCCCAGAACCCACATGGCGGCTCACAACCACCTCTTCTGACCTCTGCAGGCATTAGCACTCACGCGTGGATGGACACACGCACACCCCCCCCCCACAGAACACTCATACACATAAAACAAATCTTTAAGATTAAAAAGGAAGAGTTCATATTTCACTGAGCAGTAACAGGAAAAGCTGTCGAATTAAGAAGGGTGTTCATGGCACCTGCCTTTAATCTCAGCACTCAGAAGGCAAAGGCAGGCGAATCTGAGTTCAAGGCCAGTCTGGTCTACAACAGAGTGAGTTCAAGGATAGCCAGGAATACACAGAGAAACCCTATCTTGAAATCGCCCCACCTCCAGAAAAAAAAAAAAAAGAATGAGAGTTTAGAGGTAGGCTCGGCGGCACACGCCTTTAATTCCAGTGCTCGGGAGAGGCAGATCTCTGTGAGTTCAAGGTCACCTGGTCTACTAGTGAGTTCCGAGCCGGCAGGGCTCTGTCTCAAAACAAACACACAAAAAGAAGGAAAGTCTGGGGACTGGAATAGCTCAGTGATGGGAAGGGTTGGTACTCCTTTCTTAGCACCCGCCCATATTTGCTCACAATTGCCTGAGCCTGGAGGGGGCGGGGGGGTCCAGCACCCTTTTCTGGCCTCTTTGGGTACCTGTACTCACGTGCACATTCGGAGAGTTTGTAAAGTTTGCTTGTTTTCTGAGGCAGGTTCTCTCCACGTAGTCCTGGCTGTCCTGGAATAAGCTATGTATACCAGATCCTCCTGCCTCTGCCTCCCAAGTGCTGGGATCAAAGGCGAGCTTCGGCAAAGTCGGCCTGTAAAGTTTAATATCCTGTCTTTCTGGTCCTTCTCATCCCTGGAAATGTGGGTTTGTGTGGTGAGGGCTTAAGATGGGTAGACCAGGCATGCTGTCAGTCCTTACCCGTCCCACTAATCATGTCTTGTGCGCCTCCTGTGCTAACACTGAGCGGAAGCTGGCAGACCGAGGACAGTGAGACTCATTTCCAGAGGATGCCCACCAAGGGTCAGGTGGCCGAAGGACAGTGTGACGTGGGAGTCTCATAGTCCCGAGGGAGGTGCCTCAACATGGGCCTGGTTCTTCTCCCTGTGTCGGTGGCTGCTCTTGGCCCTCACGCTTCCCCAAGTATCTCCCAGCCCCTCTGCCCTCATCCCTGAGTCCTACTTCTAAAGCGCTCCTCAGGTCAAATGTCTCCTTGCTGGAAACACCACTGAACTGATTTCCTTCGTGCTTGAGGTGGGGGATGTTTTCCTCCATGTTCTAGGTCAATGGATCTCCCTTTCCACCCATTCTTCCTTAACATACGTGTTGCTCTGGGGCCACCCTCTGCTCACAGGCACCGCACAGCCTGGGCGCCCCTCTCTCTTCCTTATCAAGCAGTGGGACACTCATTGAAGCTTTTCAGACCTCTAGAGAGACCTGCGGCCAGCTCTACCGAGACCAACCGGCACGGCTAAGTAGTAATGGTCATGCCTGAGTACCGTTAGCAGCCATGATGGTCTCAGGGCTTTGCCGCAGCAGCTGTGTTCTGCAGAGTCTCTCTGTTGAGTCCGTGGTGGATGGGGCCGTCGGGGATCTAGGTCCAAAATGATGTCATTCCAAGAGGATATTAGGAGATGGCTCAGGGAGGAAGAGCGATTGGTGAGAACCAATCTCCTGAAAGTCGACTTCCACCTCCTGCCACGGTGCGTGTAGCCCCCCAAAACACACACAGTAGCGTTGACAAGGGTTTTGACTGGATAGATGGATCAACAGCTAAATAGTCAAATGTTAGGGACACTTGCTGTTCTTTTGTTAGGGTGGGTTTTGGGAGGTTTTGAGACAGGGTTTCTCGATGTAGCCCTAGATGTCCTAGAACTCACTCTGTAGACTAGTCTAGCCTTGAACTCAGAGGTCCCCCTGTCTCTGCCTCCTGTGTTGGGATCAAAGGTGTGTGCCGCAGCGCTTGCTTAGCTGTGCCCCCTTTCAGAGGACCCAAGTTCAATTCCCAGCACACACACAGCAGCTTATAGCTGCCTTTAGCTCTAATTCCAGGGATCTGGCATTTTCTTCTGGCCTCCATGGGCACCAGGCACACACATGGTGCATCTACATACATGCAGGCAAAATACTCATAACATAAAAATAATAAACCTTTTAAATTTGTTTATAAAATGAAATTTTAACATTTTTTAAAAAATCATTAAAGAAGATTATTACTAGGGCTACGGAGAAGGTTTATTAGGTAAAGGAGTTGCCATCCAGCCTGAGCTCAAACCCTGGCTTCCACGTGGGCGAAGGAGAGAACAGATTTCCACAAGTCCTCTGGTCTCCACATGCACATCATGGTATATTTATGAAAATAAATGCAAAATGAACAAACAGATATAACAGAAAGCAGATGGTATTGAAATCAGACCTGGTACCCACTCAACGGAAGGAAATCATGCCTCGTAATGGTGACCTAGCCAGCAGCCCAGAGCTAGTGAAGTCGTGGATCTTACAGGAAAAGCCAGCACAGCCCCTAACTATATTCTAAATATTATTGTCCTTGTGCCCATAGAGAAGTGTGGCCCACACCCCCCATCAAGGACAGTTCTCTTTGCAGCAGACAGAGGCCATTGCAGAAAACCACAACCAATCAAAACGCAGGTTTGTGGGGCCCAGTCCCGTGGAGACATGTCTAACCCAACTCCTGTGCACAAGGCTCAGGGATCACTGAGGAAGAGGGGATGGAAGGATTGCAAAAGCCGGAGGATCAGTGAATTTGCTATGAGATTGTGTTTTCTAGGAATGTCAGATGCTGTACCCATTGATGTCTCACCAACATGACTGCCTAAACGTGAGCCGAACAAGGGTGGCCTACCAAAGTGGATGGGGAAGTCCGCAAGGCCTCAACCCTACACAAAGAACGGGCAACCAAGGAATGCTGGGAGCAGGAGAAACGGAAGAACACAGCAGCTGGTTATCCAAGCGCTCACGTTGGAAGCACATTTACAAGTGACATTAGACAGATTGAATTAAACATTAAGGTGGTACTTATGTATTTAGGTATGTACATGATGTATATGTGTGTGTGTGTGTGTGTAATGCATACATAAAGCACACTCATGTATGTTGTGTGTGTGTAATAACCAATGAAAAAAGAGACCATGAGTGTAAAAGAGAGCAAGGAACATGGAGTATATAAGAGGGTTTGGAGTGAGAAAAGGGAGAAATGATGTAATTGTAGTATAATCTCAAAAAATAAAAGAAATAGCTGGGTGGTGGTGGCGCACGCCTTTAATCCCAGCACTCAGGAGGCAGAGGCAGGCGGATCTCTGAGTTAGAGGCCAGCCTGGTCTGTGCTGGCCAGTGCTGACCATAAACAATGACTGGTGTGTGTGTGTGTGTGTGTGTGTGTGTGTGTGTGTGTGTGTGTGTGAAGTGAAGCCCAGGACAGGTTTTGAGGAGTTGCTTCCTGCTGTGTGAATCCAGAAAGTTGAATGCAGGCTTGTCTGTCGGCAAACTCCTTTACACACAGAACCATCTCTTCAGCCTCCTGACCTCCTTCCCTCCTGACCTCCTTCCTACACACGAGTATTTTTTTGTTTTTGTTTTTGTTTTTATTGAAACAGTTGAGACTATGCTGGAATTTGCTCTGTAGCTAAGAATGTTCCTGATCTCCTAATCCTCCTGCCTAATTGCTGGAGTTAGAGACATAAACCACCACTCTCAGGTTTTTGTTTTTTGTTTTTGTTTTCTAAAGCCAGGTATTGGGCGTACACTTTATTATGTATACAGCGTCCTGCCTGCAGGCCTGTAGAGGGCGCCAGATCCCAGAATAGATGGCTGTGAGCTACCGTGTGGATGCTGGGAATTGAACTCCGGACCTCTGGAAGAGCAGGCAGTGTTCTTAACTACTGAGCCATCTCTCCAGCCCCCACTCCCAGCCTTTGAACTCAGAGTGGGATTTTAAGGATTCAGATATGGCTGGCTCCAAGGAACTGACTACTGTCATCAAAGTCATGGAAGAGCAATGGGTGAACAGCGCAGGATTTGTGCAGACGCAGGCTCAGGACGAGTCTGTGTATCCTCCGAACTTTATCCTTTGTTCACCTCAGGTTTTCTAAAAGTTATTTATTGTAGCCAGGTGGTAGTGGTGCTTGCCTTTAATCCCAGCACTCGGGTGACAGAGGCAGACGGATCTCTGTGAGTTCGAGGCCAGCCTGGTCTACAGAGTGAGTTCCAGGACAGGCTTCAAAACTACAGAGAAATTTTGTCTCGAACCCCTCCCCCCAAATTATTTATTGTTTCACAAATTAATTAATTAATTAATTAATTTTTGAGATAGGCTCTCTCTGTGCATATGTAAGTCTGACTGACCTGGACCTCACTATGAAGACCGTTGAACTCAGATCTGCTTGCTTCTGCCTCCTGAGTGCTGGGACAAAAGGTGTGTGCCACCAGGCCCATCCAAAAAGAGTAAATCTCAAAGCTAAAACAAAATACTAGCTGGGCATGGTAACTAACGCCTTTAACCCTAGTGTTCAGGAGATAGATCTCTGTGAGTTTGAATCTACAAGAGCTAGTCTTAGGACAGGCTCCAAAACTACAGAGAAACCCTGTCTCAGAAAAAGAAAACAAAAACAAAAACGAAGCAACAAAATGTTTACATCGGACCGAGGATACAGCTCAGTTGATAGAGTACTGGCCTAGCGCTCTGAAAGTCCTGGGTCCTGTCACAATGTCACAATGTCAGGCGTGGTGGTGCATGCCTGTAACCCCAGCACTCAGGGCCACACAGAGAATATGAACCCATCTTGGGCTATGAGAAACCTTGTATCATTCAAGGTTTCTCATAGGCACCAAAGGCAGAAAACCAGGAGATTTATGCAACTCTACCCCCTCAGCCTGTTTTCCAGCCCCGGTTCTCCCCGAGGTTTCCAGAGAAATTCTGCTCATATCCAGGGCATATGTGAGGCTGGGGTAGAACTCAGGCATACACACTGCCTAGCATGTACAAAGTCCCGTGCCAGAGCCCCAGCATCAGGAGACCATCGCCAACGACAGCCGATACCCACAGCAAACTAGGGAAGAGTGAAGAGCAGATCCGGTTTCCGGGCGGTCCCTTTTCTCCGTTTACAAATGGCAGCGGCCACACATGCTGCCGACGTCATCTGTTGTCTGCATTTTGTCTGTCTTGAGCTATCCCACTCTACACAGATGAGCCTCAGGATCCGAGAAGCCATGTGATCTTCCATTGTCCACATGCACGTGTGTGGGCCCTCTGCAAGTGAACCCAAACTCGGTACAGCACCCTTTCATGTCTATAGGATCCCGTGTGGGTCTCCACCCTTTCACGTCTATAGGACAACCTGTGGGTCTTCTCCTTTTCTGGACTGAAGTACTAAGTGTTAAGTGTTTTTCTTTGGCCGACAAACCTCTCCGCCAACGCAATAATCCAAATCAAACCAGATCAAACCAAATTAGGAAAGAGCCCAGGTTTAATGGATGGCAGTGCTCCCGGGTGCCCCTCCCACCCACCCACCCCCCGGAAAACACAGAGAGGGAAACAGAGAACTGAAAGACCACGAAAAACTGGGAGACCATGTGTTCATTCTCTGGGGCAGTTTAAATAGCCCGTGGGAGTTGTCTTGACCCTTCCTGGGGAGGGGGTCACCATTTGGCGGGCTTTATCGGAGGTGGAGTTTTGACAGAAGCAACTCCCAGGGGAGGGGGCTTATGCCAGGAGCTGAGGTGAAGCCCCCAGCCAAACACCAAGTAGCTTAAGCTGCTCTTAAACCTGCAGTTCTCTCGCTTCAGCCTCCTGAATGCTGGGATTCTAGGCGTGTGTCCCGTAGCTGGCTGACTCTCCCTTTGGGTACTAACTTTGTTTTCAGTGTGTTTCCCACTGGCCCCAGGTGCGACACTGACGGACAGTAACTAATGTGCCAAGTCATTCCTGAGCATCCTGGCCATCTTAATCCAAAAATTCCTCCCACCACGCTGCCCCACGGGGCTGGGTGTGGGGCAGGCTCCACTGGAGCAGACCCTTACTTGTGCCCTCTATCTGGAGACTCTACCTTCTCGGCCCTGGCAGGGGGTGAAGCGGTGAGGTGGCAAGGACAGGAGCTCCAGAGCAGTTTCTGGGGAGAGGGGAGGAGATGTATTGTAGCCCACGTTTGGGACGGTGTGCCATTGAAAACGTAGAGCAGATGCCAGGTCCCCTCTCACCGAGGTGAAATCCAGAGCAGAGCTTATGGTAAGGTAGGATGTGGGGCAGCTGCAACACTTAACCATTCCCAGCCGGTGCCGGGTCACCACCCTGTCACGTCCCTCTCCTTGTGGAGAAGAGTCCCACCAGCCCTTGGCGGTGTGTAGAGCTCCCTGGGAGAATGGACAAGGAAGAGATGTGGATGTGCAGATGGGCTTTCTCCGGGCTTCAGCTGTTGTCTGACAGATCTTGGGAGACCCAGGAGCCCCTTCTCAGCTTCTTGTTTACTCCTTTAGAAGCCAGCACAGTGGACGATGTCAGAAGGCTCAGTGTGGAACCTAGCGTCTGGGTTTACAAGTCAGCCTTCGAGGACAGGAAGCCAAGAGTCACGAGTGTAAAGCTTCCTCAAGGTGGCAGTAATCCTAGCACTAGCACTGGGAAGTTGGGCAGGAGGGGCAGGAATTCAAGGACATCCTCTACTACAGAGTAAATTTAAGACCAGCGCTGGCGGTGTGAAACCCAGTCTCAAGAAAATGGGGGCTGGAGAGAGGACCAGGTTGGTAATAAAATGCTTGCAAGTGTAGGACGCCTTAGAATCCACATTAAGAGTAATCTCACTGCTGTCGGAAGCAGAGATGGGCAGGTCCCTTGTGAGTTAGTCTGGTTTATTTGGCAAAGTTCTGGGTCAGTGAGAGACCACATCTCAAACAAAAGGTGGAAGGGGCCTGAGGAGTTACATTTACGATTGTCCTCTGATCTCCAGAGGTACAAACACATGTGCACATGCTACACACACACACACACACACACACACACACACACACACAAACACATGCACACACACTCACACATGCCACACACATGCACACACACACACTCACACATGCACACACACTCACACATGCCACACACATCACACACACACTCACACATGCACACACTCACACATGTACACACACGCCACCCACCTCACACACATGCACACACACATGCGCACACACTCACACATGCACACACATGCGCACGCACACACATCCATGAAACAGAAAAAATAGAAAACAATGATACTTTTGTTGTAGATCTGACAGATTTCCTGGGGAGGGTACTCACCTTGACATTGGCCTTGGTGTAATCGCAGAAACAGTAACTATAAGCTCATGGCAGACAGGAGGCTGATACATTGCCTTACATTCTCCATGGCTGGGCAGGGCATAGTAGCACACATCTTTAATCTTGGGAGGCGGAGATGGGGGATCTCTGTGAGTTCAATACCAGCCTGGTCTACAGAGCGAGTTCCAAGACAGCCAGAGCGACATAGTCAGACTCCATCTCGAAAAGAACAAACTAATTTCCCCATGGCTGGATGTCCTGTGTTTGTAACTTTCACTCTCAGGAGACAGAGGCAAGAGGACCAGGAGTTCAAGGCCAGTTTCAGTTACTCAGCAAATTCTAAATCAGTCTGGATTACGGGAGACCCTGTCTCAAAGGGGAAAAATATATCTAAATGTATTGTATGAAAAAAGTTTTTTGTTCCCAGTAAAAAAGGTGTATCTCAAACTAGAAAATACTGTTATTCTTTTGAATACCCAACCCCCATTTTTTTTTTTAACAAGTTTGGAATTTTATCTGCTGGATGTTCAAAAAAAAAAAAATGTTCTAAGCATTCTTCCCGACTTTGTAAGTAACTGCTTGTTTTTCTTTTTTTCAACCCTGTTTTCAAGGAAAGACCCATATGCCATATTCCAAGAATCTCCCCATATGCCAAGAAGCTCTGAAAAGATTAGTTTCGATTCCTCAGAAGCTGTATTAGCAGGACCCACCCGACCAGGGAAGCAGATTCCTGGGGCCAACTCCAAAAGGAAGTGAAGCAGCATAAATACAGTGCTTTCAGGTTTGTGGGTTTGTGTGCTTAACACGATCCACACAAGACTAGGTGTGCTTTAGTGTGTGTGTGTGTGTGTGTGTGTGTGTGGTGTGTGAGTGTGTGTGTGGTGTGTGTGCTGTGTGTGTATGTGTGTGTGCTGTGTGAGTGTGTATGTGTGTGTGCTGTGTGTGTGTGTGCTGTGTGTGTATGTGGTCTGTGTGTGTGATCTGTGTGTATGTGTGTGTGTGTGTGGTGTGTGTGTGTGGTGTGTGAGTGTGTGTGTGTATGTGTGGTGTGTGAGTGTGTATGTGTGTGGTGTGTGAGTGTGGTGTGTGAGTGTGTGTGTGAGTATGTATGTGTGTGTGTGGTGTGTGAGTGTGTATGTGTGTGTGTGTGCTGTGTGTGTGTGCTGTGTGTGTATGTGGTCTGTGTGTGTGATCTGTGTGTATGTGTGTGTGCGGTGTGTATGTGTGTGTGGTATGTGTGTGTATGTGGTATGAGTATGTGTATGTGTGTGTGGTGTGTGTGTATGTGGTATGTGTGTGTATGTAGTGTGGTGTGTGTGGTATGTGTGTGGTGTGTATGTGTGTGGTGTGTGTATGTGTGTATGGTATGTATGTGTGTGTGCGGTGTGTATGTGTGTGTGCGGTGTGTATGAGTTTGATGTGGTGTGTGTGTATGTGGTGTGTGTGTAGTATGTGTGTATGTGTGTGTGTGGTATGTGTGTGTATGTGTGTGGTGTATATGTGTGTATGTGTGGTGTGTGTGTGTGCAGTAGGTGTGTACCCACTTAGGGACAGTGTCCACAGTCTATTGACTGTGATGTCCTGGAATGAAGGAGCAAGGCAAAGGTTCTGCCCCCAAAGCTGAACCCCTAATCTCTGTTGTGACCTCTCCTTTCCTTTTTCTCCCCTTGACCATGCCCTGGCCACTCCCCGCCTTTTGATTCTCTGGCAGCCTGCTCAGCCAGCGGTGGTTTCGGGGAAGTCAGATGACCTTTCTCTCCTCTGGCTCTCGGTTCTCCTGTCCTGACAGCATGGCCCCTCTGCTGACTCTTCTCTGCCTGCTGTGGCTGTGCCCAGGTAGGAGGCAGGGAAGGAGGTTACTGGGGCCCTGTGGGCGTGGCAGGTGCTGCTGGGTCCAGAGACAGCCACTTCTCGCCCCTCTCTCATCTGGGCTGCTTTTCCTTTTCCACACCCACAGGTCTGATCGCTGTCTCCTGTCCTCAGAATGTCAATATCTCCGGTGGTACTTTCACCCTCAGCCATGGCTGGGCACCTGGGAGCCTCCTCACCTACTCCTGTCCCCTGGGCAGCTACCCAGTCCCAGCCTGGAGACGATGCCAGAGCAATGGGCAGTGGCAGACCCCAAGATCCGGCACGCCGTTCACCCTGCGATCCCCTCGGTTTGTTAGAGCCCTCTGCAAACGTGAGTCCCTCTGGGGTTTCTGGGGACCGGTGAGAGAGAGAGAGAGAGAGAGAGAGAGAGAGAGGCTTTCTAAATATCCGAAACACGGGTCTTTAATCCCAGCCCTCGGGAGGCAGAGGCAGGTGGATCTCTGTGAGTCTGAGGCCAACCTGGTCCACATGATGTGTTCTAGGCCAGCCAGGGTTGTAAAATGAGATCCCGTCTCCAAAAAACAGACAGTTCACCCCAACAAAGACCCCCAGAAAACCAAAGAAACCAACCAAACAAGCAAACCCAGAAAAAGTCCACTGTCCTTAGTAAGGACAAACTTTTTTGGGTAAAATCAACTGTAGGATTACTGGCCATTCTAAATGGATGCTGAATGTCTTGGTCCTTGCTGAGAGACTGGGGGACCACAGACCTTGAGGGGGACAGTTCTTTATCAGTCAGTTAGAATGAACTGCTTTAAATCGACAGTATTCCAGCAACTGCCTAAAACAGCAATCTTATGCTCCAATCTGTTTTTTGGGTTTTCTTTGGTGTTGCAAACGGAAATGAAGGATTTACTATGCTCGATCAGCACGCTTAGTGAGTTACTTTCCCCAGCCGTTTTTTTGATTAGTTAATTTTGTTTTGAGCCTGCCAACTCTGTCTGCTTTGGTTTCAAAGGTGAGCTTTGAACTCACTGGGGATGAACTTAAACGCTTGCTTCCCGAGCCCACCTCTCCATGCTGGCTGGACAGGCGTGGGCCACCATGTTTGGCTTTGGGGGTTTTTTGAGTCAGAATGTCACTCTGTAGCCCAGGCTGGACCCAACCTTGAAGTAATTGATTTACCAGGCTCTGCCTTCCGAATGCTGGCATTATATGTGTGCACCCCCCAACTTTCTGGTTTTTTTTCAGGGGGAGAGTGGTTCTGAGACACGGTTTCTCCATGTAGTTGGCCTTGAACTCAGAGATTTACCTGCCTCTGCCTCAGATTCACTATATAGCCTAGTGGGATCTGAGCTTCAGTGGCCCAAGTCCTGAGATGATGGGCTGCACCACACCAAACTCTTCCCGTGTTTTCATGACCAGTCTCGGGTTCTAACAGAAGACCCCTCCCCCACGCCTAGCTTCCGGCTCTTGTCTCTCCCTCCAGCGGTTCGCTGTCCAGCGCCGACTTCCTTTGAGAATGGCATCTACACCCCTCGGCTGGGGTCCCACCCTGTGGGTGGCAACCTGAGCTTCCAGTGTGAGGATGGCTTCACGTTGCGGGGCTCGCCTGTGCGGTACTGTCGCCCCAATGGCGTGTGGGACGGAGAGACAGCTGTGTGTGATGATGGGGGTAAGCGCTCTTACTGTCGGACTGCGTGGGGGTGGGGTGGGAGCGGGCTGCAGCCTCAGAAGCTTTGTGGGGGTAGGGACATGAGGTTGCTGGCAGCACTGTAATATTCCTGGATCAGGTGTGCTGGGGTCTGTGGGCCACACATCACTGACCCGCAGGGAGCCTGGGCCAGGCAGTGGCTGCCGGGTTTCACAGCTGACTCAACGGTTCTACATACCACATACCGTTCAACTTCTTTTTTCTTTTCTCCCTGTCCTCCCCCACTTTTCTCTCCCTCCCTCCCTCCCTCTCTGTCTTCCCTTCCTTCCTTTGAGGCAGGGTCTCACTCTAGCCCAGGTTGAACTGGGGCTTGTTCTGTAGCCCACGATGGCCTTGAACTCGCAGCAATCTCGGTCTCCTCAGTGCTCAGATTACAGGCAGGAGCTATCAAGCCTAGTCAGTCTGCTTTTCTAAATGCTTTCAGACACTTTGTACTCAGCCCCAGGACGTATCACAGACAAGATCTGTGAGCAATGGAGAGCTGAGTGTTGGGCTCAGTGTCCAGCATCTGGAGCCGGGTGTGTGACTCCAGCTGCTCTGAGTTAGACAGCCTCTGGACAGGTTCCTTACCTTTCCTGTGCCTCGCTTTTCACATCTGCAAAATGGGAGTTGTGGGGCTGCCAAGAGGGCTCAGCAGTTAGAGCACCTTACTCCTTTTCTAGAGGACCAGAGTTTGGTTCCCAGCGCCCCCGGCTCACACCCGCCAGTAGCTTTAGATCCAAGGTATCCAATGCTCTTGCCTAGCCTTCACACAGACACCCTCATACAAAATAAGACTTTTAAAAAGGGGGAACGGGACAGGCAGGGGTGGCGCATGCCTTCCATCCCAGTACTTGGGAGGCAGAGGCAGGAGATCTCTGTGAGTTTGGGGCCAGCCTGCTCTACAGAGTGAGTTCTAGGACAGCTAAGGTTACATAGAGAAACCCTGTCTTGGGAAAAAAAAAAAAAGAAAAGAAAAGAAAAGAAAAGAAAAAATAAGAAAGAGAAATAGCAAAGAGTGCTAGGTGGTTAGTGGGGCTGAAATTACTGAGCAGTGTTCCAAGGGAACAGAGGGGCTACAGAGAGAAGCCCGCCGGCTGCTGTCAGTAGCTGTGCTGTGCCTGAGGCCCTGGCCCTGGCCCAGCCTCGTGTGGGCCTTCCCACAGAGTCCTGTCTTCACAGCTTCCCTGGACAGCCGCCAGAACCTGGTGACCCCTGAGCACTTCACAGCCCTGTGAGCAGTGTTGGGGGGAGACGTGGGCCTCCCAGGATCCCCTGGAGCCACTTTGCCCAGGCTGGCTTCAGGCACAGGCTACCTGTGAACTCCTGATCCTCTTGCCTTGGCTACCAGAGTGCATACTGCCACCACATCCAGCTTCTCCATCACACAGAAGGCAGCGTCCCCGAGGTAGCAGGACCGTGTCCTCACCCACCTACCCAGACAGCGACACCTTACTCACGCTCTTGAGTCTTTCCCAAATAGCCAAATATTCCAACATAAATATAATTTGCTTTAAATTTGACACACAATCTTCCTGTATTAAAGAATGCAATTGGTGTGTGAGACTGGGGATGGGATCCAGGATTTCGGGAATGCCAGGCAAGCCCTCTACCAGTGAGCTATACTCCAAACTCTATAGTAGGAAAATTTAAAAATATGTGTTTATTCAATAGCACACACCTTTAATCCCAGCACTCTGGAGCCAGAGGCAGGTGGATCTCTGAGTTTGAGACCAGCCTGGTCTACATAGAGCCACCATTACACACGGTTGGTTATGAGCCACCATGTGGCTGCTGGGTATTGAACTCAGGACCTCTGGAAGGACAGTCAGTGCTCTTAACCTCTGAGCCATTCCTCCAGCCCCCATCACATTTTCCTTAGTTCAGTACTTTAGTTTTGAGAATTATGAATGTTGTCATGAGAGTCCATGCTTCTCTCTCTCTTTTAAATTATACAGCATTCTGCTATATGGATGTACTGTAAAGTATTATTCATGCCCTGTTGAGTATTTGAGTGGTGTCTGGTTTGGGGCTACGAGTGAGGTTTTGAACTGTCTCTCACGGACTTCCTCCTCTGGGGTGATAAGCTGGCAGACTTAGCTTTATGCAGATTCCCCAGTGGACACGCCAACTGCTCAAACAGAGTTCAGGTTGTTCCACACTCTCTCGGAGTCACCTCTAGGTTGAGGGTCGACCATTCCCCTCATGTGTGGCCATCACTGCCCGGGTCAGGCCTGGAGGGCTCCAGGGGTGGCTGAGGCCTAGGTAAGGTCTCCACCGTGCTTTAGTCCGAAGCTTCTGGTGTCTAAGGAAGAAGACCATGGTGTGAAGGATGAGGGCGGTGAGCTGGGCAGACATTGCAGACCCTTACCTGCTGTTCTCTTGCAGCTGGTCACTGCCCCAACCCGGGCAGTTCAGTGGGCACAGTACGGACAGGCTCACGCTTTGACCTTGGGGACAAGGTCAGATACCGCTGTTCCTCCTTAAATCTGGTGCTGACTGGCTCTGAGGAGCGGGAGTGTCAGAGCAATGGGGTGTGGAGCGGGACGGAACCGGTCTGCCGACGTGAGTACCCAGTACCCTCGGTGTTCTCCTGGGACTCCACACCCAGGTCTGGTCCTGGCTGACCTCCTGTGGCTCTTCCCACAGAGCCGTACTCTTACGACTTCCCCGAGGATGTGGCCTCTGCCCTAGGCACCTCCTTCACCAGTCTGCTTGTGGCCACCAATCCCATCCAGAAGAGGACAGGTGAGTATTGGAGAACGGACCCGGACAGAGCAGGAGAGGGGCAGTTTGCCTGGATGCTGGGAGCTGGATGACCCTTGTTGTCGCACGGGGTCGAGGTGGGCATCTGAGCCCAGGGTCGGGTAGGGGTGAGTGACTGAGCCAGGGGTGGAGTTGGCATCTGAGCCCAGGGTGGGTGGGCATCCTAAATGCTTTGTTTCCTGTTTTATTTAGAAAATCTGGGCCGTAGAATCCAAATCCAGCGCTCAGGGCACCTGAACCTTTATCTACTGCTTGATGCTTCTCAGAGTGTGTCCAAAGAAGATTTTGAGATCTTCAAGGAGAGCGCCATCCTCATGGTGGACAGGGTGAGGAATCCAGAACCTGTGGGCAGTCATTCCTTCCCAACCCTGCTGGTGACTTTTCTCTTTTGCTCAGAATTCCACTCAATTCACCTCCTTCTAGAAGTCTCTCCCAGGCCACCAGAACCATGAGTTCAGTGTATATGATTATATCTTTATTCCACAAATGTGTTGGGACACCTACTATGTCTGAGGCACAGGGCTGGGTGCCTGGAGACACCTCACAGGAGCAAAGCGCCGCTCTGGAGTTTCAGGGGTCCATCATCCACAACTGCGGTCTCCAGAGGCATCCAGATAACCTACGGGGCGTGCCAGAAGAACCTGGCACTTCTGTTGAATAATAAATCTTCTTCCTTCCTTCCTTCCTTTCCCTTTTTCTTTTGTTTCTTGAGACAGAGTTTCTCTGTGTAGCTGCTGTGGCTGTGCTGAAACTCATCCTGTAGACCAGGCTGGCCTCAAATTCACAGAGATCCTCCTGCCTCTGCTTCCCAAGAACTGGAATTAGTGTGTGCCACCACTGCCTGATTAAACCAATAGTTTCAAAAATTGAAGCCACATTTATACTATTAAGCCAATAATTTCTTTTTAAGAAGGTGTTTTTATTGAGCTCTATATTTTTCTCTACTCCCCTCCCCGCCTCTCCCCTCCCCTTCTGCCCTCTCCCATGGTCCCCATGCTTCCTATTTACTCAGGAGATCTTGTCTTTTTCTACTTCCCATGTAGATTAGCTCCATGTACATCTCTCTTAGATCTTCATTGTTGTCTAAGTTCTCTGGGATTGTGATTTGTAGGCTGGTTTTTCTTTGCTTTATGTCTAAAAGCCACTTATGAGTGAGTACATGTGATAATTGTCTTTCTGGATCTGGGTTACCTCACTCAATATGATGTTTTCTAGCTCCATCCATTTGCCTGCAAATTCCAAGATGTCATTATTTTTTTTCTGCTGTGTAGTACTCCATTGTGTAAATGTACAACTTTTCCCTTATCCATTCTTCGGTTGAGGAGCATTTAGGTTGTTTCCAGGTTCTGACTATGACAAACAAAGCTGCTATGAACATAGTTGAGCACATGTCTTTGTGGCACGATTGAGCATTCTTTGGGTATATACCCAAAAGTGGTATTGCTGGGTCTTGAGGAAGGTTGTTTCCTAATTTTCTGAGAAATTGCCACACTGATATCCAAAGGGGTTGTAACAGTTTGCATTCCCACCAACAATGCAGACGTGTTCCCTTTTCCCCACAACCTCTCCAGCATAAGTTGTCATCAGTGTTTTTTGTTTTTTTTGAGACAAGGTTTCTCTGTAACTTTGGAGCCTGTCCTGGAACTCACTTTGTAGACCAGGCTGGCCTCGAACTCACAGAGATCCGCCTGCCTCTGCCTCCCGAGTGCTGGGATTAAAGGCGTGTGCCACCACCGCCCAGCTCATCAGTATTTTTGATTTCTCTGATGGCTAAGGATGTTGAACATTTCCTTAGCATCTTTCAGTCATTTTAGATTCATCTGTTGAGAGT